>NC_084841.1:85920864-86223197 GCF_033115175.1 Lepus europaeus | reverse complement strand
TTGCATATGTATTTTCCCTGGCTTTATTGCCGTATAATTGACTAATAAAAATCATATATATTCAAGGTATACAGTGTGATCTTTTGATCTATGACTGCATCTTGGAATGATTACCACAGTCAAGCCAATTAACTTATACTTCACCTCATCTAATTGACTCTTTTTTGTTCATGAGATGAGAATACTTAAGATGCTCCCTCTCAGCAAACTGCAAGTAGACAGTGCATTGTTAGTAACTACAGTTACCTTGCTGTACATGAGGTCTCTGGAACGTATTTGTCTAGTAACTGCAAATTTTTTTGGTGTATGTTGGTTGTACTTTAAATGCAAGGTTCTCCAGCAGAGGGGATTCTTTCTTCCAAATCTTTCCCTAAAGAATGCAAGAGGCCAAAAGGGATGACAGCAGGAGCAGCTAAAAATTTTTGGGTAACTTCAGTGCCCTGAAGCTCTGTACTTGACACCATAACAAGAAACTCTTGCTTTCTCTTGGGGATAGGAGGTATAAGAACAGTGTCCTTTTGATGTCATAATTGTTGTATTTGATGGAGATAATTGAGGCTCAAGGAGATTCAGGATGTATCCATGTGAAAGAAACAGAACCAGCACTGGCCCCTACTTGCTCCCAGCTCATGTGCAGTGTTTATTCCATTAGAGTAAAACGTGTTTTCTCTTATACACATAGGATGTGTGAAGAAGAGATGTTGTGGGAGAATGAAGCACTTTACATTAGAATTCTAGTGGATTTTCTACACATATAAGAGTATATAATCAACACTCGTGAATGTCTTAAATAACAATACTGGTGCTTGTTTTGCATCTAACGAAACCAAGTAGGCAGCATTATTAGAGCAAGCCCTCTCTGGGTGTGTTAGCAATGTGTTAAGCATCACAGTTCAGTTGTATTTCCTATCCCCATTTAAAAGTAAACATGCTTATTCTTATGAGGAATCAGAAGCCCAAACAATATACAAGACTGTGAAGAGTTAATGATAGATTAGGAGGAATACATTTTAGCTCACAACTTTCCGACTCACCTAGCCTGGAAGCCAACATGACTGTTAATTCCAGAGAAGCAGCACACAGTCTCCGATCATGGGTCTTTGAAGTGACGGGGAAGATAAGAGTTACATGAAGTCTTTCATCTCCGATCTCATTTGTCTGTGGAAGCCATTTACACCCTGGCAACAGGAACCCCCTGATATTCCTGTTGGCACATTCTATGTAGAAGTAGGCCTGCTGTGACCTAGAAAATAGTGAATTCATTTACATAATCAGTGCACTGTCCTTGCAGAGATATATTTAGAAAGACCATGTTGGCAAGAATGGGATCAAGACACTTTTGAGAAAACTCACATGGCCTTTCTTTTAAGCCTCCACTTACTACACCGGAGAGGCTGAGACTTCTTGCCAATTTGGGATTAATGAAGTATTTAACAAAGAGAAAGATTAATTTAAAGAACACATTGCTCCCAAAGAGGTCTTATTCAGGAAGTATGAATGCATTAAGCCATTTTTTGAAAACATTTATGAATGCCAGTACTACACATGGTTGCTTCAAGAGATTGGCATTAATCCTGAGTCAATTATAGGAGTTACATTTCCTCTGATCCTAGCCTGAATGCTGGTTAGTCATATTCTTTGGCCATGTCCCTTAACTTTTCTTGGCATCCATCTCTTCATTCGTGAGATGAAAGGTTGAATTCAGAGGTCATTGACTTATGGTCCTTATGTAGAATTTAACTAATATAGATATTCTATTTATACTGCTCAGTATTTGAAAGAAATGTGACTATGTATGGCGTTTTTAATACTCCTTTGAGTTTACTAATGCTATGCATATCTTTCCTGGTGTGGTGAACAGAAAAGCCTTCATCCCTCTCAGAATTACTGCAATAAATTTCCCAACCTCTGATTTCCTAAGTCTGGTTTCTTCAGTTGTCAAGATCAGTTTGGTGACTGGATTAAAGGATTCCCATCTCCAAGAACCACACAGACACACAGATTTCAGGTGCTGAAGCAGCTCTCTGAAGTTTGGGGCTATTAAAAACTTGGCAGTAGCTTCCTAACTTTGGAGCCTGCATTTCTAGCTGGAGCAAATGGAAGTAACTGCTTTTGCACGAGAGCAAGCAACAAGTCATCAAGAAATTCCTGGAAAGGCTCAAGATAGTCCTCTGTTTTCTAAAAAAAAATAGTATTTGAAAAGCAGAGCTGCAGAGAGAGACAGACACAGGGAGGTCTTCCATCATCTTGTTCATCTTCAAAATGACCACAACATCTAGATCTGGGCCAGGTGGGACCCAGAAACCAGGAAACCATCTGGATCTCCCACATGGAAGGCAGGGGCCCAAGCACTTGGGTCATCTTCCAATGCATTCTCAAGTGCATTAGCAGGAAACTGGATTGGAAGCAGAGAAACCAGGACTTGAGCTGGCACTCAGTTGGGTGTTGGAAATGGTGGCTTAACTCCATTATGCCTTGAGTCCAGCCACCATGATAGCTCTTTAAAGTCTATCTTTATGGCATGGTAGGGTGAGAATCTAGACATTATCAGTTGGCAGTGAACATCATATGAGCTTTAATAGCTCATAATCTTTTTTTTTCTCAGGTATTTCCAGACTCAAATTAACTAACACTTTTATTTCAAGAACACCGTGCTGACTGACCACTAATAAAACAAAGAGCATTAGGACAAGAGCAGTCAGGGCCAGTTAACTCCTTGAGGTCTAAGTCCTAAAAGAAGTATTGGAAACAGCTGCCCTTGCCTACCCATGTGCTGTGATCTGTACAAACCCTGTGAAATATAAGAATCACAAGACTGCCTTGTAGTACATGAGATGGGAAACGGGTGAAATTAAAAATCAAGTTTAAGTGAAATGTGTGTGAAATAGATGATGAACAGCTCCAGAGAGGAGAGGATGAGCTAAAAACTGTAATTTTGCCTCTTAGGATAAGGCATAAGTCTAAAACTATGTATGTTATTGATGGTAATGCTTGTTAGAAACATTATCCTATAAAATCTCTGTAACAATGAAATATAAAAAGGAAATAGATATTAAATAAAACATTAAGTAGTGAATTTTCATTTTACAGAGTTATGAAGAAAATGTAACATGCACAAAATATTTTGACATTTACTATGGAACCCTGGGAATAATAGCAATGTTGCTGACCACAGGAGAACCAGAAGGCCCAGGCTTGCTAAAAAAAACTAGCCACACCTACTTCAGAGTTACTAGTTGCTGAAGAAGGTTGCGTGGTAGGGGGCTACTGCTGTGGCATAGCTGTTTAATGTACCACCTGCGGCTCTGGCATCCCATATGGGCTCCAGTTCCATTCTCCGCTGCTCCACTTCTGATCTAGCTCCCTGCTAATGCACCTGAGAGAGCAGTGAAAAACAGCTCAAGTGCTTAAGTCTCGGCACCCTTGTGGGAGACCCAGAAAAATCTCTGGTTTTTGCAGCTCCAGCCATTGTGACCAGCAGATGGAAGGTCTGTCTCTCCTTCTTTCTCTCTAACTGTGCCTTTCAAATAAAATAAGTAAATCTTTTAAAAAATCTTTTTTTAAAAAAAAGGTTGGACACAAATATAAAACACTGACTTTTCTTTGACATCCGCGACTCTTGTTCTTAACTAATATGTCATTTCAGCTTCAAGTTTTCACGTCAGTATGAAAGTAGAGTGTTGGCTGGTAACAGTTATCTTCATTAGCGGAAGATGGTGCTTAAAGCTAGATGAACTCAGTTCTATACAGGGCCACCAGAATTTTTACATAGAAAACAATTTGGTTGCTTAAAATGAGATCTAAGCTTTTTGTCCAGATAATAAATATCTTCAGCTTTGTGGGCCAAATGGTCTGTGTCATAGCTACTCAACACTGCTGTACAAAAACAGCCTCTGGCAACACATGAGTGGATGTGGCTGGGTACTAATAAAACTTTATCTGTGAAATATAAAATGCCCTTCCGTAGGAAATTAGTTAAGTATATGATAAATTATGTGAAATGATTGTTTCCCTAGATATAACCCCGCTAATTAGCAGCCATTCCATATTGTTCAACCTGTTAAATTGTTACATCTGTGCGATGGAAACACCATTGTATGTAATATTCAGGTATATAAAATGAATGAAAATATTCTGTGTATTTAAAGGTATTTAGCACATATTGCTGAAAACAGGGTAAACCGTGATATCAGCATACTAGGTTTATGGAAAACAAACAAACAAACAAACAAAAAAAAACATAAGTGATTCATGAATTTGTTGCTTTAAAAAAATCCCTGGAGGCCGGCGCTGCGGCTCACTAGGCTAATCCTCCGCCTTGCGGCGCCGGCACACTGGGTTCTAGTCCCGGTCGGGGCACCGGATTCTGTCCCGGTTGCCCCTCTTCCAGGCCAGCTTTCTGCTGTGGCCAGGGAGTGCAGTGGAGGATGGCCCAAGTGCTTGGGCCCTGCACCCCATGGGAGACCAGGAGAAGCACCTGGCTCCTGCCATCGGATCAGCGCAGTGCGCTGGCCACAGTGCGCCAACCGCGGCAGCCATTGGAGGGTGAACCAATGGCAAAAGGAAGACCTTTCTCTCTGTCTCTCTCTCTCACTGTCCACTCTGCCTGTCAAAAAACAAACAAACAAACAAACAAACAAAAAATAAATAAAAAATAAAAAAAAATTAAAAATCCCTGGAAAGATCAATTGAAAGTGTTTATAGTTGGAGGAGGTGGAACAGATGAGAGGAGCTAGCTAGGGATTAGGGGAGAAATATATTTCACTGTGTACCCATTTATCATTTTGGATTTTTGACAATTGACTGTTTTCAAAGCAGGTTTACAACTATAAGCATCAGTGATATGTATCTTGGGTATATTTTGCTTACACTTTTGTTTATTCTACTTTGTTGTTCATGAAAATGATAAATTCTAAAGGTTCGCTTATTTGTGAGGATGAGAGAGGGAGAATGAGAACATGCACTCCTATCTACTGGCTTCCTCTCCAAATGCCTAAAACAGAGAACTGGGCCAGGCTGAAGCCAGAAGCTAGGGACTTAGTTCAGGTCCAACTACTTGGGCCATCACTGTTGCCCCCCAGAGTCTGCATTAGTAAGAAGTTGGAGTCAGGAGCACACCCAGGAATTGGAACCTAGATACTCCAGTATGAGACACAGGCTTCTTAACTGGCATCTTAATCACCCAATCCAGGTCCAAATATTAAGGTTACTTTATTTACCAATCCATCTATTTGTCTTAACAGTAAGTACTTTTATAACATTACTTAATGGCTGGTGGGTATTGAGTATCTGTTGAATTGTGTTAGTCAAGATTTTAATTACTTTGAACATTATCTTTGATCATCCCAATTATACTGTATCTATTGCCTTCTTTAGTTGTGATAAGACTATTTAACATGAGATCTACCTCATTAGAAAAACCTTAAGTTTGATACTGTTAGTCACAGACATGTTATAAAGCAGATCTCAGAAACTTACCCATGTGTGTAACCAAAACTTCATACCCTTTGAGGAGTAGTTCTTCATTGACTTGTCACTCAAGCCACTGGAAAACACCATTCTACTCTTTGCTTCTATGAGTTTGTCCTTTTGTGACAGACAAGTTTAACTTCACATAATGACCTCCAGGGTTATCCATGTTGTTACATATTGGGGATTTCCTTCTGTTTTAGGTTGAATATTTCATTGAATATAGCCAGCACATTTTCTCTATCCATTCATCTATAAATGGACATGGACGCTAGTTCCATATTTTAGCTGTTGTGAATAATGCCACGATGAATGTGGGAGTGAAGATGTCTCTTCGAGGTCCCGATTTTGATCTTTTTGGATAAACACCCAGAGGTGAAATTGCTGGGACATGTAGTAGATGATTCTATTTTTTTAACTTTTTGTGAAACTTTCATACTGCTTCCTCTTCTCCTCAGTGTTGGGCAAGGGTTCCCATGATCATTTTTATTTTTTTTAAATTCATTTATTTATTTGAAAGTCAGAGTTACACAGAGAGAAAAGGAGGGACAGAGAGAGAGAGAGAGAGAGAGAGAGAGAGAGAGAGAGAGAGGTCTTCCATCCACTGGTTCACTCCCCAAATGGCTGCCAATGGTTGGAGCAGGGCTCATCTGAAGCCAGGAGCCAGGAGCTTCCTCCAGGTCTCCCACATGGGTGCAGGGGCCCAAGGACTTGGGCCATCTTCTACTGCTTTCCCAGGCCATAGCAGAGAGCTGGATTGGAAGAGGAGCAGCCGGGATACCAGCACTGCAGGTGGCAACTTTACCCTTTACACCACAGTTCTGACCCATTTCATTCTTTTTTAAAGATGAAGAATTAAAATTCAGATGGGAAAGTAAATTGTTCAGTATTGCAGACATAAAAGATTCAAACCCTGGTCCAATGACAAAGATTGTGTTTTCCTGTTTTCTCTCACTCTCTCTTTCCTCTTCCCTTCCTTCCCTCTCCCTCTAACTCCCTCTCTCTCCATTCCTTTCTTCCTTCTTGCCTGTCTGCCTGCCTTTCTTCCTGTTAGTTCATATAGCAAATATAAAAAAACTTAAAAAGTTAGCACCTCCCTCACTGTTCTATACATTAAAAGAGACTTTAGGGGGCCAGTGCTGTGGCTCAGCAGGTAAAAGCCTCAGCCTGCAGCACAGTCCTATATGGGTGCCTGTTCAAATCCAGCTGCTCCACTTCCAGTCCCGCTCCCTGCTAATGGCCTGGGAAAGGCAGCAGAAGACGACCCAGGTGCTTAGGCCCCTGTACCCCTGTGGGAGACCTGGAAGAAATTCCTGGTGTTTTACATTGGCTCAGCTCCAGTCATTATGGCCATTTGGGGAGTGAACCAGCAGATGGAGGACCTCTCTCTCTGTCTCACCTCTCTCTGTAGCTCTGTATTTCAAATAACTAAAATAAATCCTTTAAAAAAGATTTGGTATTCTGAATTAAAATCACCCATATATTATGTAAATAAAATTGATAATATTTAACCATTTCTCAGCTACAAATATGAAGATCTTCAATTGTTCATGAAAAATGCATACTATGAAAAAAACTATGGATTTCAAACATTTTTTGTGCCAAAATAAAGTCATCCCTTAATTTCTAATTTCCATGTTCTGAAGTACTCTTTTTTCATGTTTTTTTTATTATTTTTAAAATTTTTCCCCAGAAACCTTTATTTAAGGTATACAAGCATCATGCATTTCATGAATACAAATTTAGGAACATTGTGATTCTGCCCACCCTACCCTCCCTCCCATCTACACTGCCACCCCTCTTCCTCCTCCCTCTCCTGTTCCTGTTCTTATTTTTACTAAGATGTATTATAAATTGACTTTATACACACAAGATTAACCCTACACTAAGTACAGAGTTCAACGAATAGTATGAAAGAAACAAACAACTCTTCCTTGACAGTTGAGACAAGGGCTGTTCAAAGTCATTGCATCTCAAAGTGTCAATTCCACTTCTATAGAATACCTTTTAGGTGCTCTATTAGTTACTATTGATCAGGGAGAACATATGGTATTTTTCTTTTGGGGACTGGCTTATTTCACTATGTATTGTGTTTTCTAGTTACATACATTTTGTTGCAAATGACAGGATTTCTTTTTTTAGTGCTGTGTAGTATTCCATGGATGTTCTAAAGTACTTTTGTATTTGGCTGTTTAAATTTAAATAAATTAAAATTACATGAAATAAATTCTTTGTCACACTAGTTAAAATTTAAGTGTTCAGTAGCCACATGTGGCTAATGGCTAATCATTAGAGTATTGGACAGTTCATGTATAAGCATTTTTTCCTTTGCAGAAAATTATTTTACATAATACTAATGATCAATGAAGTAACCTCAGAAACCTATATATTTTTACATTCTAAAGCAGCCTTAGATCATATATCCACTGACTTTAAGGAGATCGTGGTAGACCATTTTATAAAATCTTTTTTAATGTACAACAAATAGTATATAATTTTCTCAACTCCACATATTGATGGCAATCAATAGATGAAATAAAGAAGTTTTTGAGTATCATATAGCAATTACCTCATACTGGGAAAGGCTGGGTTAAGCTTAGCAAATCGGCCTTAGTCACAAAAGCCTTTTTTTTTTTTTTAATTTTTTTTTTTTTTTTTTTGACAGGCAGAGTTAGAGAGAGACAGAGAAAGAAAAGTCTTCCTTCCATTGGTTCACTCCCCAAATGGCCACAATGGCCGGTGCACTGCGCCGATCCAAAGCCAGGAGCCAGGTGCTTCCTCCTGGTCTCCCATGCGGGTACAGGCCCCAAGCACTTGGGCCATCCTCCACTGCCTTCCCAGGCCTCAGCAGAGAGCTAGACTGGGAGAGGAGCAACCAGGACAGAACCATTGCCCCAACTGGGACTAGAACCTCGTGTGCCGGTGCCGCAGGCGGAGGATTAGCCTAGTGAGCCATGGTGCCGGCCCGCAAAAGCCTTTAAAGACAGATCTAAACAAGAATAAATTTGGGAAGTGAGCTTCACATTTGTTCGTGTTAAAAGATATCATTGGTGTTTAGACCACAAACAATCAAACAGAAAGCAGGAAAACAGAAATAGAACACCAAATCCTTCTCTTGAGTTCATATGCCATTTAAGTTTTTTCAATAATAAAAAAGTTGCCTGAAACAAAAATATTCTTGTTATGAAACCTCTGTGAATATAGTTTGTAGCTCCTAAGTTGGGCAGCTCAAGAAACTTCTTTTTAAAAAAAATTAATGTAGTTTCTCAGTGTGGTTCCAGCCAATTTCCTCTTGTTTCTTGCATCTAACACATCCTTTCTGTTTTATCTTCTTCCTGTTGAATAAATTCTTTGCTGTGAGTGTCTGTGAGTGTAACTTCTTTTTATCTTTTTTGTATCAGAAAATAGTCTCCTTCGGCCAAGCTCTTGAGTTTTCATTTAGCTCATAAATTCAATGATGGTGGTGACCTTCTCTCAGCATGTTGACATGCTGTTCCAGTCTACCCTATATCTATGTGTGTTGCTCATAAACAGCAAGGAGTCTATTGGACTCATTTTCTCTCTTTAGTTGTGTTTTATTCACTCTCAATATTCTTCTTTTTAAAAAGATTTATTCATTTACTTGAAAGGCAGAGTTAGAAATGAGAGAGAGAGAGAGAGAGAGGAAGAGAGAGAGAGACAGACAGAGAAAGTACTTCATCCATTTGTTCACTCCCCAAATGGCCACAGTGGCTAGGACTGGGCCAGGCCAAAGACAGGAATCTGAAGCACCATCCAGATTTCCCATGTGGGTGACAGGGGCCAAGGACTTAGCCATCTTCCACCGCTTTCCCAGGTGCATCAGCAGGAAGCTGAATCACAAGTGGAGCAGCCAGGAGTCAAACTGGTACCCAAAGCAGAGGCCAGACTTGTAGGTGGTGGCTTAACCTGCAATGCTACAATGCCAGCCCCAATTCGTAATATTCTACAACTTCAGTATTATGGGTATATTAATGTTATTCTGCTTTGTAATTAAAGTATACTTTCAACTTGAGGAGCTATTTCTTTGTTCAGCTCTGGAAAATGTTCAGTCATTATATTTGCTTTGCACTACTTTCTATTCTCTTCTGGAAAAACTAGAAGTGTCTCAGTTTATATTCCATGACTCTTTCTATGTATCTCTTTGAGCAGTAAACCAGTGAATTAAATGAGGATTCCAGTGAAACCCACATGTAATGCAGTTGCTTGCTATGAAATTTTGCCTACTGAGTATTATCCTGGCTCAGTCCATCTCTCCTTTTGTAATTTAATAAATTTGTGTTCTTTTTAATAGATATGATTACTTTACCTCTTTGATATTTCTCAACATATGTATTTTGATGTCTCTCAGATTTCTGTTATTTTAATGTCATCCCAGTCAAATTCTTGTTTTGGTTACTTACTGGAAAAGAGGAGGCTTCTTTGGGATTTTGTATTGCAGACTTTTTAAAAAAATTTATTTAAAAGGCAGAGAGACGAAGAGAGATCTTCTATCTGTGGCCTCACTCTCCAAATACCTTCACTAGCCAGGCCTAGGCCAAGTCAAAGTCAGAAGCTAGAACACAACTCCCTGAACCATCAACTGCTGCCTTCCCAGCTTGCACATTATCAGGAAGCTGAATTGGAAGTGGAGCCAGGACTTAAACCCAGGGACTCTTATTTAGGATATGGGCATCCCAACTGGTGTCTGAATGGCTGCGTTGCTGGCACTGCAGGCTCATTTAGATGGAGGTTCTCTCTCTCCCTCCTCACTTTGTGATTTCCTTAACTCAACCCCCTTTATTCGGTCTGCCTTTACTCAGACTCTTATATAGGTGGAGGGGCATCTTCCCAAGTGATATGTGTGATGTTACAAATCCTATCCTCTTACCAGCAGTGGTTTAGTTCACTTCCTGATTCACAGTCAGATCTGGACCCCTCCAACTCAGTAAGCTGGGATGTTAATTTAGCTGTATACCCAGGAAATTTTCTGCTACAGAAACTCCTTTAATAAGCAAGAGTAACTCACCTTGTCAGTGACAAAGGTCCAATACCCCCTCGTGTACATCTCTTATCTCTTATATTACAGGGTCAAAATGCCCAGTGACCTCCACCTGCTTTGGGGTCTGAAGTCCTTTGAGACCATAATTTCAGCCATGCGCCTAGCTGTGAATTTCTGCGAGATTTCTGGGTCACAGAGAAGCTGTTCTCAATTTTTATGTCTTCTCTGTTATTTGTTCAGAACAGAGCAGGGTCCTCCCAGGGCAGACCTATGATGTCATCTTGAAAAGAAATCCACCCTGACTTTCATGCCATGTGCTAACCCTTGAAGACATGGGCATATCCAAAAACAGTATCTGTCTTAGTCCATTCATCCTGTTGAAACAGAAATACGAGATTGGACAATTTATAATGAAGTAGATTGTATTGGCTCCCAGTCCTGGAGGCTAGACTTCAGCCGGATTGGTGTCTGGTGAGGCTATTCTCCAAGATGGAGCCTTAAAGGTTGCGTCCTCCAGAGGGGAGGAAGGCTAGATCCTCATAGAGGGACCAACAGGCAAAATGTGCCTTACAACAGCTTTAATTCCACCCATGAGAGTGAAGCTCTCATGGTCCAGTCACCTCCCAAAAGTCTTCCCTCCCAACACTCCCACAATGTCAACCAAATTTCTTTGTGAATTTTGGAGGGGGCCACATTCAAACTGTAGCAATATATAATACCTATGACCTAATAACTTCTATTGGATAGATAAGTGTGTAAACATTTGTCTTCTCTTGAAGTCAATGGCTTTAATTAATTTTGGTTAATACAGTTATATAGCTATAAGCCATACAGAAACCACTTTGAGTAAAACCCAAATGTGGGTTAGATCATTGCTAGAGTGGTTTAATATGCTGTTCTTTAGTTCAGAGACGCATATAAACCTGAGGACGTGTGAGAATCCAAAGCTGGGTTTCTGAGAGTGCGTTTGGCCGAGCTGTTAAGATTCCAGTTAAGACACTGTGTGTCACATCAGAGTCCCTGGGTTCAAATTCTAGCTCCAGTTTCTAATTCCAGCTTCCTGCCAAGACAGACTTGGGAGGCAGCCGTTTTGGTTCAAGTGACTGAGTTTCTAGCACTCACAAAGGAGACCTGGATTGGGCTCTTAGCTCCTGGCTTCAGCCGCAAGCTGGCCCTGGCTGTTGCAGACATCTGGGAAGAGCATCAGCAGATGGGCACACTCTTTGTCTGCCTCTGAAAACCAAAACAAACAACAACCAAAAAAACAAAAATGCTGTGTTCTTTATGTTGCGGACAGTTTTCATTTACTTTGGATCATCTCTGTTCACAACTTTTTAGCATTTGAATTGAATCAGCTTGTCAGTTTCACTATGGTTATATAGTTATTTCACCTGGAAGTGTGTTGGTGGTAGACATGTACAGAGCAGCTAAATGCTGGCTAGCTCACCATTTTATACCTTAATGCACATACATTTTATTAACCAAAAAATAAAAATAAAAATACAACACCTCAGGTGCTTTCTTATAGTTGATCTTGTTTTATACAATATCATTGAATTCAGCTTTCTGATTGCTTTCTTTTTAAAGATTTATTTATTTATCTTTTTATTTATTCAAAAGGCAAATGGACAAAAAGAAGGAGAAACAGAGAAAGAGATCTTGCATCTGCTGGTTCATTCTCCACATGCCCACAACAAGGAAGCCAGAAGCCAGGAATTCCATCCTGGTCTCCTGTCTGGGTTGCAGGAACCCAAGCACTGGGCCAATCGTCTGCTTTCTTACAAACACATGGGCAGCCAGCTGGATCAAAGCCAAGTAGACTGGACTGGAACTGCCCTCCAGTACAAGATGCAGCCATTCCAAACCCTGGCTTAACCCACTGTGCCACAACACCCATCACAGCTCTCCAATCTTCAGGAAGACCATGAAGCGGGGAGATGGGCTGCTACCTGCAAGCAGGTGGGTACACTGAGGTCATTAAAAAATGCGAACTTACAAATAAGCAGGGTGAAGACATTTATATAAAGTAATTTTAATGACCATGTTTTTTGTTCTTTTGTAATTAAGGAATCATTTTGTAACCAAATGCAATTATGGGCCCATAACTTATACTGACTCACTAAGAAAAGGGTGAGTTATGTTCACTCTACTCTGATCGAATGACTAGGGCAAGCACAGTGAACATCGTAGCAATATTGACTCTCACAATGATTTGGTAGCGTCCAAAATGCTTTGCTGCCCAAGGGCCATAAATAGTCATAATTCCAGTCTCATGTAACTGTATCCAAAAGAAACTGTACAGTTTGGGGGCGTCCACCTCACCATGCCACTCACTGACCTCATGACATTGAGTGGACATGAGGTGTTAAGTGTGATTAAATTCCTCTACCTAGAGTCTCAGATCCTACACATTTCTCATTTCTCATCAAAAATAAAAAAAAAAATCATCCAAGCTGAGTGAGGTACTGGTTATTCAATATATACTTTGAGGGAGAGGGAGTGTAGAAGAAACGCAACCCATGACTTCATTTGTTTTTAATGCTAAGCAGTAATGTGTTTGCAAGGCCAGGCCTGGGGCAGTGGGATTGTCTCTGCTGTATTGATACAGAGCAACTGTAAGTAGATTTCTAATGTGGCATCTTACCAAGGAATGCTCAAGGTAATAAGGCTTTTCTTGCTTTCTGCCATCTTGTGCCAATTGTTGGAATGAAGTTACACCTGAGAGACAGCTTACAGTGACTCAGGTCCTAAATATCATGACTGGTAGGAGATACCCTGATTCGTTGACACTTGTATCCCTTTTGCCTAGCACATAGGTTTACATTAATTTTTAATACATTTTTAAAATTTTTCCTGAGGAAAAAATAACAAAAATTACCATTCCATGTAACCAGAATTTTAGTTATTTCAGACTAAAATATAATATTTATAAAACATTAACCTTGTCTACATTTCCCACTGTGTTTCTTCAGAACTAATATCTGAAATCAATATTCTGTTTTCAGTAAAGTCGTGAGCAAACCAATGTAAAGCACATGGAAGAAGTCTCAGTCTTTCCAATGTGTTTTAAATTAAATCATTGCAGTGGCTCTCACTAAGGATAAGAAATGTTCAGCAGGTGAAATAATTGGCATTGTTTAAGAATTTGAAGAGGTATTAATGACTTGATGTGTACAATTAATGATAGTGTTAATGGGCTGACTGTTCATCAGTTCTGTACTTTTTAAGATCCTTGGGACCTATGAGATAAAGTGAAATGAGATTAACCTTGTGCATCAGTTGGAACTGTCCCAGTGAGTCAGACAAGGTCTATAGTAGTAGGTACTACAATATGTGTGTCTCTGTGTTTGTATATGTGTGTGCATACACACACACGTTGTGGATGGGCACATACAGATGGATTTGTGTGTATACATCTGTGTGTGTGAAGTACATCCCGGGACACTCCCCGTATTATTATATTTTCAGTGTATCTCTCCCCAGACCAACTGTGTTTCATTGCTTCTTGATTGCAGCAGCATCACTTACAAAGCGGAATCGGAACACATGGGAGTCAGAGGGTCTGTGTGTATCTGAACAGAGTTAATTGTCATAAAGTATCTTCTGTTAAATTGTTTGAGAGACGTTGGAGGCATTCTGAGTTGAGATTAGTCAAGAACTGGCAAAGAACAGGAGAACCTTTCCTCCCTTGAAAATGAACTGTCTCTTGCAATTCAACAAGTGTCCCTCTGAAGAAATCCTATTACCAAGAGAAATAGATACTTTCAATCTTAAACTGAATCCATTAAATGTGAGCATGGGAAGGAAATGAGTAAGAAACAGAAAACCAGAGGCACAAAATGAGCACACATCTGTTTTTCTCCTCTAAGATAATCTTTCTTTTTTTGCTTCTCCCACCTGCTTGTTTATTATATTTACTTTGGGATAGAGATTTTTCCTCATTCCTCGAGACTTTTTACATCTGTCGCTCGGTAGTTTAAGGCTGGACCTCTAAGGTCTGTGTCTGAGGTCTGTCTTCAAGGTCTGTCTTCAAGGTCTCTTCGTTTGTCAGCATAGGAGATTGCAAATTATTTGACACCAGTAATGGTTTTACAACACTCCGTATTCTTAAACTGTAGCCCTCACAGCACTGCTATGGACAAAGCAAACTACACACTCCTGATGTGTGCCCTGGCTCCTTTAGGTTTTGAAATAATGACTTCATCTTAGAACACTCTACTTGAACTCTTGGGATACTATAGGTTCCTAAGTGTCCACTTTCTGACAGTTATTTATGGAAAATTGTCCTTTAATGTCTAAACTTGCCTTGGTTGTTTGAAGGTTGTTTGAGATTGGCTTGCTATGCACATGCAGATCACACAGACAAAAATGAAAATAGAATGCTTGATATGACAACATCAAATCTGGAACAAACAAAAATGTTTGGCTTGTTTCCTGGCTTTCAGCTGAATAAGTGAACGGACTATGAAAGATCAAGGGGACAAAAGGGAACCGGGCAGGCAGGGAAGACAAAGCAGGACAAAGAAAGACTTTGTGTTCCGGGGAGTGTGTTAGAGATAAAAGGAAAATATCAATCAAGCTGAGAAAATGTCCTTTGAGTGGCTTCCTGATGGAATGACACAATCACATGTTGGGAGCCATATGGGAGAGTTCAGACAGCTTCAGACCCGAGCCCCGAGGGCAGCGAGGAGCCTGGCTGGGAGGATAATTTGTTTTGTTTCTTGGGAGGAAGGCGGGGATGACTGATGCTCTGACAGTTCCTGCTGGCTGATCTGCAGGCGCCCCCAGTTTTTCCTAACCTCTTATGAGAGATAAGACCAGAAGGGCAGAGACTGCGTGGGAGGGGATGACGGGGAACAGCACTCAAAGTGAAAGGAGAGCCTGCCACTACAAGCACATTCTGATCGGACATAGAAGCTTAATTGATGAAGCTGTTCGGAGCGTTTTATGTGGTAGTTTTCCCAAGCTGTTCTTCATGAAGCAAGGGAGACGTGTATTTCCATTGATGGTAGGAAAAGAGTTTTGGACAAAAATCAGTGACACCACTTCCTTACTTCTTTGAAATTAAAAAGCATACAAGGAAATATTGGAGATTGGTTTTCCTTAAAAAAATAAAATAAAATAAAAAGTAGATGGCCACAAGAAAGTGTGTTCATGAAAACTTTACACTTTGCAAATATACAGCCAAAATATTAGAGAATATCTATTCGCAGAAACAAAATTGAATTTACATCTAACCAGTAAAAGAAAGGGGGTATTGAAATTCAGCATCTAAAATACACTGATTTTTAATACACTAAAGACAGACCCTTGCAGAAAGAGTCAAAGATCTTAGAGAATAACAAATTTAGTTTTTGAATGTAAAGCTGCTCTTTAATATTATCTGTCCCACCTAAAGAATTCCGTGTGGAATTGGATACTGAAGAATATACATTGGGGGAGGAGATAAGGGAGTTACCTAATAGGCTTAGGGAGCACAGAGAAGGGTGGAGATGGGCTTTATCTGAGTCTTGGGGGAGTGATGAGGTGGATGTTATCTTGGGGGTAAGAGGCGACCCTCCATATTTAACAGTGTCCTGAAACGCATCAAAGTGGGGCGTTTCTTTCTGGAAGCACAGGGGTCAGATCAAGTTTCCTGTGGCAGTGGAAACCAGAAATGAATCATCCTAGTGCTGGTTGTGTGTGCATCACTAACCTTTCAGTTGAGTATGTTTTTTGCTGTAATATTCCCAGTAGTTTATCAGAGTCTCAGAGAGACGGGGAAGGAAAGAAAGGCAAAGGGAGAGGCAGGAAGGAGGAGTGAAGGGTTATAGTAGTAAGGAGGCAGAGCCGTGGGGAATTTACCGGTAATGACAGATGAATTTAGAGCCAATCTACGTGATCGTCAAAGATGTAAATCACTGTGAAAGAACAGGAGGAAGATACCAGAGTTAGCAAAGCTAATGATAGAAAAGGAATATAATAGTATAAACATAATGAATTTGCTCAGAAAGATAGGATTTTGGGATTCAGTTGGAGATAATATGAAAAATACATATACGTGTATTTCCTCAGAATAGAGGATAGGTTGAGCAGTACCATGTAGAATAATGGTCAAAGAGGCCTCCCACAGTTCTCAGGAAACAATAAAAGGTTGGAACGATGAAAAGATAAGGAAAAGGAAGCAGATATATCCATATAAATATATAATAAAGGCATCGGAAGAAGAGATGAAAATAAACAAAGGAAAAGGAATATTTGGAAAAATTTGTTTCCAGATTTAAAGAATACAAAATCTGAGGTAAAAGGGCACAAGGAGTAACAAAATAAATACTGAAAATCCATGCCATAAAAACCTCTAATGAAATTTAAGAACATCAAGACGGAAAATCCTATATGCTTATAGACTGAAAATAGTAACTTTAGAAACAGAAACAAAATTCACATTAGACTCCTCAGTTTCCACATTCACTAGTATTGAGAGAAAAATATTCTTTTTTATATCGAGTTAAGGTGTTACTAAAGACAAATGTTTCCACAGTGGTGTGTGGAGAGCACCCACCCTGATCCATGAGGGCCGAAGTGCCTTGAAATCTGCATTGGCATTTGGATAGGGAACCAAGATGGTGCTGATGGAGAAAGTGTGCAAGAGAGTCTTGAACTCTCTGCAAGGAAAAGATGAAAAAAATATGACCATGAGGCCTTTACCCTGGAGACATTAGTGTTGATGAATTGGAAAGAATGCAGAACTCAAAATAATGGGAAATAATTGCTGTTCATCTTTGCAGATTGTTTCTCTTTCAGACCCTTTTAAGATGATTTCAATTTATTTTCATTTTGAAATAATTTTAAGAAAATTGTTGCCAAAATCCTACAAGGAGCTCCCTCACATGCTGATTTCAGTTTCTCCAAGTGTCAATGTTAAGTAGCTGTGATACAATGATAGGAAAACAGGAAACAGAAGGCCCCAGGACTGGGAGAGGCAAACGTTAATTAGCCTGACTTTGTATTTCACCAACACACACTGTATGCATTTGTAGAAAATATCACATCATACCTCATCAATACGTACAATGACTAAGTGTCGTTCAAAATTATTTGCATGTTTAAGGAGATGCAAATGCTCACAATTTTGATTTGATGATTGCACATCGCATACATGGATTGTGACACTGTGACCCGTAAATATTGAGCAGTGAAAATAATTGTAAAAATAGGTAATTAGCAATATAGCACTGTTAATGAACAAACCCACTTCATGAAAAGTCAGTGACTGTCTCACTGGAGCCACTTATCCTTTTGGGGAGCCCGTGGAGGACTACACACAGCATTTCATTGTTGTTTCTCTTCAGTGTCCACCAGTCTCTGACTGCCTTCAAACCCCCTTGTAGCTCATGCCCTGGTGATTTCTGAGTTATTGTCAAGTGTCCCTCCGTGTAAGTTGGTCTGATGTTTCTTCATGGTGATATTCAGGCTGTGTATTGTTGCCAAGAATGCTGCAGTAGCGACATGCTCTGCTCGGTGACTCCAGAGCCACACGAGTTTGTTGTGTCTCCACTGCTGATGGGAACGCCAGTCTCTGGGCTAAGACAACGTCCCCCAGGTCACTCCTCTAAGGCATTTTCCAAGCGATGATGCTTTATTTCCATCATTTGTTCTTTCTTCGTTAGTCGGAATTCTGTAGGAAAGGGCTTTCCCTTCTTCCTCTTTCCTTCATTGCAGTGTAGGCTTAATTGCCCTCCCCCCAAATTGTCCCAGATTTGGTCTGGGAGCTCCTTCAGTTTGGCTTCTGTGACTTTTCAACCTATAGTTTTCCGGATGCTTCCTGACTTCCCGGAACCGCAAGGTGTTTCAGGTTTGTCTTTACTATTCCTGCCCCAGCTCTAAAACCAGACATTTCTCCTAGGAATCCTCTGCCCCAAATCTAGAGTGCAGGCATGCTCGTGTGACTGCTGAGCCATGGCCTCCGGGCCCTTTCGGAGGACAGAGCTAGGACATCGATGGATCCAGAGACGCTCCTCTTCACCTGTTTCCTTGTCTGTCTCTGGGAGTCCAGAGCCACACGTTCTGACTCTAATCTACAATATCACATCCAGTCCAGTCTTTCCCATTTTTCCATTGAAAACTCCTTTCTTCAAGTGGCAGAAAAAACTTGACTCTCATTGTATTTACTTATTTGCTCAATTCTAGAATAGAAATAAAATAGTTTCAAGATTGCTAACTAATACTTCAGTGAACAACAAGTTTATTAGCTGGAGTACAATTTTTGCATAAAGTTCTTGTCTAATTTTAACATATACTCATTCATGTGTCATATATATAGTTTGCTCCATTTATTGCTGTTTGTACTTTTTTTAAAAAAGATTTATTTAATTTAAAATCAGAGTTAACACAGAGAAGGAGAGGCAGAGAGAGAGGTCTTCCAACCACTGCTTCACTCCCTAATTGGCTGCAATTGCCGAAGCTGTGTCAATCTGAAGCCAGGAGCCAGGAGCTTCTTCTGGGTCTCCCATGTGGGTGCAGGGGCCCAAGGACTTGAGCCATCTTCTACTGCTTTCCCAGGCCATAGCAGAGAGCTGGATTGGAAGTGGAGCAGCCAGGTCTTGAACTGGTGTCTATATGTGATGCCGGCACTGGAGGCAGATGCTTTCCCTGTTACGCCACAGCACTGGCCCCTGTTTGTATTTATTTTGGATCCCACCCTCACCATGGTTAGTATTACCTTACTTTTGAGCAAGTGAAACATTAACACAGTTTCAAAAGTCACATATATTCAATAAATAAATAAATAAAGATGCTTTTACTTAAAAATTTTAAATTAACAATAGTGAAAAAGCATACCAATAAAACACCCTCTATTATTTTTTTTTTTACTTTTAGTGTAGTATTTAATAAATTACATGAGATACTCAATGTTATTATAAGCTTTGTGTTAGATAACTTTGCCTAACTGTAGGCTAACCTAATGTAGGCTGGTTTAAGCTATGAGGTTTCATAGGTTGGATGTACTAAATGCATTTTTTAAAGATTGATTTATTTATTTTAAAGTCAGAGTTACAGAGAGAGAAAGAGAAAGAGATCTTCCGTCCGCTGGTTCACTTCCCAGATGGCTGCAATGGCTGGGACTCGGCCCGGCAGAAGGCAGGAGCCACGAGCTTCTTTCAGGTCTCTCACGTGGTTTTCAGGGGCCCAAGCACATGGACCATCCTGTGCTGCTTTTCCCAAGCCATTAGCAGGGAGCTGGATCAGAAGTGGAGCAGTCAGGAAATGAACAAGCGCCCATATGGGATGCTGACATTGCAAATGGTGGATTTACTCACTACACTACAAGGCGGGGCCCTGTAAATGCTTGACTTATGATATTTTTCAGCTTAGGTTGACTTTACCAGGATGTAACCCTATGGTAGTTCAAGAAGCATCTGTAGTTAGGGAAATATCAATCTTCCTCAAATCTTCTACCATATACCCACTTGCCATTCATTTTCCTCTTACCCAATGGTAGCTAATCTCACTAGTTTCTGGTTTTTCCTCTGTTTTTCTCCTTTGCATGGATGATCAGATACATGTGTGTTTTATATAGCCTTTCTTCTTTTATTACAAAAAGTCGGAGCAGTATAAATTCTTCTGTAGCTCACGTCTTTTCAATTTTTTACTGAATAAAATTCTAGTTCTACATTGTTTTTGTGGCTTCACTCTGCTCCATTCTGTGATTGTACAGTAGCTTATTCAGTCAGCCTCCAGTGTGTGGGCATTTGGGTTGTTTAAAGCACTTTGCAACAAGAGACAGTGCTGCAACACATAACCATGTTCATATATATTTTCATATAACTTGAGGTGTATTTTCAGGATAAATTTTTGGGAGTGAAATTATTAGGTTAAAAGCTAAATGTCTATGTAGTTTTCTTATTATCAGATGCTCACCATCTGTGTCACCACAAGTGATTTATGAAAGTGCCAATTTCCTCAAAATCTTGCTGATAAACTGTGTTTCAGTACTTTTCAATTTTTGCTAATCTTGAGGTGGTAAGTGGTACCTCAGTGTTGTGTTAATTTATATTACTCTATGTGTAAGTATGAATTATCTCTTCATGTAAAACATTGATGAAATACAACTTGTGAATTTTTTTCATGTCTATTTTCCCATTTTTCTATTAGGGTTTTAGTCCTTTGTTGCTAAATTTTAACTTTTTTTTTTTTTTAATGTATTAGAGGGCATTAACCCTTTGTGGTACATGTTCTAAGAGTTTTTTGCTAGGTTAACTCTTTGACTTTATTTGTGATATGTTTTTTCTGCCATGCAAAAAATTTTTATGTCATCAAATTTAGCAACACTTTATTGCCTCTCAACTTACAGTGATATTGAGAAATCTTTCCCTACCCTAAGTTCAAAGAGGAACTCACCCATTTTTAAAAGATTTATTTCTTTATTTGAAAGTCGGAGTTACAGAGGAAGAGGGAGAGGGAGAGATTGGCAGGGGCAGGGGCAGAGGTAGGAGAGAAGAATTTTATATCCTCTGGTTCACTCCCCATATGAACACAAGTGCCAAATCAGGAGCAGGCCAAAGTCAGGAGCCTGGAACTTCATCCAGGTCTCCTGTGTGAGTGGCAGGTGCCCAAGTTCTTGGGCCATCTTCTACTGCTTTCCCATGCACATTAGCAAAGAGCTGGCTCAGAAGTGCAGCAGCTGGGACTTGAAAAAGCACTCATAGGAGACGCAGGCATCACGGGCAGTGGATTAACTCACTGAGCCACAAAATGTTAACAATTGGTAAATCATAAAAATGGTCATAGAGACTTTAGGTGAGACTGAGTTCTCTGAAAAAAAAAAAAAATTCTCACCACAGGCATGACTCGGATGGCTTAGATTTTGTGAAGTTCCGGTGTTTCAAGGTAATCTGTATCAGAGAGTCTCTGGAGCAATTTCATTTCCATTTCTGTACAACACAGTTTTCTCCCTGATGCTGCAAGGTTAAGATATATAGGACAGTCTTTACGCTGCTTATCT
Organism: Lepus europaeus; assembly: GCF_033115175.1. NCBI lineage: Eukaryota > Metazoa > Chordata > Mammalia > Lagomorpha > Leporidae > Lepus > Lepus europaeus. Next base: position 86,201,745 of record NC_084841.1, on the reverse strand, counting down.
CATGTCATCGTTAAACATAACGACTGCTTGTGAGGATTGTTCTTATCTTTTGACCTCAGTAGAACTGCGTTTCTCTTGTGGGTGTTATGCTTTCATAAAGACCCTTTGAACATGGCAGAGTCCCTGGCCAGAAGACCATAAGAAACACACAGCTACAATTGTGATGGTCAAGGATAACTCCTTCCAGTCATCCAAATGCCACGGCAATGCCCTGATGAAAGGGAAAACAGAAAATGACGATGTTTATTATGAATGGCAACATTAAGTGGGTTCAGTCGTCCAGGCTCTGGGTGAACAAGTGGTCCTTGGTGGCATCGGTGCTGTTTACGCAACCGCCAGAATTATCCAGCTTCAGCCATGGTTTCCAGTAAGAACAAAGAGTCAAGCAAGTCAGAGAAGAAAGAAAAGGAATTTGGGAGGACGGGTGAGAAGTCGGAGTTCCTCATGTAGTACTTTATCTGCGAGAAGAGAAGAAAGCTTTTACCTGTGTTTAATAACTTGGTGGGAGGTGAGAGAGTCAACATAGAGTGAAATATATATTTTCATTTCATATTTGCTTTTCAGTGGTTTGAGACTTCTGGGACTTCAAACTTTCCTAGCAGTAACTCAGTCCAATAGTATAGCAAGTATCACCTTGGGGAAGCAACTGCAAAACACTTGTTTGTATTCTCTTTGTGCACTGAGTGGGCTGGAATCATTCTCTTCGAACATCATTTACAACTCAGTGTAATGAGCACATGGAGTCAGTTAGGCTTTTAAAAGTTAATGAGAAATAGAAAACTTTAGGGGGTTATTTCTCAATATGCTCCACGTCTACAACGAGGTCTGTGGTTTAAAAGAGCACTTCAGACCTGAGCTTAGATTTCATTTTCAGGACAATGGACTGAGAAGAAAGACATCCATCTTGTTGGAACCTAATTACGAAGGAGAAAGCAAAAGAGCAAGGAAAACAAGACAAGGAGAGAATCTTGAAAAGAGGAATGTACAGACAGCAGAAGATGGTTCTGTTTGAATATTCTGCAGAACAAGGAAATGATCTTATCCCACATAGAAAAATACTGCTCCACCAGCCCAGGCCATACCAGTGCAGGTGGAGGGAAGAAGGCACAACCAAGCAAAGTATAAAGTTCCTTTTCTGACTTTCAAAAGCAGAGAGCAAAAGCTTTTCTGAGATGATTAATTAAGAGACCAGAATTGAACTTATAACACAGAGCATGATCAAGGAGAGAGGGAAACCTTCTCCTTTCATTAAAGGAATAGAAGCAGCACAAAATATCCAAAGGAACAATCAGTTAGAAACCTACTGCTTGTCTTGGCTACAAGGTGCATGGTCTCCGTGGCCTTGAGGATTTAATGAACCTTCTGTGAGTCTGCCTCATCCATTGTCTCTAAAAGGAAGGATTTGAGGAAGAGGTCACATCCACCTCCCCAAATTTAAATTTTAAATTTAATTTCATTAGAGGTACTGAAATTGGGAATTTTTGAATAATATGAAAGAACAGAGAAAATTGCGAATGTTAAGCACTTTTTATCTGATTACATTTTTAAAAGTCTACAAGTATAATAAGCTGAGTGCCTTTATTTTGCTCCATCTTCTTAGTCCTTAAATATATTCATTCTAATAGAGCAGTGACATCATGGTCTTATACCTCAATGTCTGTCCATTATTTCAGACACGTATAATAGAAAGGAAAAGGAATTGGAGAATGGGACTAAATATACACTGAAAATTCTCTGATTGTAACTAACAGTATCATCTGCATGTTTGTGATCAATGAATTAGTAATTTTGCTACCAACACAAGTTTAAAAGGTATTTTGCCTTATAATATTGATCTATATGGAGTTTCTTCTTGCATAATTCCAGTATATGTTTACTAATAAGATAAAATTGATGGGTGAGTTTGCAAGCAGTAATGGCTGATGCTGCCACATCTCATCCTTTCCCTTTTCTCTCTCTATCTCAAGAAAAAAATCATTTATTTGAAAGGCAGAGTTAAAGAGAAGGAGAGACAGAGAGATATCTTCTTCCACTGGTTCATTCTCCAGATGGCCACAACAGATGTGGCTGGGCCAAGCGGAAGCCCAGAGCCAAGAGCTTCCTCCACATTACCCACGTGGGTGGCTGGAGCCCAAGTGGTTGGAACACCTTCTGCTGCTTTTTTCCAAGGCCATTAGCAGGGAGCTGGATTAGAAGTGGAGCAGTAAGGACTTGCACTGCTGCCCATATGGGATGCTGGTGTCACAGGCGATGGCCCCATCCATTAGGCCACAATGCTAGCCCCTCCCTCCCCTCTCTCTCCTAGGAGCCAGAGTGCTCAGGTAGATCCAGTGCATGTGAAGTCTCTGCCCTGCAGCTGAGGCCTGCTGTTGTCAAGAGCTGCCCGAGTCAGGTAGAGAAGCTGATCCAGGCCATCTGATTATCTGACTTCCAACCTGCCCATTTTATTTTAAAGATTTATTTACTTACTTACTTGGAAATCACAGCAACAGAGAGAGAGGGAGAGACAGAGAGACGTCTTCCATCCACTAGTTCACTCCCCAAAGGTCTGCAACAGTCGGGTCTGGGCCAGGCCGAAGGCAGGAGTCAGGAGCTCCATCCAGACTTCCCACATGAGTGGCAGGAGACCCAAGCGCTTGGGCCACCTTCCACTGCCTTCCCAGGCACATTATCAGGAAGCGTAACGTGCCACATCACAGTGGAGCCCTGTAGCCTAACCTCTGCAATAACTGACATTCATCTCTCGACCCTCTCTCCAGCCTCACTTATTCCGAACCTGCATGGGAAAAGAAGATTTACTAAGTTTCCTAAAACTGCAATGACTTTAACCTAGTGTAGTCTTTGCTTTCTTTCAGCCTACACAGAACAATATTTATTTACTCATTATTCTACCCACTGATTCACTCCTCAAATGACCACAACCACCAGGGATGAGCCAATCCAAAGCCCAGAGCCAGGAGCTTCTTCCATGTCTCCTACATAGGTGCAGGAGAAAAAGCACTTGGGCCGACTTCCACTGCTTTCCCAGGCCACCAGTAGAGTGCTGTGTTGGAAGAGAAGCAGCTGGGACACGAACCGGTGCCCATTTAGGATGCTGGAGTCTTACCCTGCTATACCACAGTGCTGGCCCCCACAATATTTATTTTCAAAAATTATTGTTAAGGAGACTCTGTGGGTGATGGCCAGGGTTGATTCAGGCCAAATCCAGGGGCCAAGCTTCGTGAGAGACTCCCATGTGAGTGCCAGGGGTCTCAGTACTTGGCCCATCCTCTGCTGCTTTCCCCAGGCCATTAGTAGGGATCTGTATTGGAAGTGGAGCAGTGGGACACAAGCCAACACCCGTATGGGATGCTGGTGTTGCTGGTAGTGACTTTACGTACTGTGCCACAATGCTGGTCCCTGGAGGGGTGGGTCCTTTTTTTCATATGGGAAGTTGAGAGATATTACTATGAAGATGGAGGGTGAAACATGTCTGAAACTTCACAGATAGATGGGTATTCTTAAATTCTTTTTAAAGGGATCAGATACCCATGCTAGTATAAAACAAGGGACTATGCAGAATTCAAAGTAACATGTAAGTGAGTCAGTGCATGGGGAGCAACCCCAAGTGACCAGATCTAATATTGGATTTCGGGAAGAATATGAGTCATGACAAGGAGGTAAGTCATTAAAAAACCGCAGGGGGCTTTTTGTGCCACACAAGGACGTTGGACAGTAGACCACTTTGTATACGATTTCCCTTTCTGTAGTTTCAGTTGCCTGTGGTTAACCACATTCAGAGCAGTACAGTAAGATAGAGAGAGGGAGGCGGTGAGGAGACAGTTGCAGTCACCTTTTATTACAGTATTTTAAGTTGTTGTTCGTTATGTGTTAACCTCTTGCTTTACTTGTTTAATTTATACACATATGTATGCAGAGCAAAGATACAGTATATTAAGAATTCAATGCCATCCTTGGTTTCAGGTACCCACTGGAGGTCCAGGATCATATTCCCCTCCCCCTCCCCAAATAAGGGGAGAGAGCTGAGCTTTATTTCATACAAAATGAGGCATCACTAAAAAATTTCAGCAGAAGACGCGTAATATTGGGGTTATAATTCAAGAGACGCATTCTGGTGATCATGTGTCCAATGAGCTCGTGTGGCACAATGATGAATCCACAATGCGTATTATCAGCAGATGTGAATCTCAACTAGAGCAGTTGAGGCCAGAATGGAAAATGGATGTAATGCATCCAGTGGAAGGCAGAATAGAATCCTCCTCAGGACCCAGTGAAAAGTAGACCTTGAAAACGTCTTATCCCAGAGTCACAGGCAAGTGCTCCCTTCTAAGCTGCTGGCCAAAATCATCAGCCATGTCCATAATGAGTATTAATAACCAGTTTTTTTTTTTTTTTTTTTTTTTTGACAGGCAGAGCGGACAGTGAGAGAGAGAGACAGAGAGAAAGGTCTTCCTTTTGCCGTTGGTTCACCCTCTAATGGCCGCCGCGGTAGGCGCACTGCGGCCGGCGCACCGCGCTGATCCAATGGCAGGAGCCAGGTGTTTCTCCTGGTCTCCCATGGGGTGCAGGGCCCAAGGACTTGGGCCATCCTCCACTTCACTCCCTGGCCACAGCAGAGAGCTGGCCTGGAAGAGGGGCAACCGGGACAGGATCAGTGCCCTGACCGGGACTAGAACCTGTTGTGCCGGCGCCACAAGGCAGAGGATTAGCCTAGTGAGCCACGGCGCCGGCTCGATAACCAGGTTTTTCTGAAACAGAGGGGCCATATTTTAAGTTGCCCTTAGGTCTGGGGAGACTCACTTTATTCTCAGCCTTTTAATCTGTTAATTAGGTTCACACCTTCCCCCCTCTGTAAAGTCTTGAGCTCAACATATGATTGCAATGTGCTCCCTGCAGCCAGTGTGACTGGTAGGCCCCTAGTACCTCTACAAGGTATTTCTCTTTATTCCCAATGTAGCCTTAAAGATCAGGACTGAAAAGTTCATTCTTCCAAGATTTTTACAAAATCACTCTTGAAGCCTTCTTACTTGCTCCATGCCTCTATCTTTCCCCCTTACACTAGAATTAACCTACTGAAAAAAAAAGATAATATCTGACTTTGTTTTCCTAAGAAGCCCATGGACCTTTTCCAGCTATGTCCTGCTGAGCAGGGAGAAGGATGAAAAAACCTGAAAGGCAGATAGGAAAAATTTGCTGTAAGGATTCATGGCAAATCTGCTATAGAAACAGGAAAAAGAAAGCAAGAAAGCAGCAGTGCCTGCCTGTTGGACCACAGCTTGTAGCTGCAATAAGAATAGATGGGGGAGATCATTACTGGGTTGCCTCAGGGGACAAAGCAGACTTATTGCTCTGAGTGGAAAAGGATGTCCTTGGACGAGAAGGGTCATGATCATAAATACAGCAGATATGAAAAATGAGCCTCTGAAAATGTTATGAAGGTGGCTGCTGCCTCTTGTCAAAGACCAAATTCCTAGAACCAGACGTTCTCCTCAGTTTGCTAAAGGAACAGGTAACTGTGTGTACAACTCAGAAGACAGTGGAACAGAGAAATAATGCACCCATTATTACTTTAAAATGTGTAGGCACTCCCTTTGTGACAGGACAAAACTGTGTAATTAATTTAGGAAATATAACCTGAACAGTTAAGCATCCAATTTCTGTTCTTTCCCCTGATTGTCCTTTTCCCTACCAAGCATATGCATATATAATTATAGGGATTATAAATTTGTTGAAGCCATATGTCTTCTGGTGCCATTGTGCTGTTTACATCTGGGACATGTAGACAGACGCTGAAATGTAGATGACACTCTCATGCACTCTTTGGGTGCCCAAAGATTGCTGCCATATTTTACTTTAAGTGAGGGGGATCCCAAACTTGGAGAACTCAAAATGACAAAGAAATTGAGAATCAATGGGTTGATCAACTGGAGTGATATACACATAGTTTATTATGTAATTCAGTATGTTATGTATATAAACTATAAATTAAAAAAATACTGGTTTTTGCTTCCTATTGTCCTTCCTCAAGAACTAACAACATTTTTGTTAAATTTGTTGAGGATAATTGCCTCGGTTCTACCCCAGATTCTTTCCTTACACAGCTCCTATTCATCTCCTGTGCATTCTGTCCTGTAATCCCACACTGGTTGTTCAGAGGTGACTCTTCCTAATGTAAAGGTCATTATTATTAATCACAGCTATTATTCACTATGAATCTATGAGGACTCAGGCCATACCTGACCCGCACTTACAGAATTCCAGTTCTTATTACTGCATTTATCTGTGCTTTTCTTCCCTCCACTGTATAGTGATCTGCCTTCATGTTTCATGAGACTGTTGACGATCTGTGTTGGCACCTAGAATTCTTCTCTATCAGAATGAAGATTAACTCCAAAAGAAGTTGGCTCTATCTTGTTAATTTTGTAAGGGAGGTGATTTTTATCTGGCCCTAGACATCATCAGAAAGAATGAATTACTGAGTTCTCCCAAGGTTCAAAAGAAACAGGGATTCCAGGCTACTTCTCATAACTTCCTCATAACACCACCAGAAACCAAGAATTTGGTTGGCCTAAACCACAAATATGTAGGCTACATGTGTAGATTGTTACTTTAATTTTGGTGAACCTCAAACACTTCCGTTCACTAGGAAGTTCTCTCTCCTTTCTATATGAAAACTAGTTTTTATGTGATTAAACTCTTCTGAGAAATAACCAGATGCACACACTTTGTGTGTGCAGTGTCTGCGATTTGTTGAAAAGTGAGAGAAGTGAGGAGAGGTGAGTGAGGCTGCACTCTTTTTTTTCGTTGTTATTTCAGGTTAAATTATGTGTGAAATATAATTATTTCTCTATTTTATGACCATACATTCATGCAGACTAAATACTTATTGTTAAAAATCTTCACAGTGGCTTCTGGAAACAATGTTCCTAAACCTTGAGAGACGTTGTTTTAATTTATCCTGACTGTCCTACTGATGCCCTGCTGGAAGTGAGTTGCTCTGTTGAGGTGATCTGTGAACAACTTATTTCCTTAGCACAGGTGGTCATTTTAAAACTTCGCTGTACACCATGTGCTTATGATATCGTGCAATGCGATCTCTCACAAATCCGTGTACCTAGTGCTACTTTTTGCTGTAGAACAAGTTGCTTGAAAGAAAATTTTAAACTTGTTCTTCAACTTCTGTGGGTCAGGAGTGAGTAGCTTAGCTGGGTAGTTGTATTTCAAGGTCTCTCATGAGATCACAAGCAAGCTGCCACCCTGGCTGTCTTCTGAGATGGCTCCTCACGTGGCTGGCAGGGTGGCACTGGCTGCCAACAGGAGGCACAGTTCAGCATCACATGGACCTCTCTCTATGGGGCTGCGTGGAGGATGCCACTGTGCAATGCCTGCCTTCCTCCAGAGCGAGTGACCCAAGCAAGCAGGGCAGGTGCACCAACTTTGGTCAGAACCCAGCTGCATTGTATGTGCAGTGTAGGAGGCAACTATATAAGGGCACGCATTTTGGAGTCTGGAATGAAAAAATATTTTTCCAGATTATGTATGTGTACAATTAAAATGTATATTTACATATTTAAAATTTTAACATATAGTTTTAAAAATCTATCATTATAGGGGATTGACTTCTTCTGAATTCCCTATATGAACTATAGTATTTGTTTAAGAGCACATATATATGTAAATTTATTTTAAAATGTATATGTGCATATTTGAAAAAGTTTAGATACATCTATACACAAGCACATATACAGTTTAAAAATAATATCTTCCCTGTATCATTATAAGGGATTCACTTCTTTTTTTTAAGATTTATTTATTTATTTGAAAGGTAGAGAAAGAGAGGGAAAGAGAGAGAGAGAGAGAGAGAGAAATATCTTCTATCTGCTAGTTCACTCTCCATATAGTCACAATGGTTGGAGCTGGACTGATCCAAAGCCAAGAGCCAGGAGTATCTTGTGGGTCTCCCCTGTGGGTTCAGAGGCCCAAGCACTTGGGCCATTCCTATGCACGTTAACAGGGAGCTGGATAGGAAGTAGAGAAGCCAGGGTGTGAACTGGTCCCATATGGGATACCAGTGCTGCACGCAACTGGTTTACCTGCTACACCACAGCTGGCAATGGGGAGTCACTTCTTGTGGCAAAGGCATTCAGCTTTCTATTTGTCTAGCTTTCCACACCATGAATATAGAAATTGGGTAGCTACCTTTGCTGAAAGTATTTTAATGGTTTAGATGTTAGGCTGAAGATTAATTCAAATGACCATATAGTTTCAACCTCAAGTATAGTTTGTCAGTTGAATTAATTCTTTCAACCTAGACCTTCACTACATTAAATAAATGCAAGTGAACTAAGCAATTAATTCATGTTCCAAAGGTGACTCATTGACTTGTAAGGAGTAGCTTAGGAACCAGGAGACTTAGACTCAATGAAATATTTGCTTTCTGCTCTGTACCAAGACTTCTCTTAGGAAACACTTGGGGATATTGTGGAAATGTAAATTGTACGTAATAAATATGGTGTAGGACTGGAAATACTTCATGTCTAACAAGATCCAAGGTGCTGATCCTGCACTGGTTCTTGGAACATGTGGTAAACAATGAAGTTCTGTGCAGTAGAGGTTCCTTTGAGAGAATTATTATAATAGTGTTTCATTATGCAGAATTCAGAATGCCCAGGATTTTCCAAGTTAGGTTTGGCTAACCCATAACAGGACCATACCAGAACATGAACAAAAAATTCTGTTGTAAATATGCCATAGGAAATTTTAGCCACCGTCTCCCTTTAAATAATTCTTTCCAAGTTCCTTCCATTTAGGAATACTTTCCATTTTAGGAAGTTATTTCTTATTTCTAACTTATTTTTAAGAGCAAACAAGGCAATTTTACAGTGGCGAATGTACTAGATTCTTAGGAAGTTATTTTTGAATCATTAAATAATGGTTTTGCATGCGGACACATATTTTTATTTTTTTATAAATTTTATTATTCTTTATTTATTTATTTGACAGGTAGAGTTATAGACAGTGAGAGAGAGAGAGACAAACAGAGAGAAAGGTCTTCCTTCCATTGGTTCACTCCCCAAATGGCCGCTACGGCTGGCGCTATGCCGATCCGAAGCCAGGAGCCAGGTGCTTCCTCCTGGTCTCCCATGCAGGTGGAGGGCCCAAGCACTTGAGCCATCCTCCACTGCCTTCCCGGGGCACAGCAGAGAGCTGGACTGGAAGGGGAGAAACCAGGACTAGAACCGGCGCCCATGTGGGATGCCAGTGCCACAGGCAGAGGATTAACCAAGTGAGTCACAGCGCTGGCCCCAGCTGACACATATTTTGATTTAACTCATCTTTTTTCTGTTCAGGCTGATATACCTTTGAACCTCATCATTGAGTATTTTTTCCTTTACAGTATACCCAGTCATAGATTATTCTGTCATTCCCGCCTCCTACTGCAAATCATGCCATGGTCAGATTGTTGTCAAGGGCAGTTACATGTTTGCTAAGGGTGTGAGAAAGTCTTTTCTTGACTGACGTACTCTAATTCTTTCTACCCTCAATTTGGTCCTTGTGGATATAATTCTACATAAGGCTGTTAATAGCCAAGTATATTCTTTTGAAACAGTTTTCAATATTTTATCATAGTTGCTTCAAATGTAAACCCCATACACACATGTACATGCATACTATTTTTTGAAAGCAGGAATGGATATATTAATATCACATAATATAGAATTCATGATGAAAATCATAAATTGTGGCCAGTGCCGAGGCTCAATAGGCTAATCCTCCACCTGCAGCGCCAGCACACGGGGTTCTAGTCCCGGTCGGGGCGCCGGATTCTGTCCCGGTTGCTCCGCTTCCAGGCCAGCTCTCTGCTATGGCCCAGGGAGTGCAGTGGAGGATGGCCCAAATGCTTAGGCCCTGCACCCCATGGGAGACCAGGAGAAGCACCTGGCTCCTGGCTTCTGATCAGCGCGATGCGCCGGCCGCAGTGGCCTTTGCGGGGGGTGAACCAACGGAAAAAGGAAGACCTTCCTCTCTGTCTCTCTCTCTCACTGTCCACTCTGTGTGTCCAAAAAAAAAAAAAAAATCATAAAGTGAATAAAGAAGGATACATTCTATAAAGCATATGATTTTGTGAAGCCAACATTTATAAATATCTCTGTACTAAATAAAATGGCAGCCTTCCACATCAGAGAAAAAATGAGATATTGGTCTGGTCAGGCTTATATCACTTAGCATAATTATTTCCTGCTCTGTCGGTTGTGCTATGAATGTCAGGATTTTGTTCTTTTTATGGCTGAGTAATATTCCATTGTGTATATAGAATTTTATATATCCATCCATTAATGAATATCCAGGTTGATTACAAGTCTTGGCTGTTATAAATACTGCTGCAATAAACCTGAGAGCGTAGGTATCTCTTTCATATGCTTTTTTTTAAAAAAAGGATTTATTTGTTTATTTGTTTATTTTTGAGGCAAAGTTACAGACAGAGAAGAGGTGAGTCAGAGAGAGAGAGAGATCTTCCCTCCGCTGAGTCACTCCCCAGATAGCTGCAGGGGCCGGAGCTGGGCCAATCTGAAGCCACGAGCCAGGAGCCTCTGTGTCTCTGACATGGTTGAAGGGGCCCAAAGGACTTGGGACATCTTCCACTGCTTTCCCAGGCACATTAACAGGGCATACATTGGCCGGTGCCGCAGCTCACTTGGCTAATCCTCCGGCTGTGGCGCCGGTCCTGGTTGGGGCGCCGAATTCTGTCCCAGATGCTCCTCTTCTGATCCAGCTCTCTGCTGTGGCCTGGGAAAGTAACAGAAGATGGCCCAAGTGCTTGGACCCCGGCACTCGCATGGGAGACCAGGAGGAAGCACCTGGCTCCTGGCTTCGGATCAGCACAGCGTGCTGGCCGTGGCGGCCATTTGGGGGTGAACCAACAGAAGAAAGACCTTTCTCTCTCTCTCTCTCTCTCTCTCGCTCTCGCTCTCGCTCTCGCTCTCGCTCTCACTGTCTAACTCTGCCTGTCAAAAAAAAAGGCATACATTGACTTTATTTCCTTTGGACATACTCCCAAAATCAGGATAGCTGAGTCATAGTAGATCTATCTTTACCTCTTTTTGTGGAATCTCCATACTCTTTTCCACAAAGGCTGTGTAAACTTGAATTCCCAGGCCAGCGCTGAGGCTCAATAGGCTAATCCTCCTCCTTGAGGCGCCAGCACACCAGGTTCTAGTCCTGGTCTGGGCTCCGGATTCTGTCCTGGTTGCCCCTCTTCCAGGCCAGCTCTCTGCTGTGGTCCGAGAGTGCAGTGGAGGATGGCCCAAGTGCTTGGGCCCTGCACCCCATGGGAGACCAGGAGAAGCACCTGGCTCCTGCCTTCGGATCAACAGCAAAGGAAGACCTTTCTCTCTGTCTCTCTCTCTCACTGTCCACTCTGCCTGTCCAAAAAAAAAAAAAAAAAAAATCTTGAATTCCCACCAACAGTTTGTTAGGTACACTTTTTTCCATATCCATGCCAGTATTTGATAGTTTTTGACTTTTTGATAAAGCCATTTTATCTAGAGTGAGATGAGACCTTATTTTTTTAAATTTGCGTTTCTCTGTTGGCCACTGATCCTGTGAAGTTTTTCATGTGTCTGTTGGCTATTTGTATTTTTTCTTTTTAAAACTGTCTATTCAGATCCTTTGTCTATGTATTAACTAGATCGTTTTCTTGTTGAAATTCTTCCGTTCCTAATGTATCCTGGATATTACTCCTTATAAGTTGCATGGTTTTCAAATATTTTTTCCCATTCTGAGTTTTTTTTTTTTCATTCTGCTGATTGCTTGCTTTTCTTGTAGAAGTTTCTTGATTTGATATAATCCGATTTTTCTATGTTTGCTTTTATTGCCTGTGCTTTTGAGGTCTTATCCAAAAAATCTTTGCCAATGCCAATGTGTTGGAGTGTTCCTCCTATGTTCGCTTCCAATGGTTTCATAGTTTCAGGCTTTATATTTACACCTTGGTACATTTTGAATTATGTTTGTATAGGGTATAAGGTAGGGGTATTGTTTCAGATTTCTACATGTATAAATCCAGTTTTCCCAGCACCATTTATTGAGAAAACATCTTTTCTCTGGGAAGTATTTTTAGCATCTTTGTCGAAATTAGCTGTAGGTACATGAATTTATTTTGGGGATTTCTACTTTGCTCCATTGGTCTATACATCTATTTTATACAAATTTTGGTTATAGTAACAGCCCTGTGATAGGTCTTGAGATCTGGTATTGTGATGACTTCAGCTTTGTTTTTATTGTTTAAGAATGCTTTGGCTATTTTCAGCCTTTTGTGCTTCCATATGAATTTTGACATTGTTTTTACTAATTTTATTGAAGACTCTTACTGATATAAATTTGGATATTATAGACATTTTGATAATATTAATTCTTCCAATCCATGATCATGGCAGATCTTTCATTTGTGTGTATACTCTTCAGTCCCTTCATTAATATTTTGTAATTTTCATTGTAGAGGTCTTCCGCATTCTAGTTTCAATTTATTGCAAGTTATTTAACTCTTTGCTGTTATTATGAATATGATTGCTGATATAAGCAATTCTTTCTCAGCAAGATAATTATTGGTGTATAAAAATGCTACTGATTTTTGTGTGATGATTTTTATATCATGCAGGTTTGCTAAATTCACTTACCAGTTCTAACAATCTCTTGGTGGAGAATTTGTGTTCTCCTACACATAAGATTATGTCATCTGTGAACCAGGATGATTTGGTTTCTTTGCCTATTTGTATGCTTTGTGTTTTGTTTTCTTGCCTAGTGGCTCTGGCTAAAACTTATAGAACTATGCTAAATAAGAGTGATGAGAATGGATATCCTTGCCTGGTTTTGGATCTTCAAATACTTCTATATTTTCTTCCATTCAATATGATGTTGACTATGGGCTTATCATATATAGCTTTTATTGTATTGAGATATATTCCTTTTATACCTACTTTAAGATTTTTATCATGAATGGATATTGTATTTTTTTCCCCAGAAACTTTTTATTTAAGGTATACAAACTTCATGCATTTCTTAAATACAACTCTAGGAACATACTGATAGTGATTCTTGCCACTGTACTCACCCTCCCACCATTGCTCCCACTCTTCTCCCTCCTCCCTCTCCTATTCCCATTCTTATTTTTTACTAAGATCTATTTTCAATACTTTATACACATTAGATTAACTCTATACTAAGTAGAGTTCAACAAATATTATATATAAAAAAAAACCTGTTCCTAAACAGTTTCTTGGTTTCTCTTTTGATTTCTTTTATGACCCACTGTTCATTCATGTGCATGTTGTTCAGTCTCCATGTGTTTGCATATGTTCTAGAGATTTTTTTTATTTGACATGTAGAGTTATAGACAGAGAGAGAGACAAACAGAGAGAAAGGTCTTCCTTCTGTTGGTTCACCCCCCAAATGGCCACTATGGCTGCCACTGTGGTGATCTGAAGCTAGGAGACAAGTGCTTCTCCCTGGTCTCCAATGCAGGTGCAGGGGCCCAAGCACCTGGGCCATTCTCCACTGCCTTCCCAGGCCACAGCAGAGAGCTAGACTGGAAGAGGAACAACCAGGACTAGAACCTGGCACCCATATGGGATGCCGGTGCTGCAGGCAGAGGATTAACCAAGTGAGCCACGGCGTGGGCCTTAGAGATTCTTCATTTGTTGATTTCCAGCTTCATTCCACTGTGGTCATAGAAGATGCATGGTATGATTTTGAGTTTTTTGAAATTTGTTGAGACTTGCTTTATGTCCTAGGATGTGATCAATCCTAGAGAAAGATTCTTGCACTGGTGATAAGAATGTGTATTATGTGACTGTAGGATGGAAAGTTCTGTAGATATCTATTAGGTCTATTTGGTCTATAGTATCAATTAACTATTGTTTCTTTGCTGATTTTCTGCCTAGTTGGTTTGTCCATTACTGAAAGTGGGGTATTAAAATCCCCCAATACTACGGTATGGAAGTCTATGTCTCCATTTCTATCCATGAGCATTTCTTTTAATAGCCAGATGCCCTGTAATTAGGTGCATATACATGCAATCATAGTCATATCATCCTGGTGAATCATTGTAGAGTGCCCTTCTTTGTCTCTTTTAGCAAATTTATGTTAAAGTCTATTTTGTCTGATATTAGGATGGCTACACCAGCTCTTTTTTTTTTTTTTTTTTTTTTTTTTCTTTTGGTTTCTGTTAGCATGGAATAACTTTTTCTATCCTTTCACTTTCAGTATGTGTTTATCTTTGTTGGTGAGATGTGTTTCTTGTAGGCAGCAAATAGATGGGTCTTTTTTTTGTGTTTATTTATTTATTTATTTATTTATTTTTTGACAGGCAGAGTGGACAGTGAGAGAGAGAGACAGAGAGAAAGGTCTTCCTTTTTCCATTGGTTCATCCCCCAATGGTCGCTGCAGCCAGCGCACCGTACTGATCTGAAGCCAGGAGCCAGGTGCTTCTCCTGGTCTCCCATGGGGTGCAGGGCCCAAGCACTTGGGCCATCCTCCACTGCACTCCCAGGCCACAGCAGAGATCTGGCCTGGAAGAGGGGCAACCAGGACAGAATCCGGCACCCCGACTGGGACTAGAACCCAGTGTGCCGGCACCACAAGGTGGAGGATTAGCCTAGTGAGCTGCGGCGCCAGCCAATAGGTCTTGTTTTTTAATCCATTCAACCAGTCTATATTTTTTAACTGGAGAGTTGAGGCCATGTACATTCAAAGTGACTGTTGATAAGTAATGACTTGACCTAATCATTTTTCCATAAATATTCCTACTTTGGATTTCCTTTTTACTTTTACTGGGAGATTTTCTGCTTTCACCTTCTTTCATAGTGATGACCCTGTTTCTGTGTTTCTGTGTGTAGCACATCCGTAAACATCTTTTGTAAGGCTGGACAGGTGACAACTTCTTTCAATTTCTATTTATTATGGAAGGTCTAAATTTCACCTTCATTCATAAATGAGAACTTTGCAGGGTATAGTATTCTGGGTTGACAGTTCTTTTCTCTTAAGACTTGGACTATATCTCACCATTCTCTCTTAGTCTGTAGGATTTCTGATGAGAAGTCATCTGTGAATCTAATTGGTGATCCTCTGAAAGTAATCTGGCATTTCACTCATGCACATTTTAGAATCTTTTCTTTATGTTTTACTGTGGAGAGTTTGACTACAATGTGTTGTTGTGAGGATCTTTTCTGGTCATGTCTATTAGGAGTTCTGTGTGCTTCCTGTATTGGACATCCTTTTCTTTCTCCAAATTAGGAAAGTTTTCTGTAATTATTTCACTAAAAAGGCCTTCTAATTCATTCTCTCTTTCCATGCCTTCAGGAAGTCCTAAGACCTGTATGTTGGGTCATTTGATAGTATTCCATAGACCTCCTACACTGTTTTTAGTTTTCTAATTTCTTCTTTCTTTCTTTCTTTCTCTCTTTCTCTCTTTCTCTCTCTCTCTCTCTCTCTCTCTTTCTTTTTTTTGTCTGAGTATGAAAGTTTCAGAGATTTATCTTCTAACTCAGATATTCTTTCTTCTGTCTCACTGAGTCCACCACATTTTTATTTGTTCTATTGAATTCTTCATTTCCAATATTTCATTTTAATTTATCTTTTTTTTTTTTTGCCAGGCAGAGTTAGACAATGAGAGAGACAGAGAAGGAGTTATAGACAGTGAGAGAGAAAGACAGAGAGAGAGGTCTTCCTTCTGTTGGTTCACCCCCCAAAAAGCTGTTATGGCCGGCACACTGCACTGATCCGAAGCCAGGAGCCAGGTGCTTTCTCCTGGTCTCCCATACGGGTGCAGGGACCAAGCACTTGGGCTATCCTCCACTGCCTTCCCGGGCCACAGCAGAGAGCTGGACTGGAAGAGGAGCAACTGAGACAAAATCCAGTGCCCCAAACGGGACTAGAACCCGGGGTGCTGGCACCGCAGGCAGAGGATTAGCTTAGTGAGCTGTAGCACTGGCCTTCATTTATCCTTAAATTCTAAATTTCACGAGAAAAATTTTATTTTGCTTCATGTATGAATTTCTTTAGTTAATGTATTTGCTTCTGATTACTCCTAAGTAATCCTGCAATCAGATTTTTAATTCCATTTCTGGCATTTCTCATTCTCTTCATTTGCCCATTCTAGTACCGAAGTGTTGTTGTGTTCCTTTGGAGTATCATTTTGTCTTCCTTATTATTTCTTGAATTGCTATGTTTATTTTTAGTATTTTTAGGCATTCCTGGAGATACTTGTTTTTTTTTTTTTTTCTCTCTCTTGTAACGGCTTTTATGTTTGGACTATGCCTCTGTGGATTAGTGGAGTGTTTGCTTTCAGTGAATACCAAGAGGCATGTGTTGGATGTGGCCAGGGAGCTTTATTCAGGGTACTCCAAGGTGAGGGGTATGTCCAAGGAGATACCCAAGTTGGGTGTGGTAAATTTTTTTTATCAGAGAGGGGGTTTGTTCAGCTCTGTTGGTGTAATCTCAGGCTCACCTCTTCTCCTTCAAGGTGACCAATGCCTGGGTACTAGCCCAAGTGGGTACAATATTCATCCATGTTGGCACAAGACCCACACAAAGGATCTGTGCAGTCCTTGGTATGAGCACAGATCCCGCAGCAATGACACTCACCAGGGAATCAGGGAGCTCCAAGCATATGGAACTGCCCACAGTGACTGCCCAAAGACACAGCTACAATCTGTGCTCTCACATGCAGCCACAGTGTTTTCACAGTCCCAGCACACAAGGCTCCCAGTCACAAACACCAATCCCCCTGTTCATTCTCCCAGGCATACTCAGACATCTCATCTCAGCTGGTTGCGTGGATACAAGCTGGCACAGCTGTTACGTATGTCCAAAATGGTACCTGACTTTTCTTGGCTAGTTACAGGACACAGATGCCAGGTGGTTGGGGAGAGAGAATTGTCCCCATTTTTTTTCACTAAATTGGCTGGTATACCATCCACCACAGGGCTCCAAGCCAGACCCAGTCCAGGCTCTTCCTGCAGCTTTATCACCAGTGGCGTGGGCTGCTGCAGTCTGGTCTCACTTCACTCTCCAAAGCCCAGCTGAGATAAGATATTTAGGTTAAGATAGTTAGGATTTTCTATGAAAAAGCAATATATGAACGGGAAGTAACACTCTACTCCTTTAGAATTTAGGTGGATGAGGAACCAATATGTGTTGTGGTAACTAATAAAGTGACAGTGTATTGCACAATGAAGGCTTGTTAAGAGGAGATTTTCCTGTTGCATTAACCAAGTGCCTCTTGTTAAAAATCCTGTCACACTTTGGAGATAGATATTTGAGTCAGGGGAGATAAGAGCATATGTTTGAGCCTTTTAATATTCTTTCCTTACCTAACAGTAGCTCTGTGACAGTTTTTGTTGCCCCTCAAAAATAAATGTTTGATTTTCAAGGTAGCACTTTAAACTTAGAGCAGAGTTCTTGAACCTGAGGGTTGCTGTGAACTTGGGAAAGGTATGTTCACTGGGTTCTGAAGTCAGACTGTCACCTAGTGGCTTCTCACATATAAAATCTGAGTAAAAGCAAAACAGCTGATGGGATAATTTATTCTCTCACCTACCCAAACAGCTAAAGAGAAGACTATTTTGACTTCATATGGAAGATGTCTTATGATTTAACTTAAGTATATGGGTTTAGATACCTTCATAAAGAACTCATAAGTCGTTTTTATTAAAGCACATGGTTTCTTCAGAGGCACATGCATATGACAAAACAGTAGAGAATGGCTTTGCTGAGAGCAGAGCAGATTATTTGGTGAAATAACTGGATTTTTCTAATTTTTATCAGAATATGCTGAATTGTATAAAACATTTCCAGTTTGCATGCCGAAGTTTCTCGTTTACCTAAACAAAATACTCAATTAATCTGTACCTAAGAGCTGTATTGCCTTTCTTTGTTTTTTTGTTTTTTTTTCTTTCTGCCTTTAGTCCTGCTTCCCTTGATACATCCTCCAAAAGGAACAAAAGCACCCTTAATGTCTTGCATACGCTGGATTCTTGGTTGTTTTCCTAATTGTTACCGCTATTCACAGTCATAAGAATTTCAAATTACAGGTTAAAATCCTGTTATCTCAGTGTTCTACCAGGGACCCAGGACAGGCCCAAGCAAAGCTGTGAGTGAGGTCAGTGGAGGTTGATGTTGGTGTCTTGCACTGCACCTTGTGCAGTGAGATTGATGTTGGTGTCTTCTAACTCAACTGCACCTTGTGCTTGATTCCCTCAAAGTCCATTTAGCCACAAGGCTGCAGTTTCTCCCTTGCTGCTTTCCCCCACTCCTAAATGCAAGGAAGAGGACCTATCCTGTGTCTATCCTCTAAAAGCGCAGATAGTTAACCAGCGAGTTGGAAGAACTCATGTAGATGAGAAGCTCCTGGAGGGACCTTTGCAGAAAGAGCGCTGCGTGGGTAAGTGGGAGAATAGCCATCACCATCAACACAGAGATCATCAAAACGCTTGGTCATTAGTGGGTTCAAGGTCATTAGTCTTTGTTGATTATAAAAATTAATTATTCCATTGTTATTGTTTAGTGGTTTCTCCTCTGAAAACTTCTAGATAAATAAGCTTGGATTTACAGAAAAGAAAAAAAAAATAGTAAGTGGTAATAGAGACGTCAAAAGAAATATGAGAGTTCTTTCCAAGGTCAAAAATATATAATTGTCAAAACTATGACCTTTGAATAGTGCTGTCATGCTACACACTCATACACTAATAACTAAAATTAGTATTTTCCTGCAAATGAATCTGTTTTCTCACTTTTGATAATTTTCACCAAGCCCAAAAGAAAAGACCATTTCTCTTGAATTTTATTCAGAAATATGGATATATATTCCATCTTTAATATCAAGAAGACTTTTTTAAAGGCTTGCTTATTTATTTTAAAAGGCAGATAGAGGCAAAAAGAGCTCTTCCAACCACTGTTTCACTCCTCAAATATCCATAATGATCAAGGTTGATCCAGGCCAAATCCAGGAGCTGGAAAAGCCATCCTTATCTCCCTTGTGTGTGGCAGGGTCCTAGGATCTCACATGGGTGGCAAGGACTCAAAATCTTGGGCCATCTTTCTCAGATCCATTAGTAGGGAGCTGGATTGGCAGCAAAGCAGCTGGAACTCAAATTGGCACTCTGATATGGGACGCAGGCATCATAAGTGGTGGCTTAACCCATGCATCACAACACTGCCCCCTCAACTAGAAAGCTTTATCTTTTTGTGAATAAAATCAGAATCCAAAGCATATATAATAAGGTGTTATGAATTGTAGTAACCCCACTGTGGTCTGGAACATTGGAAACTTAATCTGCTCTATCTGACATGTTTTGGTCCCATTATCTAACCTCACCCTGCAACCCTTCCCAGTCTATAGGAATCACTTATTGTATGCTCAGATGGCCTTTTTAAAAATCTTCCACATGACAGAGGATGTGCAATATGCTCCAATTATAAAGTAATGACAGGAGAGGGGAACATTCATTACCCTGATTTGGTCAGTACCCATATACATCTAGTAAACTGTCACACTGTATCCCACAAATATGTAGAATTATTGTTAATCAAAAGTTTTCAGTGTTTAAGGAGATGGAAATGCTAACTAACTTCCTGTGATCCTCATATATTGAATGCATATGTTATCACACTGTAAACCATAAGTATGTATTATAAAATAATAATAGTAATAAAATATGAATCTAGGAAATGCCTACAAAGGTTTTTGGCATGCAATATTTGACATTTTAAAGTAGCTCACAGAACTTCTAGACTTACTGGGAGAATCAAAATATATTTTACTTCAGTCAATTCCAAATCAGCTTTAAAAATAGATCACCAAGATATGTACCCATAACGTGATGATATTCATGGGAATCAGTTTATGAATATGGTTATTGCCTAAGGATTTCATGTGTTGATATACATCTGGTAGATAATTAGAAAAAGCTCTTTTCATGGAACTAAACTACTGAGAAAAATATCGCTAGCTGACCCAGGGTACACAGCAGAGCTTTTGAACTATATTTGCTAGTAGTGTTTATGTTCTTTTTTAATTTTAATTTTTTAATGTTTTTTAAAGTTTTGCAAGTTTTGTGTATTTCATATATACATATTTAGGAACATAGTGATACTTTCCACCCTACTCTCCCACCTGCCCACACTCTCACCCTTCTTCCTCCTCTCTCTCCTATTCCCACTCTTAATTTTCACAAAAGTCTACTTTCAATTTACTTAATGATTTTAAGGTTCACTCTATACTAAATAAAGAGTTCAAAAATAGTATAAAAGAAAAAAAATACTGTTCCTCAACAGAAGAGACAAGGGGTGTAACCATTCATCGAATCTCAAAATGTCCATTTCACTCTAATGCATTACATTTTAGGTACTCTATTAGTTACCCAAGATCAGTAAAAAATATGATATGTGTATTTTTGGGACTGGCTTATTTCACTAAGAATAATGGTTTTCAGTTGTGTCCATTTTGTTGCAAGTTAAGATGTCATTTTTATTTTATATCTGAATTGTACTCCACAGTGTATATATACCATAATTTCTTTATTCAGTCATCAGCTGATAGACATCTGGGTTGATTCTATATCTTAGCTATTGTGAATTGAGCTGCAATGAACATGGGGATACAAATAACTCCTTCATATGCTGAATTCATTTCCCTTGGGTAAATTCCCAGGAATGGAATTGCTGGGTCATATAGTAGATCTATTTTTAGCTTTCTGAGTTATCTTCATACTGCTTTCCACAGTGGCTGCACCAGTTTACATCCCACCAACTGTGGGTTAGGGTACCTTTTCCCCCACATCCTTGTTAGCATTTGTTGTTCATTGATTTCTGTATGAGGGCCGTTTTAAGTGGGGTGAGGTGAAACAATGTGGTTTGGATTTGGATTTCCCTGATGGCTAGAGATCCTGAGCATTTTTTCAAATGTCTCTTGGCCGTTTGAATTCTGTTTTGAAAAATGCCTCCTCAAATCCTTTGCCCATTTCTTAACTGGATTGTTTGTTTTGTTGTTATTGGTTTTCTTGAGCTCTTTATAGAGTCTGGATATTAATCATTAATCCTTTATCAGTTTTGTAGTTTGCAAATAATTTCTCCCATTCTACTGGTTGCCTCTTCTCTTTACTTAGTGTTTCTTTTCCAGTGCAGCAGCTTCTCAGCCTGATGTAGTAATCCCCTTTGTCAATTTTGCCTTTGATTCCCTGTGTTTCTGGTTCTTAGACTTTATGGTTCCTTGGAAAATTCATAGTTGTCATGGAGTGGTAAATACAATATAAGATTGTTTAGAAGCCCTTAATTTCAGCTCTGTGGTATCTGTTGCAAGCTCACAAAGATATCAGAAGTCCAAGACAGACTGAGTCTTAACATCAGGATGTGGAGCAAGAGGGGAACATATTCGGTTTCGGAAGCGTTTTCTGGAAAATCTTCCATTATCAATGGAAAAACTACATATTGAATGGAAAAATAAGGTGGTTGCCTCTAGTTAATATTTTGATAAGTATTTAATAGCAATTACACACATAAAACTCATAATCAAGAGAAATGAGAAAAATTAACATTAGTCCCTCAAAATAAAGCTTCCCTATAGACATCAGGGGGAAGTATAAATATACAAATCTCACACAGGAGTATTCTAATCATTTAGGTATGGTGAGTTTTTGAAGAGAATATCAATATCTTCTCTGAGTTATTATAAAATTTAAATTACTAATTGCATATTAACCTGGAGAAATATTAAATTTTTTTCAATTCTGATCAAATAACAGCTAGGGAGTCATGGTGAATAGTGATAAGGACAGATTTTGTACTTCAAAAAAAAGTTGGAAGTGTAAAACATGATTACTCTGTGGGAATCTAATCAAGCATGTGATACTTTGCCACCCCTCAGTGCCATATGAACAGGGGTTTCTCAGAAAATGAGTATGAACTTCCTTGCAAGTTTGATGAAGATGGCACTGTCATACTCTACCTAGAACTGTTAACCATGGACACAGGGGGCATATAAGACAGGATGGCCATTTCTAATTGGTGACAAAGACTTTTGTCCCATAAAATCCATGAGCATTTGCTATTAGGTGAATTTGGGGCAAATCATAACTATAGAAAATGCTGACAGTATTTAATTACTCACAAAACAAGGATAGTACATTATTTTATATATGCATACATATAAATTTATATTTTTGACAGGCAGGAAGAGATCTCTCATCCACAGTTTCACCGACTTCCTAGATGCCTGAAATGGTCAAGACTAGGACGGGACAAAGCTGGGAGTCGATAACTCACTCAGGGTCTCCCACATGGTGGCAGGAGCCCAGTTAGAGCCACCATTGTTGCTTCCCGGGACCTGCATTAGCAGGAAGTTAGAATCAGAAGTCAGGAGCCAGAGCTGCCAGGACATAAATGTCTTCACCTCTTGGCTGAACACCTTGTCCCTTCACCTTTTATGTGACAGCCATGTTCATGAACTTTTTGAACACCCCTCATAAATACATATACATATTTGCACATACATAGATATGTTAGTGTAAATATGTAGGCATATACAGAGCACACAGATGTATGTAGTCTTCTATGTTCTAGGCACTGTTCTCAATGTTTTGCAAATATTAATGTATGTAGGTATGTGTGCTTAAATAATTTACCACAAAATGTCAGTTAAATTATGTGAAAAGAACTTGAGTTTTCTAGCCCTGAGTATCCGAGTATCTGATAGGTTAACAGGATCATGATCATGATTAATGTTACGAAACTCTTAATGTAAACCATGCCCCATGTAAGATTATTTAATAATCTCTGGATCAGTCAGAGTCCAGTCCAAGTATACTGGTTACTTTAACAGAAAGAATCAATGCACATAATTTTGAATTAAGTATTAGCAATTAAAAGAAACATAGAAACACAAGAATATATCATGAAAGTAGCAACTGCAGGAAGGAGCGACTACCCTTAGGGCCGGGGAAAGAAAGAAAAGACATGAACATTGTTAAAGCTGGGGTGTTTGGTGGAGGATCCCTGTGGCTCTTGGAGCTCTGAATGAAGCTGGCTAGTGCTGGATCTCCAAGAGTGGAATGAGGCTGTCTTCAACGGGATGGAAAATGGAACCTTAGAATCACTACTGCCAGGGTGAAGAAGAATGGCTGGAGTGGTTCTCATAGGAACTGAAATGAAAGGGCAGTGCAGCAGGAAGCTGGCTGGGAGAAGTCCCTCCTTTCTGTTCCAGCCTCCCAGTGCCCCTTTCCCAGGTGATTAACCAACGCAAGAGCTGTTTGCAAAATCCCAGCCCCCACAATCCAGAAGCTAAGAGTAAACTTGAGACTGAGGGACAATGCCTGCATGACAGGCTTGGTGTATTTTAACATCGGAAGGTTTCCCTTCTCCTTGGATTGTGTCTCATATTAAAATGCAAACCCATGTGCTCTAATTCCTTTCTCACAGAAAAAGCAAAGAGCTTCCTTAATATCATCTCTCTAATCCCTGGAAACACTGGTGCAGGTGTGCTTGCTACCTCACTTGGTGCTCTCTGTGCAGCAAATACTCACTAAATGAGTGAATGCATAAAGGTATATTCTCAGCATAATACTGACTTCTTAAATCTCTTTAAACAATGAATTTTTCATCCACTTTGATCACTAGGCTAGGATATAAATATTTATAGTGTAAAAATATAAAAATATAATACTACAGAAATATGAATTTAAGACTTCAAAAGCTGTAGTGTTCTTTAAAACACTGTGATATATTTTGCTTATTTTTCTCTGAACTACAGAGGAGTATGAGGACAGAAAGTAAAATATTGATCTCCTCTTGAACTGAATGGACATTTCGGAGAGCCCAGGGACGTATGGGGCAGACTGTTCCTTGGGTTCCCAGTGTGGCTGCAGCTCAGAGGTGTGCTGTCCACCCTGCACATGAACCAGAGAGGAACTTCCTGCTCTTGTCCCAGGCCTCAGTCTTTTCAGGTCACCCTTAGTCTCCTGTGGGTGGTGTGGGGCATGAGGTAGAAAGTTCTCATCCATGTGCAGTAAGCAAGGGACCAGCCCCTTGGCACAGCAGATTGGGCCCTGTCTGAAATGCTGGCATCCTGTGTGAGCACAGGTTGGAGTTCCTGCCGCTCCACTTTTGATCTGTCTTCCCACTAATGCATCTGGGAAAGCAGCAGAAGGGAACTTGGGCCCCTGTCACCTCCATAGGCGACCCAGGCTCCTGACTTCGTTGTGGTCATTTGTGTAATGAAAAAACAGATGGGGGATCTCTCCCCGTCTCTGTCTCTCCGTATCACTCTGTAACTCTGCATTTATTCAAATAAGTAAATAAATCTTGACAAAAAATGCTCAATAAACACGTTGTTTCAGAGACAGTCCTCCTTGTAAAAGGAAGATCTGTATTTACAAGCTTACTCACTTTACAGTTACCTGTTTAGTTTTCTGTTTGGTTTATAGCGTTCAGTGTATCTTACTGAATATTCTTTCCAAAATAAGTAACAAATCTGAATATGAAATGAGAGAGGAGAACTGACTCCTTGAAACAAAGCCTTCAAATGCCCATTGTTTTTCTCCAACAAAGCATTTGAAAGAATGATGTAAAGCTCACATTTTCATAGCAATTCCCAAGCATTTCTCAAGTATATTCAAGGACATTATTTTGTGAAGGTTTTAGGAACTGGAATGTTTTTGCAGGAAACAGCTCTAAATATAAGAAAGGCAATCCAAGTCTATACAAACAATGTGTATATAAACACATTTTAGTGCACTATGTGGTCAATTTAATGTTTAATGAAAGTCATTTGTTTCATTTTACAAACCATATGCTATATGGTTTTTCCTGGCATGGAGTGCATTATTAAGAGATCACACAGGGATATACTTATCTTTTGTTTATGAGTGTCTTTGTGGCCCCCAGAAGCGTGTGCTATTGTATACCAAAGAACAGTCTTTGTGGACCAGGCTGTTTGCAAGCATAGAAACAAACAGAAGATCGGGCTCTCTGTAGGAAAATCCCTTGGGCAATCCCTTGATTTTCCACATAAAATAGATCAAATTCATGCAAGGGTCTAAGCACTTAGAATTTAAAAAATTAAGTGAAAGTGTAGTTCTATAAAATCTAAAGCTAATTCTAAATGAGTGCTGCCCGTGCACGGTATGATATGGTAACATTGCTAGCCTTTACCTACTAGATGCCAGTTGCACCTTCCAACTTAAACAGAACACCAAAAATATGTCCTCAGGTGGAAAATCACCCCCAGTTTAGAGCCACTGCCTTAAATCTCACTTCCCTGCAGCCTCTCTATTTTTCTTGCCTCCCCTCTGATACATGTTCTGGTACACAGGGATCAGGTGGTCTTCCTTCTGGATTGCTTCTTAGGCTTCTGATCCTGGAAGATTGGCCTAGGGTTAATCGCAAGGCAAGACTTAGTTTAGAGTCCATGAGATGCATCTTCCTGGAGCTTATGATTGCCTGGTAATTTTAATTGTAATAGCTTGCTAGCTTCTAGATGAGGGTGATACAAGGAATGTACTGTATTATAAACACCTGAGACTTAAGCTGTTTATTCTGAAAATGGTGCTAGGAGAAACTAATGTATCCTGTAAGATTTAATATCCTGAATTTTCATCATAACCTTCTATTATTATAGCAATACTAGTTTGTTAATGATTGAATATCTTTCATCATTTACTAAACCGTATTGAATAATACATTATTTTTAACATGAGACTCAAAAACTGCCAGTTAAGATCACTTCCATTAAGTTTGAGTCAATATTATTAACTATCAGTCAGTATACATACCCCTCCTTTATATATTTGGTATATGAAATTATATCTTGGGGCCGGCGCCGTGGCTTAACAGGCTAATCCTCCGCCTTGCGGCGCTGGCACACCGGGTTCTAGTCCCGGTTGGGGCGCCGGATTCTATCCTGGTTGCCCCTCTTCCAGGCCAGCTCTCTGCTGTGGCCCAGGAGTACAGTGGAGGATGGCCCAAGTGCTTGGGCCCTGCACCCCATGGGAGACCAGGAGAAGCACCTGGCTCCTGGCTTCGGATCAGCGCGGTGCGCCGGCCGCAGCGGCCATTAGAGGGTGAACCAACGGCAAAAAGGAAGACCTTTCTCTCTGTCTCTCTCTCTCACTATCCACTCTGCCTGTCAAAAAAAAAAAAAAAAGAAATTATATCTTGGGCCGTGTTGAAAGTAAGTTATTAAAGACTCATTGCAAAAGTTCTTGCTGTATGAGACATAAAAATATATGGTTATCAGCTTTGAGTGGAAAAAAAATAAGTGACTGCAGAATGAGAGTGAGGCCAGAAAAAACCCTGCTGTTCTTTCAGAACTGTGCGGGATGGCTGTCCTCCTTCAAGTGAAAGTCTGAGGGCAGAGAATGTCCGGACTGTAGGGCATATGAACTCGGTCCTTGGCTAACAACCTTTCTAAATCTCTAGATCTTCCAAACTATGACTAAGAAAGGAGAATGAGATAAGCTCTTATTATGAGAAGAAAAAGAAAATTAAATCTCGGAGAAAAATGAGAGAAATTATCACTATAATTATAGTTAGTATCATTGTATTAAAGGATACACAATTTTAATATCCAGAAACCCATTAATCCTCAGATAACAGTTGATAATTGTAACTTTTATCCAACCTTGAAAACGAAAGCTCTAGATCTTTTACATTGTCGATATGTAAGACAAAAGAAGCTTGAAATCTATAAAACTACCTGTTGCTGTTAACAAAGACCTGACGTTTCTAGTGGGAAAGAAATAAAAATGGATTTTATATGATACTACTAACTAAAAAGTGTGTGTAAAATTATTTGCTTCTTGTTTTCTGTCTTCATGATCAAAACTTTTTAAAGGGTATAACTTTTTAAAAAGATTTTATTTATTTATTTCAGAGGCAGAGTTAAAAAGAGAGGGACAGACAGAGAGAAAGGTCTTCCATCCGCTGGCTCACTCCCAAATAGCTACAATGGCCAGAGCTGGGCCAATCTGAAGCCAGGAACCAGGAGCTTCTTCTGGTTCTCCCACATGTGTACAGGGGCCCAAGCACTCAGGACATCCTCCACTGCTTTATCAAGCCATATTCAGAGAGCTATGTCAGAAGAAAAGCAGCCGGGACATGAACCAGCACCTATATGGGGGGCCGTCACTGCAGGTGGAGGCTGAGCCTACTATGCCACAGCACAGGCCCAGCGGTCTAACTTTTAATGAGCAAATGGACATATAAATCAGGAAATTAAATATATAATCAGGAAATTAAATATAAATAGGCATTGTAGAACACCAAGTTTAAGCCACCATATGTAACATCCATATTTCACATGGGAGTGCTTAGTTTGAGTCTTGGCTGTTCAACTTCTCATCCAGCTTCCTGCTCATAACCTGGGAACCATCAGATAATGGCCCAAGTACATGGGTCCTTGCCACACATGTAGGAGACCTGGATGGAGTTCCTGATCCCTGACTGTTGTTCCTGATCCCAGTCCTGACTAAATGAGTGTAGAGAGTCCATGTAGAGACATGTAGAGACATGTAGAGAGTCCATCAGTGGACAGTAGATCTCTCTGTGTCTATTTCAAATAAATAACTCTTTTTTAAAGATTTATTTATTTAAAAGAGTTACGCAGAGAGAAGAGGGGCAGAGAGAGAAAGAGGGAGGTGTTCCATCCTCTGGTTCATTCCTCAGTTGGCCGCAATGGCTGGAGCTGCACCAATCTGAAGCCAGGAGCCAGAACCTTCTTCCAGGTCTCCCACATGGGTACAGGGGCCCAAGGACTTGGGCCATCTTCTACTGCTTTCCCAGGCCATAGCAGAGAGCTGGATCAGAAGTGGAGCAGCAGGTCTCAAACCGGCGCCCATATGGGATGCCAGCGCTTCAGGCCATGACATTAACTCACTGCGCCACAGCGCCTGCCCCAGTAAGTAAATCTTTAAAGGAAAAAATAAATCAAGGAAAAGTGGGAGACAGGATATAGCTGGTATATATCAAGGACTACAGCAAGATGGTACACAATGCATCAGCCAAATATTTTAAGATACACTAGGTATTTATGCATGTGTACCTGTCATTATGTTTAGCCAGACATACAGAATGTTCTATACCAAGAGTGAACCTTAATGTCAGTCGTGGACTTTTTGTGATAAGGATGTGCTGTTGTTGGTTCACCGGTTATAACACATGCCCCATGCTGATGGAGGATATTGATAATGGTGGAGTTTATTCATGAATACAGCAGGGGATATAGGAGACATCTCTGTACCTTCCAATCCATATTGCTGTGAATCTAAAACTACTCAGAAAAGTCTTTTAAATATATTAATTTGTATTAGTAATTCTTGGAACCTATTGTGACTACAGATTCTGGTTAATTGATAGCTTTGAGAGTTATCAGTTGTTATATGACAAGACACCAAATCTATCCTTGCCCTTTTTAGCATTTTTATCAGCATCATAAATGAGGCAGGTATCTGGGGGCTTGTGGTGCAAATGTACCAATCCCAGGAAACCAGAATGGGTAGCAAATACACTGGTATCAAAACCTGTATCTTATAAAATAAGACAATCTAATAATATGAAATTTGACAAACCCTACACTGCAATCCAAAGGCATAACTTGGATCAGAGAAGAGAGAGAGGAATTCGCTTAAAGGTAGCATGTTTGGGAAGGAATTATAGGACTAGGTGACTGTATATGCAGGAGGACCAAACCATATGATATGTTTATTTGAAACTAATGTTACCTGAAATCATATCCATTAATTTCTGTTTTAATTAATATCCTAATACCTAGAATGATAACAGTGCTTAGATCACTCTATTTCAAACTAAGTAGGCCTTACCATGGTAATTTTTTTAAGCTGACAGAATGGTAAAAAGAATTTCATTTTGTATCATTGGAGCAATGGCTGGGGAAACTCAACATATCTGGGTGAATGCAATTACCGCCCACAAATATGCGGAAGAACTTATTGTCATAGGAAATTCTCAAAGTTAGCTGCACTGGCTACAAGTTATTCTCCATAGTGGCAGTGCAATTTCTTGCTTAATACCAACAGATTTTTTAAGCAAATACAATTGGCACAATTTTGCTACACTTAACCATCTTAAGAATGCTGTCATTTTGTAGGTAAAGCCTTTATAAATGAGAAAGAATGTTTTATTGTACTAACACACTTTCTTCCACCTTTAACTCTGTGCACAGCAATCTGTTAAAGACACATATTAACTCAATGTAAAACACCATTAACTACTACTAACATAGCATGTGCACCTTCAGACAGCCACAAGTCTCAGAGCTGTTAAGAAAGAACTATTGATGAATCAAATAATAGATTCCAGTAGTGAAGCAGCTGAAAGTTGTTTCCTCTCTTTTATTTTCATTTTAATCTCATTAATTTGATATAATTTTCAAAGAAGAAGATAGATGAACTTCCTCTGTAATAGGTAGTGGGAAAACGCTATTCTCTCAAAAAATAATTCTTGTTTGGAATTGTTCTATAGGAACACTCATATTCCTATGTTAATGCAGACACTGAGAAGCGCTACATGTTAACAGTTACAGCCTTAGATGTAGGCTTTGGTACAGTGATCAAGACACTTGGGGTACCTGCATCCCTTGTCAGAGCACCTGGTTTCAAGTCCTGGCTCCACTCCTTAGTCCAGGTGCCTGCTAATATGTACCCTGGGAAGCAGCAGGTGATGGCTCAAATAGTTGTGTTCCTGCCACACATGAAAGACCTGGATTGAATTTCTGGCTCTGGCTTCATCCTGGCCCAGGCCTGGCTATTGGGGGCATTTGGAGAATGAACAGGTAGATGGGAGTGTTCAGTCTCTCACCCGCCCTCCTACTCCATCTCTCTCTGTCTTCCTATCTCTCAAATAGATATAATTAAACAAAAACTAGTCTAGCATTAATGTCATCACTTTAGATAGCAGCCTCTCATCTTTTAGCCACTTTATAGCTGATAATTTTATACAACCAATCTTGTTACTATCACCTGTGTGTGTTTTTAGAAAGAAATTCACCTTTTCTTAATTTTTTGAAAGTAAGAACACTTAACATGAGACCTATCCTCCATAGATTTAAGTGTACCATACATTATTGTTGATGGTAGGCAAGACCTGTATACAAGCTGATATGTAAAGCTCATTCAGAGGATTTTGACTGAAGATTTATGTTGTTGATTTATAGTTCTCACTTTCAGCTATCCCACCCAAGGACCCAATAACTACCATTCCAGTCTTTTGATTTTTTGAATTTGACTGCTTTTAAAAGGACTGAAATTCTACCATCCCACATTTTTCTCTCTACTAAACATTTTTGTTTGCTTATTTTTATTTATAATGATTTAATTTGTCTTGATTTTCTGTAGTCCATGACATTCATTTGTAAAGCTAAATTCCAAGTTCTGTTCAGGAAAGGTTGAATTAATGTTATCAGTTCATCATTGTCTTCCCATGATCTTCTCCAAAGATATTCATTATATTTTTCCTTATTAAAAACTTTAATTTAAATAATTGACAGCAAGAATTGTGTTTAAACCATAATTGTAGATAGCAGCTTATGTATTCTTCCTCAAAGAATCATTTATCACCATACAAAATGAATAAAATAAGAGTAAATAATAAATTTCAGTTCACATTCGATGGCTCCGATAGGTCTAAGAATCAAAGGGATCACACAAACAAGACAAGTGTCTGCTAATACTAACTGATAGAATCAAAAAGGGAGAGAAAGATCCAACATGGGAAGTGGGATACACAGCAGACTCATAGAATGGCAGACGTCCTAAACAACACTCTGGCCTCAGAATCAGCCCTTAAGGCATTCGGATCTGGCTGAAGAGCCCATGAGAGTATTGTAGGCATGGAAAGCCAAGATACCATGGAAAAGAATAAAAGAAGAAGACCTAATTGAAAGATCTCTGCGAGTGAGATCCCAGTGGAAAGAACGGGGCCATCAAAGAAGGAGGTACCTTTCTCTGAAGGGAGGAGAGAACTTCCACTTTGACTGTGACCCTATTGGAATAAGATCAAAGTCAGCGAACTCTAAAGGCTTCCATAGCCCTGGCAACTCATGACTAGAGCCTAGGGAGATTACTGACGCCATGAACAGGAGTGTCAAATTGTTAAGTCAGCAACAGAAGTCACTGTGTACTTACATCCCATGTGGGATCTGTCCTTAATGTGTTGTCTAATGTGCAGTGATGCTATAACTAGTACTGAAACAGTATTTTTACACTTTGTGTTTCTGTGTGGGTACAAACTGATGAGATCTTTACTAATTATATACTGAATCGATCTCCTGTATATAAAGATAATTGGAAATGAAAAAAAAAAACCTGGTGTTAAATTGGAAATGGCTTAGAAAATTAATTAATTTAAAAAATATATATGATGTAGGATCTCTGCCTTTAATGTGCTGTACACTCTTATTTAATACTATAACTAGTACTCCAACAGTATTTTTTTCACTTTGTGTTGCTATATGGGGGCAAACTGTTGAAATCTTTACTTAATATATACTAAACTTATCTTCTGTATATAAAGAGAATTGAAAATGAATCTTGATGTGATTGGAAGGGGAGAGGGAGCGGGAAAGGGGAGGGTTGCAGGTGGGAGGGAAGTTTTGGGAGGGGGAAGCCATTGTAACCCATAAGCTGTACTTTGGAAATTTATATTCATTAAATAAAAGTTTAATTAAAAAAAAAAGACTCACATAAGTTAAACAGTACTGAGAAGATGCAGAAGTAACCAGCTGGTTCTCAGATCTCTCAATAAATTACCACAAAACTTTGTGCCAAAATGAAAAAAAAAAAAATTCCCCAAATCCAAAAATGGGTAAGTCTTTTGGTTTCCTAGGATGAGTGGCACCAACAAACTGATCAGAAAATATCATGTCTCTAAAGCTCACTCACCACCCCCTCGGTCCTCCCGGATTTTACCTAATGGAGGATTGTAGGCTGTGAACTGGAATGGGAAGAAATCCAAAAGGAACTTCTGTTGGTCAGGCTCTGCCTATGCTGAGCAGTTCTGTCCGCTATAGCTGTTGGTTTATACATGGAGCACCCACCAGAGGTCTATTTTTCTTCTGGGGTTTAGATAAATATACAAAGAACAACAAATGACAACTGCCATAATTACTTAGGGATATTATCATTTCTGGCGTGACAGATCAAATCTGGAGGCCTAAAATAAGCTAAGCAAGCGTTCACTGTGCTAAAGAGCATGCACCAAGTAATTGCTTGCTTTTGTCAGAGTTCACTGGAAAGTCAACTGTTGGAACAAAGTGATCTCAGCATTGTCCCTGAACAAGAAATGTGCTCAACGAAGCTTGACTGGTTTTCTTTTACTCCTTTCTATGCTACCCAGCAGGAAACAAAGATCAATTTCAGGGCCAAGTGGAATTTTGGCACTACAATGGCACTGGTAAAGAGAGAACTTTTCTGGGATGGGTGCTGTGGCATAGCAGGTAAAGTCACCGCCTGCAGTGCTGGCATCCCATACAGGCGCCAGTTTGAGTCCCAGATGCTCCACTTCCGATCCATCTCTCTGCTATGGCCTGGGAAAGCCGTGGAAGATGGCCCAAGTCCTTGGGCCCCTGCACCCATGTGGACAACCCAGAAGAAGCTCCTGGCTCCTGGCTTCAGATCAGCTCAGCTCCAGCCATTGTGGTCATCTGGGGAGTGAACCAGAGGATAGAAGATTCTCTCTCTCTCTCTGTATGTATGTGTGTAACTCTGACTTTCAAATAAATAAATCTTTAAAGAATATTCTCTATATACTTCAACCAAAAATTTTCCTAAATGACTCTTCTCGTCACCAGTTAGCACTGTCAGTAATAGTGAAAGCCCTGCATTCCAGACCTGTGAGGGTCCATCAGAAAGTTTGTGCAAAGGGGTCAGTGAATGCCACAGTGATTAATATGCCACTTGGGATGCCCACATCTATGTTGGGTTAGAGTGCCAGCTCCTTTTCCAATTCCAGCGTCCTCTTAGGTAGCACGTGATGCCACAGGTAGTTTGTTTGCTACCACCCATGTAGAGAACCCAGGCTGAGTCCCAGCATATTTGCTTCAGCCTAGCCTGGTCCAGCCCTGGCTGCTGCAAGTATTTGGGGAGTGAACCAGTGGATAGAAGATTGATACTTTGTTCTCGCTCTCATTTGGTCTCTCTCTCTCTCTCTCAAATAAAATGAAGGGAAATAATTTTTGAAATTCATAGTGCAGTAGGTTAATCCTCCACCTGCGGTGCCAGCATCCCATATGGGCGCCAGTTCTAGTCCTGGCTGCTCCTCTTCCAATCCAGCTCTCTGCTATGGCCTGGGAAAGCAGTAGAAGATGGCCCAAGTCCTTGGGCCTCTGCACCATCATGGGAGACCTGGAAGAAGCACTTGGCTTCTGACTTCGGATAGACACAGCTCTGGCCATTGCAGCCATTTGGGGAGTGAACCCATGGATGGAAGACCTTTCTCTCTGTCTCTCTCTCACACTGTCTGTAACTCTACCTCTCAAATTTTAAATAAAATAATATAAAAAATTCATGGAAAATGGAATTAAAATGTTTATTTTAGTGTAAAAAGTTTTGAAATCCATATATTTTTTCCATAGAACACATTTTCCATGAATATTTGAAGGCCCTTTGTTGCATGAATTTCAAAATTTTTGCACTGAAATAAACTGATCTTCTAACTTTATTTTTCCTTAAAGTTCCCTTAAAGATCACCACTCTCAGGTTTTAGTACACTGGAAACAACTCTCACCTCTCTGCATTGCACCTTGTAGTAGAGTAGTGAGGACAATATCTGTGTTGTGTATCTCAAAGGAAATCTGTGTTACCACTGTCCTAAAGGGCTGATGTTGTGGATCAGTAGGTAAACCCACCAATTGCAACACCAGCATCCCAAATTGGGGTGCCAGATCCAGTCCTGGATGCTCCACTTCTGATCCGGCTCCCTGTTAATGCACCTGGGAAAATAGCAGCAGATGGCCCAAGTACTTGGCCCCTGCCAGCTATGTGACAGTTCCTGGCTCCTAATTTCAGCCTGGCCCAGCCCTGGCCATTGCAGCCACTGGAGTGAACCAGTAATAGAAGACTGCAGAGAGTGAACCAGTGGATAGAAGGTCTCTTCCAATCTGTCTCTCCCTCTCTGCCTTTCAAATAAATAAAATAAATCCTAGAAAATAAATCAGAAGTGTCCTTTCACAATAGAAGCTGAAAATCCAGCAAATCATGGTTGTGAATGTTAATAGCCACATTCTCTATAAACATGGCTTAGCTTGAAGAAGGTGCCATTAGGAGAGAGGAACTAATATTCATTAGAATCCCTATTATGCATCAAAACTAGCTTTGAGTACCACTGAGGAACCCATTGCATGGCACATTCCTATTTCCCTGAATCTCTGAAGGGAACAGCAATCTTATTTTAAAATCAAATTATGTTGAAAAATTCAAGTGATCTCAGTGAATAGCTGTGGAGGGTGTGCACACCCAGTGAAAAGTGCCGTTTGATAAAGAAGACTTTGCAACAGGAATGCCTGAGTCACTGTGAGACATTCTGGTTCAGTGGACACGTGCAGATGGTCTAAGGCAAGCTTGCTGATTGCAGATACTAGCTCTGCTCCTTGCTAGCTCTGTGATTTTTAGGCATCATATCCATTTTGTGCTGCTTTCTCAACGGAAAAAATAGTCTTTGTCACTGAGTCGTTGTAAGGAATAGTAGAGTAAGTGGCCATAAAAAGCCCTTTAAGAGGGGCTGGCGCTGTGGCGCACTAGGTTAATCCTCCACCTGCAATGTCGGCATCCCATTTAGGCACTGGTTCTAGTCCTGGTTGTTCCTCTTCCAGTCCAGCTCTCTGTTGTGGCCTGGGATAGCAGTGGAATATGGCCCAAGTGCTTGGGCCCTGCACCCGCATGGGAGACCAGGAGGAAGCACCTGACTCCTGGCTTCGGATCGGTGCAGCTCCAGCCAATGTGGCCATTTGGGGAGTGAACCAACAGAAGGAAGACCTCTCTCTCTGTCTCTCTTACTGTCTATAACTTTACCTGTCAAATAAATAAATTTAAAAAAAAAAAGCCCTTTAAGACAGAAAAAAAAGAAATGTTTATGTAATTAGTAGGGTTAGATAAAAATATATGAATTCCTTGAGAAATGTTATAGAATGTTCTTTTAGAAGAAGACAAAAATACATAATGGGGATACACCATGCCTGGAATTGCGGTAGTAACTTATCCTTAGGAATCTACCTAAAATTCTTTGTATGTATTGTTGATACATGTGTAAGTGGCTATCTTCTTGGAACTTTCCAGTCATTTATCATGCTGATTTCCTCTGTTCCAAAGCATATGAATAAACCATGCTTTAAGCTTTCACAACGCTTCTCCTTTGAAGTATTAAAAAGATTTTTAAATAAACTCATTTATTCCCCAAACACTGCTCACTGAATATAACCAAACCCACCAGACCCAAAACCTTAACAGTGCTGCTTCTTACTGTCTTTGTCTTCTGTATTAATGTCACATAGAGATCTCTGTTCATAGATGAAGTCATACATCACACAGTACAAAGAAATACGAGCTAAGATCTTCCAATTACTGCCTTCCACTAGCAAATAAGCTGGAAATGCAATCGTAATGATCAGCATCTGGTAGCTGAAAAGAGTGTCAAGACATCACGGAAGCCCAGGATGGCCGAGTGGTTCCACCAGGAAACTCATCTGCAGTATGATACCAAAGGGAAGCTTATTTTGGCACAAAAATGTTTGAAATCCTTGCATATAAGGTTACTTCAGAAAGGTCATGAATATTCTGGAAACAAAAATGTATATGGGGCTGATGTTGGGGTGTAGTGGGTAAAGCCACCACCTGTGGCACTGGCATCCATAGAGATGCTGCTTCATGTCCCAGCTGCTCCATTTCTGATTAAGTTCCCTGCTACTTTACCTGGAAAACAGCTGAAGATGACCTAATTGCTTGGGCTCCTGCACCCATATGGGAGACTCAGAAGAGCCACTGGCTCCTGGCTTCAGATCGGCCTAGCCCTAGTAATTGTGGCCATTTGGGGAGTTAACCAGCAATGGAAGACCTCTCTCTCTGTGTCTCCCTCTCTCTCTCTGTAACTCTACTCTTCAAATAAATGAAATAAATAGTTTTAAATAACCGTATATGGACTTAAAAATGAATGTGTAAGCTCATGTTTTTCAAATAACAGAAAATTTTAAATGTTTAGACTATAAAAATACAATCAATTGTATGACTTTGCTTATGTAAAATGTCCTCATATGTCTATGTGCTGCACATCTGTGCATTGAAAAGCAGAGTTACAGAGAGAAATGAGAGACAGAGAGAGGGAGAGAGGCAGAAAGATCTTCCATCCATTGGTTCACTCCCCAGATGGCCTCAATGGCCAGGGCTGGGCCAGGCCAAAGAAAAGACCCAGTAGGTTCTTCCAGGTCTCTCAAGTGGATGGGAGAGCCCAAACACTTGCATCATCATCCACTGCTTTTCCCAGGCCATTACCAGGGAACTGGGTTAAAAGCGGAGCTGCTAGAACTCGAACTGATGCCTATATATGATTCTGGCTTCGCAGGCAGTGGCTTAAGCCACTCCTTCATAATGCCAGCCTAATACTTTATCTTTTCTATACATTCTGTCCTTAAAATATTTCTTGTGTTTTAAATTTTATACAATTAATAGCCTTACTATTCATATTCTTTTTTTTATTAAACTTTTATTTAATGAATATAAATTTCCAAAGTATAGCTTATGGGTTACAATGGCTTCCCCCCTCCCATAACTTCCCTCCCGCCTGCAACCCTCCCCTTTCCCGCTCCCTCTCCCCTTCCATTCATGTAAAGATTCATTTTCAATTCTCTTTATATACAGAAGATCAGTTTAGTATATATTAGGTAAAGATTTCAACATTTTGCCCACATAGCAACGTAAAGTGAATAAACTACCATTGGATTACTAATTATAGCATTAAATAGCCATGTACAGCACATTTAAGACAGAGATCCTACATAATTTTTTTTTCAAATTAATTAATTTTCTATGCCATTTCCATTTTAACACCAGGTTGTTTTTTGTTGTTGTTGTTTTTTTTTTTTTTTCATTTCCAATTCTCTTTATGTACAGAAGATCAATTCGGTATATAATTAGTAAAGACCTCATCAGTTTGTGCCCACACAGAAACACATAGTATAAAAATACTGTTTCAGTACTAGTTATAGCATCACTTCGCTTTAGACGACACATTAGGGACAGATCCCACATGGGGTGTAAGTACACAGTGACTCCTGTTGCTGATTTAACAATTTGACACTCCTGTTCATGGCGTCAGTAATCTCCCTAGGCTCTAGTCATGAGTTGCCAGGGCTATGGAAGCCTTTAGGGTTCGCTGACTTTGATCTTATTCCGATAGGGTCATAGTCAAAGTGGAGGTTCTCTCCTCCCTTTCGGAGAAGGGTACCTCCTTCTTTGATGGCCCCATTCTTTCCACTGGGATCTCACTCACAGAGATCTTTCATTTAGGTCTTTTTTTTGTTTTTCCATGATATCTTGGCTTTCCATGCCTGCTATACTCTCATGGGCTCTTCCGCCAGATCCCAATGCCTTGAGGGCTGATTCTGAGGCCAGAGTGTTGTTTAGGATATCTGCCATTCTATGAGTCTGCTGTGTATCCCACTTCCCATGTTGGATCTTTCTCTCCCTTTTTGATTCTATCAGTTAGTATTAGCAGTTACTTGTCTTGTTTGTGTGATCTCTTTGACTCTTAGACCTATCAGAGCTATCAATTGTGAGCTGATATTGATCACTTGGACTAGTGCGATGGCATTGGTACATGCCACCTGGGTGGGATTGTGTTGGAATCCCCTGGCACATTTCTGACTACACCATTTGCGGCCAGTCCGATTGAGCACATTCCAAATTGTTCATCTCCTCCCTCTCTTTTTCCACTCTTAGATTTAACAGGGATCACTTTTCTGTTAAAATTTAAACACCTAAGGATAATTGTGTGTTAATTACTGAGTTCAACCACTAGTACTAGAACAACAACAACAACAACAAATACTAAAAAGGATAAAGTATTACATTGTACATCTAAAGTCAGGACAGGAGCTGATCAGTTCATTGTTGCTTATAGTGTCCATTTCACTTAACAGGTTTCCCCTTTGGCGCTCAGTTGTCACCGATCAGGGAAAACAAATGATATTTGTCTCTTTGGGACTGGCTTAATTCACTCAGCATGATGTCTTCCAGATTGCTCCATCTTGTTGCAAATGACTGGGTTTCGCTGTTTCTTACTGCTGTATAGTATTCTATGGAGTACATGTCCCATAATTTCTTTATCCAGTTTACTGTTGATGGACATTTAGGTTGATTCCAGGTCTTTGCTATTGTGAATTGAGCTGCAATAAACATTAGTGTGCAGATGGCTTTTTTATTTGCCAAATTAATTTCCTTTGGGTAAATTCCAAGGAGTGGGATGGCTGGGTTGTATGGTAGGGTTATGTTCAGGTTTCTGAGGAATCTCCAGACAGACTTCCATAGTGGCTTAACCAGTTTGCATTCCCACCAACAGTGGGTTAGTGTCCCTTTTTCCCCACATCCTCTCCAGCATCTGTTGTTGGTAGATTTCTGAATGTGAGCCATTCTCGCCGGGGTGAGATGGAACCTCATTGTGGTTTTGATTTGCATTTCTCTGATTGCTAGTGATCTTGAACATTTTTTCATGTGTCTGTTGGCCATTTGGATTTCCTCTTTCGAAAAATGTCTATTGAGGTCCTTGGCCCATCTCTTAAGTGGGTTGTTTGTTTTGTTGTTGTGGATTTTCTTGATTTCTTTGTAGATTCTGGTTATCAACCCTTTATCTGTAGTATAGTTTGCGAATATTTTTTCCCATTCTGTCGGTTGCCTCTTCACTTTCCTGACTGTTTCTTTTGAAGTGCAGAAACTTCTCAATTTGATGCAATCCCAAATGTTAATTTTGGTTTTGACTGCCTGTGCTGTTGGAGTATTTTCCAGGAAGTCTTTGCCTGTGCCTATATCTTGCAGGGTTTCTCCAATGCTCTCTAATAATTTGATGGTTTTGGGTCGTAGATTTAAGTCTTTAATCCATGTTGAGTGAATTTTTGTGTAAGGTGATAGGTATGGGTCTTGCTTCAAGCTTCTGCACGTGGAAATCCAATTTTCCCAGCACCATTTATTGAATAGACTGTCCTTATTCCAGGGATTAGATTTGGATCTTTGGTCAAATATAAGTTGGCTGTAGATGTTTGGATTGATTTCTGGTGTTTCT
The DNA here is from genome assembly GCF_033115175.1 of Lepus europaeus. Lineage (NCBI taxonomy): Eukaryota > Metazoa > Chordata > Mammalia > Lagomorpha > Leporidae > Lepus > Lepus europaeus. Next base: position 86,162,424 of record NC_084841.1, on the reverse strand, counting down.
ATTCTGTTCCATTGGTCTATCCATCTGTTTCTGTACCAGTACCATGCTGTTTTGATAACAACTGCCCTGTAGTTGTCCTGAAATCAGGTATTGTGATGCCTCCGGCTTTGTTTTTGTTGTACAGGATTGCTTTGGCTATTCGAGGTCTTCTGTGTCTCCATATGAATTTCAGTATCATTTTTTCCAGATCTGAGAAGAATGTCTTCGGGATCTTGATGGGTATTGCATTGAATGTATAAATTGCTTTTGGGAGAATAGACATTTTGATGATATTGATTCTTCCAATTCATGAGCATGGAAGATTTCTCCATTTTTTGGTATCCTCTTCTATTTCTTTCTGTAAGGTTTTGTAGTTTTCATCGTAGAGATCTTTAACGTCTTTGGTTAAGTTTATTCCAAGGTATGTGATTGTTTTTGTAGCTATTGTGAATGGGATTGATTTCAGAGGTTCTTCTTCAGCTGTGGCATTGCCTGTGTATACAAAGGCTGTTGATTTTTGTGCATTGATTTTATATCCTGCTACTTTGCCAAACTCTTCGATGAGTTCCAGCAGTCTCTTAGTAGAGTTCTTTGGGTCCCCTAAATAAAGAATCATATCATCTGCAAAGAGGGATAGTTTGAGTTCATCCTTCCCGATTTGTATCCCTTTAATTTCTTTTTCTTGCCTGATGGCTCTGGCCAAAACTTCCAGAACTATATTGAATAGCAGTGGTGAGAGAGGGCATCCCTGTCTGGTACCAGATTTCAGTGGAAATGCTTCCAACTTTTCCCCATTCAATAGGATGTTGGCCGTGGGTTTTTCATATATTGCTTTGATTGTATTGAGGAATGTTCCTTCCATACCCAGTTTGCTTAGAGTTTTCATCATGAAAGGGTGTTGTATTTTATCAAATGCTTTCTCTGCGTCTATTGAGAGAATCATATGGTTTTTCTTCTGCAGTCTGTTAATGTAGTGTATTACATTGATTGTTTTGTGAATGTTGAACCATCCCTGCATACCGGGGATGAATCCCACTTGGTCTGGGTGGATGATCTTTCTGATGTGTTGTTGCATTCTATTGGCCAGAATTTTATTGAGTATTTTTGCATCTATGTTCATCAGGGATATTGGTCTGTAATTCTCTTTCAATGTTGCATCTCTTTCTGGCTTAGGAATTAAGGTGATGGTGGCTTCATAGAAAGAATTTGGGAGGACTCCCTCTTATTCGATTGCTCTGAATAGTTTGAGAAGAATTGGAGTTAGTTCTTCTCTAAATGTCTGGTAGAACTCAGCAGTGAATCCATCTGGCCCTGGGCTTTTCTTTGTTGGAAGGGCCTTTATTACTGTTTCAATTTCTGTGTCAGTTATTGGTCTGTTTAGGTTTTCTATGTCTTCCTGGCTCAATTTAGGGAGGTTGTATGTGTCCAATTCTACTGCTGACCCATCTATGAGGTCTTCACCAGCACCCTCCTAAGATGAATTTCCCACTACTTAGGAAACATTAATTGATCACCTATTAGTTTATTATTCAACAGTGGTAAGTAATTTTAATCCATATCTGTTTTGAAGATAGTCTAGTAAGACAGCAATTATAGTTTAGCTGGGTAAGTGTAGTGATGGAAGTATGAAGTGGGCCGAGGGAGGGTAAAGTAAGGGATCTACTTCCGTGAATGAAGTCAAGGAAAGCTTGGCCAAATGAGCAAGATTTGAGTTAGATGTTGAAGAACTCTAGCAAGTGGAAGCCATGTCTCCCAAAAGTGAGTTCATTTGTTGCTAGCCAACATGCCGCCTGTAGAAGCCAGGGGTGCACATGGCCATGTGTGCAGACTGCAGCAGCACCCAACATCTGGGATGATATCCATCAACAGACTGCCTCCTATCATCTGGTTTTTCTTTGTCAGATGTGAGCATCTTGAGAACAAAGGCTAGGTCTTGTCCCGCACTGAGCTCTCTCAGCCCTGCCTGGTCACAGCACCTGACACCGAATGGATGTTCTTTGACCGTGGGTGCCCTGAACAGAGTTGAATCCTGCCGCTTCAGTTCTCATGAAGTTCTTCACTCAGCCTTGCCATTCATAATAAAGAACACTTTCTGGCTACTTTTCTTCATTTTCATTCAAAGCAAGGTCCTGAACCCTTGGTAGAATTTTGTTGATGGAAGCGAAAGATATTCTTATTTCTTTCAGCACCTCATTTATATTCTATTCAGTGTGTGAGTTTAATTTCATTATTATCTATTATCTTTTATTCAAAAGAGGAAAGCAAAGTGTCTGTGTACATCAGTGAATCCCAAGAACAACTGAACTGTTTTCTGAAACAGGGAGACTGGAACTTTTATCCCTTCCTCTCCGTTAAGGGAGCTTCTACCAGTTCCCCCAGGAGAAGATTCCTTTCCTGACTTATTTTGAAATTCTTTATCTTATTCAAATTAACTTTACACTTACCAAAGAAACACACATGTATGGCTTTTAAATTATTTAAATGGTACCCAGAGACATAAAATTAAAATCAGCAGGAGTTCCCTACCCCTTGCCACAATGTTTCAGTGGCATCTCTCAAGTCTCCAGGGATAACACTTTCAACTATTTTGGCTTTCCTAGTGTGTGCATCCAATTTTCCAGATAACACTCTTATATTTCTCTAGTTCTTTTATTCATTTTAGATAGTCAAGTATTGGATTTTTGATTTTACTATGCTATCTGTAATTCTTTCTGTGTCGTTTGAACTATGTGTATATTGGTTTAATTATATCCTATGTATAATTGGTTACTCTAATCACACCTTAGATTCAGGAAACCTACATTCAAAAGATTGTAAATGCTTCTGTATTGTTCTACTTTTGATTTTTTCCCCTTTATCACCAGATTTGATGATGACCATGATGAACATAGAAAGGGATTCCCTGGTGGTGAAGATGCTGTCATCCTATATTGGAGTACCTGGGTTCAATTCCTAGCCTGGCTCCTGACTCTAACTTCCTGCTAATACAAACCTGGGAGGCAGCGGGAATGGTTTAAGTAATTGGGTCTCTGTCACCAATGTGGGAGATGTGGATTGAGCTCCTGGCTCCTGGCTTCAGGAATTTGATGAGTGAACCAGCAAATGGGAGCTCTCTCTCTCTCTCTCTCTCTCTCTCTGTGTGTGTGTGTGCGCTTCTCTGCTTCTCCTTAAATGCATAATTTATGTATTTAAAAAAATTAGAAGTCATTTTACATAAGTGAATTATTAGCTTATAAATGGAATTTTACATGGCCTTTTATTGGTAAAATAGCAATATTCAAGATATGTAGACTGGCTGAATACTTCAGAGATTTCCCCACACTTACGTAAAAACAACCTAGACAATTCTGATGTTTGTAGCCTTAGAGTTGATCCTAGGCTTAATATCTGGAAGTCCCAATGGGCAGACTCATTTGGAAGAATTCTGGTTGTCAGTTGCCAATGATAAAATCAACTATATCTGTCAGTCACAATACCTAAAAGATGAGAGCAAGAGTTCCTGAATCATGGGTTTTTTTATGTGTCTACTTGCTGATACATGTTCATGCAATGAATACAATTATGTATGACACATTTTTTTCCTGAAATTTACCTTCTTTATTAAGGATAATTTAAGAATGTCAGAAAGTAGTTAAGTATCACCCACTTGAATCTTTTTGAAGCTTTTGTATTAACATAAAGAATCTAAAGGTTTAAATTAAACTAAATTAGTTGAGTCTGCTTGCAACAATACTTAAATTATATAGCTGCCCTCCCCTAAATATTTATCCCTTACCCAATCTTTCATAGTTTAAACAGGATTTGGCTCTAGTTGATGCTGACTTTTGAGTCTCAAAGTCAAGCGACTAATGGTACTTACAGGGTGGAGACTTGATCCAATTATGATGTCAGAAGGTGGAGCTTTGTTTATTGATTATATTAAATAGGTTGTTAGATTGGCATTCCTATGTAATGTAATGGCATTGTAAGAAGAGACTACGAGTAGACGTGAGAGTGAACGATCCCTGTCTCTCTGTCTCCTAGCCCACCATGTGATCCTTGCTCCATGTGTGTTCCACATCCACCACCTTCATCAGTCACCAGACCAAAGGGGCCACCTGATCTTGGGCTGAGAACCTTCATAACCATGAGGCAAAACCAGCCAACTTCATAAGTAGCTTCTCTCAGATATTTGTTCCAGTGATGATTAGCTTTCCTATAAAATACATATTTCAGAAAAAACTTTGGTGAAATCCCTGTTGTTATTACAAAATACTAACCATTACAGAGGCAATTAGTGTTCTATAATTATATTTCTTTTATTAATGAATTCTTAATTTTCTCCTGTCATAAATGCCTCATTTTTTCATTTATTTTCTCATTTATTTCTTATAGTACCCTTAAAACATGTCTCATAAATTTTTTCATGCTGTTAACTTACCATATTGTCTATCAGTGGCAAGCTCTTATTCCAGAAGCCCCTTTCAACTCCAATCTCGACTGTTTTTTTTTTTTTTTTTTGACAGTCACACATGAATTTTACTGAAAATGAGAGGCAAGGCAACCAATCAGGACCAGCAACTGATAGAGACTGACACTCCTTACCAGGGTGCAGCCCCTAATGGCGATTACACAGCTTTTTATAGTATTATATCTACTAGGGCTCACAATTTCGAATCCCTGGTATGCAGTAACAATAAAAGAAACCCACAGTTTGGTTGTAAGGTAACAGTTAACAATAACAAACCCAGGAACAATAATAAACCCAAGATATGGTTGTAAGATAACAGTGCGGGGCACATTTCTGTCAACTTGGTCCTTTCTCAGTTCCTTGGACTTTGGACCCACATTGTTTCACAAGATGCACCCTTAGCAATTAGCAAGCAAAGCTAATATGTACAGAAGCAAGAGATCTGCAATTAACGTTTAGCCACACTCACTCCATTTTGATTTTGACATTTTGGTTCTACATTTCTCCCTTTTCTAGATACTCATCAAACCTTTGATTTGTCTTTTTCAGTACTTTTTAAGGGTTTGTAATTTGCTTTCAGGACCATAAACTTCACTGTGCTAATTCTTTCTCTAACATATCTAGTAACATAGTTTATAATGTATGCGCCTATAAGCAGGGCTAGGAAACTCAGAATTAACAGGGCCAGCCAGTGCCGAGAGTGGAGAAGTAAGCCATGGTGAGCTGGCAACCAACCCTGGCACCATCCTTAGGTTTCTTGTCTACTTACAGTTGCTTTTTTTTTTTTTCCTTTTATCCTAAGAACACCTTAAGCCAATGATGTCCTAGTCTACAGCCTCTGAAACAAAAAGTTCACGCAGCTGTCAGACAGTCCCTGAAGGTGACTGTGGATACCAGTCCAAGGACAAGAAGTCCACTGGAGTGGAGGTCAAAAGACCTGATTTTCCTGTCTGGCTTGCTCAGGATAAAACAAAAGAGCCCTCAGAGGGTGGGGTACCTAATTTGTTTTCCAGTAAACAAGGAAATCAGAAGGATGGGATCACTGCTCCCCTTGCTATTCTTATGGTAAAACTGGAACAGGAGAGGGAGGGGCAAAGACCAGTTGGAGGACAAGGGCTGGAGGGTGAAAGCATGGAGTGGACCATTCCCAAACTTGCCAGAGGAACATTGATAAGACACAGGGAGTAGAGCCATTGATATAAGAGTAGTGCCTATGATTATAAGGGAATGAGGCCCCAAGGGGGCTAGACAGGGTCTAGAACAAAGGACAGAGTCTCACCAGAGGACCTAAGAAAAGCGCTGTCAAAGCCATGAACAAGCAAATAGAAGCAAATAGAAAGTGACAGAAGGGGCCTGATAACAATCCAGGGAGCCTCAAGGCTTTTTCAGTTATGAGGCTGAGACCTATCCATCCTTTCACATGGGGCTGTCACAAGAGAGGTGTGACCCTCCCTGGGGAAGGCACCCCGCTGACCCCCACTAACTGGTCTGAGAGGAGAGCCAGCCAGGCAAAGGCAGGTGGCATCTAACAGGAAATCCATAGCCCTGCCTGCAATGTTGCCGATCCCACCTGGCCGTGCCCTCCACAATGGTGGCTACTCTGGAAGCTGGGCTGAGCGAAGGGTTTTTCAGCTTAGAGCCAGCAAGATCTGTGGCATCCCTCAACTCCAGGGCAGTTCTGTTTCCAGTGATCCAACTCTTGGATGGCAGAGCTGCCAGGGCTCTTCATAAGCTGACTTCTGCTGAAGCCCTGGCTTTCCATGGCGAAAACCAATGCAGTGGACTGGGCTGTTGGGTCTCCCCAATGGCAGATCACTGTGCGGGGCAGCCACCAATTGGCCTGCCACCTACCTCCACATTGCTTCTGATACCCAGCTTTCCTTTCCTCCTGGTTTTTGTTAAAGCAGACCAGAGGATGCAAGACAAGGGGGCGCTCAAGTCCCATCTCTAATCTTTGTGGCCTAAACTAGATTGACTGCTTGCTTTTTGTAGAACCCATGCTTCTCTGTGAGTTCCTTTTTTTTTTTTTTCTTAAGATTTATTCATTTACTTGAAGGCAGAGTTAAAGAGAGGCAGAGACAGAGAGGTCTTCCATCTCCTGGTTCACTCTGCAGATGGCCATAACGGCTGGAGCTGCACCGTTCCGAAGCCAGGAGCTTCTTCCGGGTCTCCCACATGGGTGCAGGGGCCCAAGGACTTGGGTCATCTTCCACTGCTTTCCCGGGCCATAAGAAGAGAGCTGGATCAGAAGTGGCGCATCCGGGACTCAAACTATCGCCCATAGAGGATGCTGGCACTGTAGGCAATGGCTTTACCTGCTACGCCACAGTGCCAGCCCCTGTGACTTCCTTTTACTACAACTTCTTTACCTCTCTCCTCTGTGTGAGCCTGATGCCCTGAGCCATTTTTCTTTTCTCTCTTGGCTTATGTTCTTATTATCCTTAAAAGCATACTCCAGGGAAATAATGCATGTGAGAGGAAAGTTTGAATTTGTGTATCTGAGATAGGATAGGAGTGATTGAGTCATATAGGAGGTGTATGCTTAGATTTTTGAGGAGCCGTTAACTCTTTCCAAAGTAGTTGTATCATTTTACATTCCCATCAGTATTGTGAATGCATTCTAGTTACTCCATGTCTTCATCAGTTTTCATTATTGTAGCTATTCTAACAGCTTTGTCATGATTCTTATTGAACTTTTCATTTGCATTACTCTAATGGCAAACAAGTTTAAGAACTTGTTTGCCATTCATAAATAATCTTTGGAAAAATTGCCCATTTTTCTTTAAATTATTTTTATTAATGAGTTTTAAAATATCTTTATGAATACAAGCCTTTTAACATATATATGCTTCGTGAATATTTTCTCTGAGTCCAGTCTATGGCATTTACTTTCTTTCTTTTTTTTTTTTTTTTGTGAAAAAGTCTTTATTTTAAGAAAAAAATTTAGTTAACAAAAAATTTAACAAGTTTCACTTAGCAAAATACACCCCAAAGGAAATCACAGTACAAAGAAAGCTTTAAGTCAAGGCCTCACCAATTCCTACAGTATTAGTATTGTGTCTCAATTCTCAAAACTAACTTTTAAAAAGCTTAAACTTAACCTAAAAGATTTAAATGAAAATAGAAACTAGAATGAACAAACATGAGAAATGTTTCTCTTTGAATTAGGGATCTAGCACCTTTGAGTTTTCCAAAAAAGTACATCTCCCCAAGGTGTTCACTGTGGTGTGGTGTAAAAGATCCACAATTTAACATACTTAAACTACTTTAACTCAGATAACATCACTCGAAGGATACTACTAAAATGTTAATCGAGAAAAGCGGGAAATGGTTTTAGTTTACTCAATATCACATGCTAGAAGAAAAGTTTGCATGAGAAAACACTGAAGAGGTAATTTTTTAATCCAGATTTCACAAACTGATGGTGCAAAACGGGTCCCACAGCTTCCTCTAGGGTAATAACTGCTTTTTCACTGCTTGCTGGCTGCCTCTGAAAATTTGATTGAAATTAACTCAAATGCTTCTGCAAAACTAATCATATCCACCCATGCTGTACTGACCACTACAGCCAGCGCCATAACAACCGCTCACTGACTGGCTCTCCAGGCCACTGTAGGTGGCCTGAGCCGCGGACACCCCCATGCCCTGCATCACCTGGCTGCTGTAGGCCCCGTTGCTGGCCCCTGTTGTGGAATTCAAGAAGAGTTCTATGTATCTGTGCTGCACATTGGCCCTATCTTTCGACATCGCTGCCACAGCTTCTTCGTGGGTGGCAAACTCCACATCAGCTTCGCCCGTCACTCTTCCATCTGGGCCAATCTCAATATGGACTCTCACCGGGTTAAGTGGAGAGAAGAAGTTGTAGATGTCGTTCTCGGTCGCTTTGTGTGGCAGCCCTCTCATGTGGACGCAGTGGCCAGTGGTGCTCTGCACTGCGAACTCGCTGTGGTCGTACATTCCTGAGAGGCAGTAGCTGAGGTCTCTTCCGAACAGATCAGTGGTGAAGCCGTAGCCATCGCTGAGGCCACTGTACTCCTCATAGCCCCCATAGCCAGCGCTGTAGGCACCAGGACGCATTCTCTCCAAGCCTGCCTGCTTCACAATGCCAATATACCTCCGGGCTGTGCCAGGCCTGTCATAGGGCTCGGGTCGCTGGACAGACATGAACTTCAGAGGAGGATCTGAGTATGACCTCACTTCTTCCTGACTGCTCTTAAAGACCTCAATATATCTGTGCCCTATTCTCTCCTTGTGCTTCCCTAGCGCCTTCTCTGCTAGCTCCTGAGAGGCAAACTGCACGAAGGCCTCCCCTGTAATCTTGCCCTCGGGGTCCACAGGCAAAGTGATCCCGTTTGGCACAATTTCCAACCCTGAGAAAAACTGAACAATTTCTTCCTTTGTGCATCCAAACGGGAGTCCTCGAAGCCGCACGAAGCCATCATTAGCGGTGTCAGCGCTGTTTGGACCGCTGTGCTTCAACACCCAATCCATCTCGGTTCTGTGAGACTTCAACACCTCAATGTACCGGTGCCCCATGCTTTCCCTGTCTTTTTTCAGGGCCATTTTGACATCATCTTCTGATTCAAGTTCGACAAATGCCTCACCACTCTGCCTGCCTTCTCTAGTGTAGATAAAATGAACACCTGCGGCCCCATCGTGAATCATGCAGTCGGACAGGAAGTTCTGCACGTCCTCAATAGAGCAGGACCAGGGCAGGCCATGGAGCTTGACCACAAAGCCTTCACCTCCCTCGGGACTCAGCATCATGGACACTTGACAGGGTAGATGTCAGACAAACTTGGGTGCAAGTTGTCTTTTTATGGCTTAGAGTATCGCCAAGGATACCTTCAGTAGGAGACACCTCTGGTAGGTAACCAACTGTCCACTGAGGAGAGCTGGCCTGGTTTCTATTTGCATTCAGCAAGAGCGGCTTCCAGAGAAGTTACCCCAGATCCCACCCGAGCTTAGATGCTCAGAGGGGTCCAGGCAAACTCCAGGTGCATATTTTTGTTCTTAACCTCTCGGAGCTGGTGCCCCAGGCCGCACGCGCCGCCACGAGGAGGAAGAAAAGGCCGCGGAAGCACGGCCTGGCATTTACTTTCATTGCCTTTACACCATCTGTCAAAGGCAGAAGTTCTTTTTTTTTTTTTTTGACAGGCAGAGTGGACAGTAGAGGGAGACAGAGAGAAAGGTCTTCCTTTTTGCCGTTGGTTCACCCTCCAATGGCCGCCACGACCAGCGCACCGCGTTGATCCGATGGCAGGAGCCAGGTGCTTCTCCTGGTCTCCCATGGGGTGCAGGGCCCAAGCACTTGGGCCATCCTCCACTGCACTCCCTGGCCACAGCAGAGAGCTGGCCTGGAAGAGGGGCAACCGGGACTAGAACCCTGTGTGCTGGCGCCCTGACCGGGACTAGAACCCGGTGTGCTGGCACCGCAGGTGGAGGATTAGCCTGTTGAGCCACGGCGCCGGCCCAGAAGTTCTTAATCTTGATGATCTCTGGTGGTTATTTTTTTAGATTTTAAAATTTTATTTAACCTATACCAGTTTTGTGTATTTCGATATACAGATTTAGGAACATAGTGATACTTCTCACCCTTCCCTCCCTCCTGCCCACACTCCCACCCTTTTTCCTCCTTCCTCTCCTATTCCCACTCTTAATTTTCACTTTACTTAATGATTGTAAGGTTTTACCCTACATTAAATAAAGAATTCAACATATAGTATGAAGGAAAAAAACATTGTTCCTCAACATTAGAGACGGGACTGTAAAAAGTCATCAAATCTCAAAATGTCCATTTCACTCTAATATTTTACATTTCAGGTGCTCTATTAGTTACTCCAGATTAGGGAAACCATGTGATATCTGTCTTTTGGGGACTGGCTTATTTCACTATTTCACTAAGTATAATGGTTTCCAGTTGCATCCACTTTGTTGCAAATGGTAGTATTTCTTTACTTACCTTTTTTTTTTAACAGCTGAATACCTATAGTATATATATACCATAATTTTATCCGATCATTAGCTGATGGACATAAGGGTTGAATCCATATCTTAGCTATTGTGAATTGAGCTGCAGTGAACACGGGAATACACATAACTCTTGCATATGCTGATTTCTTTTGGTTTTGATAAATTCCCAGTAGAGAAATGGCTGGGTCATATGGTAGGTCTGTATTCAGATTTCTGAGGTATCTCCATATTTACTTCCACAGTGGCTGTACCAGTTTACATTCCCACCAACAATGGATTAGGGTACCTTTTCCCCCATATCCTCACCCTCATTTCTTTTTTTTTTTCTGCATGAAAGCCATTCTAACTGTGGTGAAGTGAAACCTCATTGTGGTTTTGATACACATTTTCCTGATGGCTAGTGATCCTGAGCATTATTTCATGTGTCTGATGGCCATTTGAATCTCCTCTCTTGAAAAATGCCTGCTCAAGTCCTTGACCCATTTCTTTATTATTATTATTATTATTATTATTTATTAAACTTTTATTTAATGAATATAAATTTCCAAAGTACAGCTTATGGGTTACAATGGCTTCCCCCTCCCAAAACTTCCCTCCTACCCACAACCCTCCCCTTTCCCGCTCCCTATCCCCTTCCAATCACATCATGATTCATTTTCAATTCTCTTTATATACAGGAGATCAGTTTAGTATATATTAGGTAATGATTTCACCAGTTTGCCCCCATATAGCAAAACAAAGTGAAAAAAATACTGACCCATTTCTTAACTGGACTGTTTCTTTTGTTGTTGTTGAATTTCTTGAGCTCTTTATAGATTCTGCATATTAACCCTTTATCAGTGGTGTAGTTGGCAAATATTTTTCCCATTCTGTCGGTTACCCCTTCACTTTGCTGCATTTCTTTTACACTACAGAAGCTTCTCAGCTTGAGGAAATCCTATCTGTCAATTTTGGCTTTGATTGCCTGTGCCTCTGGGGGTAATTCCCAAGAAGTCTTTGCCTATGCCAATGTCTTACAGAGTTTCCCCTATGTTCTCTAGTAATTTGATGGTCTTGGATCATAGCTTTATGTCTTTGATCCATTTTGAATGGATTTTTGTGTAAGGTGTAAGGTAGGGGACTTATTTCATATTTCTGCATGCAGATTCAGTTTTCCCAGCACTAGTTGCTGAAGAGACTGTTCTTGCTCCCAAGATTTATTTTAGTTGCTTTGTCTAAAGTAAGTTGGTTGTAGATGCACAGATTGATTTTGGGAGTTTATTCTGTTCCCTTGGCCCACATGTCTTTGTGTGTGTGTGTGTGTGTGTGTGACAGTACCAGGCTGTTTTGATTATAGCTGAACTGTGATATGTTTTGAAATATGGTATTGTGATGCCTCTGGTTTGTTTTTGTTGTATAAGATTGCTTTAGTTTTTTGGGATCTCTTGTATTTCCACATGAATTTTAGCATCATTTTTTCTAGATCTGAGAAGAATGTCCTTGATATTTTAATTAGGAGGGTATTGCATTGAATCTGAAAATTGCTTTTGGTAGTATGGACATTTTGATGATATTGATTCTCCAGTCCACCATGTATATGAAAGATTTTTCCTTTTTTTTCTTTTTTTTTTGTCTTGTTCTATTTCATTCTTTAATGTTTTGTAATTTTCATCATAGAGAACTTTGACATGGTTGAATTTATTCCAAGATATTTAATTTTTTGTAGCTATTGTGAAGGAGATTGATCTTAGAATATCTTTCTCAGCCTTGGCATTATCTGCATATACAAAGGCTTTTGAGTTTTGTGTGTTAATTTTTTATCCTGCCACTTTACCAACCTTTTTTTTTTATGAGTTCCAATAGTCTTTCATTGGAGTCTTTTAGATCCCCTATGTGTAGAATCATGATATCTGCAAATAGGGGTAGTTTGACTTCCTCCTTTCCACTATGTATCCCTTTTATTTCTTTTTCATGCCTGATGGCTCTAACAAAAACTTTCAGGACAATATTAAATATCAATGGTGAGAGTGAATATCCTTGTCTGGTTTTGGATCTTAGGGGGACTGCTTCCAACTTTTCCCATTCAATAAGATGCTGACCATTTGTTTATCATAAATTGCCTTGATTGTGTTGAGGAATGTTCCTTCTATAGCAAATTTACTTAAAAATGGTGCATTTTATCAAATGTTTTCTCCACATCTATTGAGATAACCTTATGGTGTTTGTTCTTCCGTGTGTTAATGTGTTGTATCACATTGATTTGCGAATGTTGAGCCATCCTTGCATACCAGGGATAAATACCACTTGATCTTGGTAAATGATCTTTATGATGTGTTGTTGGATTCAATTGGCTAGTATTTTGATGAGTATTTTTGTGTCTATGTTCATCAGGAAAATTGGTCTGTAGTTCTCTTTCTCTGTTGTATCTTTTTCTGCTTTAGTGATTAATGTGAAACTGGCTTCATAGAAGGAGTTTAGGAGGATTCCCTCCCTTTCAACTGTTTGGAATAACTTGGGAAGAAATGGAGTTAATTCTTCTTTAAATGTCTGGTAGACTACAGCAGTGAAGTCATCCAGTCCTGGGGTTTTCTTTGCTGGGAGGGTCTTTACTACTGATACAATCTCCATCTTAGTTATTGGTCTTTTGAGGTTTTTTATGTCTTTATGAATCAATCTTGGTAGATTGAGTGTCTAGGAATCTGTCCATTTCTTCTAGGTTTCTCAATTTGTGGACATGCAGCTCTTTGTAGTACTTCCTTATGATTCTTTTTATTTCTCTGGTATCTGTTGTTACATTTCTTTTTCATTTCTGATTTTATTAATTTGAGTCTTCTCCCTCTTTTTGGGTTAGTTGGGGCAATGGAGTGCCAATTTTGTTTATTAAAAAAAAAGCAGCTCTTCATTTCACTGCTTCTTCATGGGTTTTTGTTTCAATTTTGTTTATTTCTTCTGTAATTTTAATTATTTCTTTCCTCCTACTAATTTTGGGTTTGGTTTGTTGCTTCTCTAGGTCCTTGAGATGCATTGATAGCTCATTTATTTGGTACCTTTCCAACTTCTTCATGTAGGCACCAATTGCTATAAACTTTCCTCTTAATGCTGCTTTTGCTTTATCTCCATAAGTTTCCTTATGTTGTATTGTCATCTTAATTTGTTTCCAGAACATTTTTTATTTCTCTTTTGATTTCTTCTATGATCTGTTCATTCAGGAACATGTTGTTCAGTCTTGATGTGTTTGCATATGTTTTAGAGATTCTTGAGTTGTTGATTTCCAGTTTCATTCCACTGTGGTCAGAGAAGATGCATGGTGTGATTTTAATTCTTTTGAATTTGCTGAGACTTGCTTTAGGGCCTAGCATATGGTCTATCCTAGAGAAAGTTCTATGAATTGATGATAGAATGTGTATTCTGCAACTGTGGGCTGAAAAGTTCTGTAGATATCAGTTAGGACGATTTGATCCATAGTGCCAGTTAGCTCTATTTCTTTTTTTTCAATCTAGTTGATCTGTTGTTAATCGGTTAAAGAGGGTGTTGAAATCAACCTTTATTATTATATTGAAGTCTGTGTCTCCCTTTGGATCCACTAACATTTCTTTTCAATAGCCAAGCACCCTGGAAGTGGGTGCATATACATTTATTATAGTCATATCCTGCTGTTGAATTGATCCTTTAATCATTATATAGTACACTTCTCTGTCCCCTTTCACAGTTTTTTTTTTTTTTTTTTGTGCGTGTGTGTGTGTGTGTGTTAGTCTATTTTGTATGATACTAGAATGAGTACCTCTGCCGTTTTGTGGTTTAATTTAGCATGGAGTACTTTTTCTACACTATCACTTTTAATCTGCATGTATCATTGTTGGTGAGTTGCATTTCTTGTAGGCAGCAAATAGACGCATCTTGTTTTTTAATCCATTCAGCCAGTCTGTATCTTCTAACTGGAGAGTTGAGGCCATTTACATTCATGGTGAATATTGATTAAGTAATGACTTGGCCCTGCAATTCTTCCATAAACATTCCTTTGGATTTCCTTTGTACTTTCACTAGGAGATTTTCTATCTTCACATTCATTCATAATGATGACTGTCTTTCTGTGTTTCTGTGTTTAGCACATCATTAAGCATCTTTAGTAAGGCTGGATGAGTGGTGACAAATTCTTCCAATCTCTGTTTGTTACAGAAGGTTTTTATTTCACCTTCATCCATAAATGCCAGCTTTGCAGGGCATGGTATTCTGGGCTGGCAGGTTTTTTTTTTTTTTTTTTCTTCTTCTCTTAATACTTGGACTATGTCTTTCCATTCTCTCCTAGACTGTAGAGTTTTTAATGAGAAGTCAGCTGTGAATCTAATTAGAAATCCTCTGCAAGTAATCTGGCATTTCTCCTGTGTACATTTAGGAATCTTTTCTTTATGTTTTACTATTAAAAGTTTGAGCACAATGTTTTGTGATGAAGATCTTTTCTGGTCATGTCTATTAGGAGTTCTTTGTGCTTCCTGTATTAGACATCCCTTTCTTTCTCCAAATTGGGGAAGTTTACTGTAATTATTTCACTAGTTAGGCCTTCTAGTCCATTCTGTCTTTCTACACCTTCAAGAACTCCTAGAACCTATCCCATAAATATCCAATGTTTTTAATCTTTCTGATTTCTTCTTCTTTCTTTTTTTTTTGGGGGGGGGTGGGGTCTGACTGAAAATTTTCCAAAAATTTGTCTTTGTCTTCTGGATTGGATATTCTTCCTTCTACCAATCAGTTGTTAAGGCTTTCCACTGTATTTTTATTTGGTCCTGAATTTTTCATTTCTAATATTTCATTTTCATTTCTTTTAAATCTTAATTTCCTGGGAATAAATTCATATTATGTATGGTTTTCTTTAATTCATAAGTTTACTTCTCATTACTTTTGAATAATTTTATGATTAATTTTTTTGAATTCCATTCCAGGCATTCAGCAATCTCTTCTTCACATTCTAACACTGAAATGTTGTGTTCCTTTAGTGTGGCCCAAGGGTGGATTGTCTTCCTTATTCTTGTTTTTTGAATTTCTGAATTTATTTTTAGGCATTTGTGGAGATACTAGTTGGTTTTTCCTCTGATTGCTTTTATCTTTGAACTGTGCCTCTGAGGCTTGGTTGGCATATCTGTACTTTCAGTGAATACCCAGAGTTGTGTGCAGGGAATGGCCAGGGAGTTCTGATCAGTGCTCCAGGGTGGGGCGAGTATCCAATACCCAAGTTGGACATGGTAGATTTCTTCTTGTTAACTGAAGGGGAGGAGTGCTTACCTCTGTTGGTGTGATCACCCCCTCACCTCCTCTCCTTCGAGTGATCAATGCCTGGGTATTACCCTCAGTGGGCACAGTACTTATCCAAGCCGCCATGTGAACCATACAATTAATCTGCCAGGCCTCACTCCAAGCATGGATCCTGCTGCTGTGACCTGCACCAGGCAACCAGGGAGCTCCGTGTGTGTGGAGTCACACGGTGACTGCCCAGAGACCCAGCTACACCCTGTACCCTCTCAGGCAGCCTCAGCATCCCCAGAGTCTGAGCACACAAGGCTCCCACAGTCACTGAGTGCAGAGGGTCCACTCCGTCTTGCCAGCCTTTCCAGTTTACAGAAAGGCGAACATTCCCAGAGTCTATTCCCTGTGTGTGTTCTGCCTGGGCAGCTTGAGTCCCAGAACCTGTAGTGTGTTGGGAGGCTGGGAGTCCCTCATAGTCTTACATGGGTGCCCAGCCCCCTGTCGATTCTCCAAGCTAGACTCAAAGTCAGTGGGGAACATGAATTTTTCCCTCTGCTAGACTCTCTGGATTGCATGCATACACGAGAGCCACTGGCCAGATGTTGCTTCTCCCTTCCAGTTGCACCAGAGCTGCTGCCACCAAGATTGCTGAGAAGACGGTATCTTGGCGCAGCCAGTTGCTGTGCACATGTACAAGAGATTCTGTAGCTGCTGCTTATGCCCAAGATGGTGTGCACCCTCTCTCAGTTGGTTGCCTGGTGCCATTGGTAGTGGTGGTGGTGGGGAATAGGTTGAGAGAAAGGTGCCCTCCTTTTTTTTTTTTTTTTTTTTTTAACTGGGTCCATGGGCACCCTCTCTCCCTTAGGGCTCCAAGCCAGACTCAGGCCACGCTCTCCCTGCAGCTGCATCACTACGGGTTGCTGCAGTCTGATGTCACCTCTGTCTCCAGTGTTGGTGCTTTCTCTGCCTCTCAGCTGCTGGAGTTGTGTTTTGTGTCCATGTTCATGCTGCACTAGGCACCTTCCACCCAGGTCCGTCCTTCCATAGAATTTCCACTGCAGTTTTCCCTCTAATTCTCCCCTGAGAATGTTGTTCCTTCACTTATTATTATTATTATTATTATTATTATTCCCTAGTCTAGTATTGTACATTGTTCTCTGTACCTCCTTCCATTTTTTTTTTTTAATGGTCCATGCTTTTGGTGCTTTCCCTGATCCAAGATCACAAATATTTCACTTTCTTGTTGTTTTGTAAGTCCTTATAGTTTTAGGTATTACCTTTAGGTCTATGATCAATTATGCATTAACTTTTGTTCATGGTGCAAGATATGAATACAGTTCCTGATCTCATATAGATGTTCAAAGTTTCTAGCATGTGAATGACATTGAAATGACTATAGTTTCTTCACTGAATTGGTTTTTCAGCTTTGTTGAAATCATTTGACCATGTAAAGATGGATCTGTTTCTGAACTTTGTATTCTGTTTCACTGAGGTTTTTGTCACTCTTTATACCAATATCACAAATTCTCAGTTAACTGCAGCTTTATAAAGACTCTTGAAATCAGGTAGTTTAAGTCTTGTTTTGAGTAAAAACTCTACTTTCTTTGCATTTTTACATGAATTTTAAAGTCAGCTTGTAAACTTCTGCAAAAAAGTCTTCTTGGATTTTCACAGTGAATACATTAAATATATAGGTGAAATTGAAGGGAACTATAATGTTGAATTCTTCTGAACCATAAACATAGTATCTATTTCTATTTATTTATATCTTCTTTAATTCTCTCAGCACAGTGTTATAGTTTTTAAGGAAACCACAAGATGCATCCATTTTTAATCGAGTATATCTCTGAATATTTAATAATTTTGATGCTATTATAAATATTATTTTAATTTAAATTTTTTATTCATTGCTAGAAATGTAACTGATTTTTTGTATTGATCTTATGTTCATTAACTTCCCCAGCATATTCACTGCAGCTATATTCTTGTGGATGCCATATGAATTTATGCGTTTATGTCACCTGTCAGTAAAGTATCTTAAGTGGGTACTCTTTCTTCCTTGCCTGAGCACCAGTGCAGTCCTGAATAGAAAGGATGAGAGCACATATTCATGTCCTAGCATTCATATTAGAGGGAAACATTTAGTCTTTCCATGGTTAAGCAGGAACTAATTGTAAATGCGGATTAACGCCCTGGCCTGAAGTGCCAGCCTCCCATATGGGCACTGGTTCTTGTCCCAGCTGCTCTTCTTCTGATCCAGCTCTCTGCTATGGCCTGGGAAAGCAGTAGAAGATGGCCCAAGTCCTTGGGCCCCTGCACCCACGTGAGAGACTCGGAGGAGTCTCCTGGCTCCTGGCTTTGGATTGGCGCAGCTCTGGCTGTTGCAGCTATCTGGGGAGTGAACCAGCGGATGGAGGATCTCTCTCTCTCTCTCTGTCTCTACCTTTTTCTGTAACTCTGTCTTTCAGGTAAATAAAATAAATCTTTAAAAAAATTGTTAAATGCTTTTATTTGTCAGATTGAGAAAATTTCTTTCCATTAGTAATTTATTGAGAGTTTTAAATTAATTACCACATTGTATTTTTTATTAAAGATTTATTTATTTGTTTGAAAGAGTTACAGAGAGGCAGAGGCAGAGAGGGAAGGAGAGAGGTCTTCCATCCTCTGATTCACTCCCCAAAGCTAGGAGCCAGGAGCTTCTTTTGGGTTTCCTATGTGGGTGCAGGGGCCAAAGACTTGACCCATATCCCACTGCTTTCCCAGGCCATAGCAGAGAGCGGGATCAGAAGTGGAGCAGCCAGGATTTGAACTATCACCCAGATGGGATGCCGACACTTCACTTGCTATGCCACAGCACTGACCCCATTGGATTTTATTATTTACAATTGAGCATATATTGAGATAATCACATGGTTTTCCTTTCCTTTTTTAGTCTGTTCATATAATAAATTACTTTGAACGATTTAAAATGTTAAAAACCTTACATTTCTAGTAGAAAACATACATGATAATGATACCTTATCTTTTTTTGGATTGTTAGATTCAGTTGCTAAGTTTTCTTGTATTTGCATTTGTGACTTGAAGGATATTGATCTATAAGTTTAACACTTTGGTCTGATTTCATTATCAGGATAATTCTTTTGTACAAAGGATTGGGAAGAATGCCTTCTTCCTCAGTTGTTTTGGAAGAATTGGTGTATGGTTGGTACTATTGTCTCTTAAATGTTTGGTAGAATTTACCTGTGAAACCATCTGGACTTGAAACATCTTTATGAGAATGGTTTTGAGTATGAATTTAATTCAAAAAAATCGTAGAACTTTTATTCTGTTCTATTTTTTTTCTTCCTTGAGTTGAACTTTAGGAGCTTTTTTTTTTTAGAAATTTGACCAAACTGCCATAAAATTATTCACCATGGACTCCTTATTTTTCTCTCTACAATCTTCAGTAATGTCAGTTCTCCCCTAATATTGATAATTTGTGTCATTTCTACTTTTTTTCCTAATCAACCTGGAAAGCGGTTTATCAGCTTAGCTTTTAAATTTTATTTGTTTTTAGCATCTAACAGTTCTTGCTTATTCTTGGATTATGCCCTCCTAGAACAGTGTCTTGGTCTTCTTTTTGGAACAAATGCTTCTGTTACTCTGAGGATGTTTTTCCTCTCAGTTTCACATTAATTTTCCATTTGGGCTTCTGAAATTTCCCTCAAATGCCTGGTAAAAGTAAAATCTGCCTCATTAGGAAAATTAACGAATATTAAAAGTGTTTTTTTTAGCATTGGTGGTGGTGGTGGTTAGGATTATCTGAGTGTCACTGTTCGGAAAGATTAAGTGCAAAGGAAGCTGAGGACTGTGCTATAAATGAAACAGATTTTTACACAATTTCCCATTTTGTAGCTGCTTGCTTCACCTTACCTCCCAGTATAAGAGGTCTTCAAAAATTCATGAAAAATGTGTATTATGAAAAACTATAGGTTTCTAAATTGTTTTGCGTCAAATAAGCTCATCGTTTAATTCCATTTTCCAGCAATTTTTCAAAATCCCC
The DNA here is from genome assembly GCF_033115175.1 of Lepus europaeus. NCBI lineage: Eukaryota > Metazoa > Chordata > Mammalia > Lagomorpha > Leporidae > Lepus > Lepus europaeus. The sequence goes on along the minus strand of NC_084841.1, from coordinate 86,142,763 downwards.
TCACGTGTCTATTGTCTTTGTGATGAGGATCCCTCTGTTTGATTTCCTTGAGAGAACATGTCTCCTGTGAGTATGGGAAAGTAATTGCCTGATAGTCCAGGGTGCAGAAGCAGACCGGGGGAATATGGGATTCTCTAAGGAGTCTCCTAGTATATTCCTGTAAACAAATTCTGTCTGTCCAAACCCAGTGCAGCCTTCCCTTCCATGGTAGCCAGTGCCTCGGTTCTGCAGACGCGTCTTCCGCTGGCCGAGGCAGTTCCTCTTCCTTCATTGTGCTCTGTATCCTGATTTGCTGACCTCTTTCACCTACTATTGTCCTTTTTCCCCTATTTAAAAAGAAACTGTTTACTCTCACTTCTGTGGGGGCTTTAGAGAGAAAAGTGAACAAGTACACATTTTCATTCTTCCATATTAACTAGAAATAATATGATACAATTGCTCAGGTGTGGGAGATTATGGACCTGAAATTGTATTTCCCCAAAATTTAGCATTGGCTGACTGAGATTCTCTCCCATAGAGAAGCAATAAACATGGTTTGCAGGGACTCAGTAGTTGGTTCAATGTGCTCCTACCTTATCCTAGATCAAAAAAATTAACAAAAGTCATGAACAAAAATACATAGGAGCTTCCCTTATCCACTACGCCTGCTGAGTGGCCATATTGAGAGATGCAAAGTAAGTCAATGAGAAGCTTATCAACAGGAGGTCTGTTGTTATAAGCCTTTCAGTGTCACATCAGAGAGTTGTTTCAACCTGACTGTTTTCCCAAGAGGGCTTAAAGTAACATTTTCCTTACACTGACCTCATTCCATGATGAAGCTGATCAAAGTGATTATATTTCTTTCAAGGTATGTCTTCATTCACTGAATAGATACTTAAAGTTTAGGTTTGGAATGAATTGTATGACATGAATTTTTCCAACTCACAATAAAAAATATGATTTGATTGAGAAATTCATTGAATTCAGCTACTTCAGAGCTAAGCTGTTAGCAGGTTATTCATTCTGGCTGTTCCATCAGGATGCAGTGTTACTCAAAGCCTAACATTTTGTAGAATTCATGCCCACACTATCTTATGGTACAGACAGATGAATGGTAACACCTGCCCCCAAAATTTTCCAAAGCAAAATCATCCATTCAAACTTTATGGAGCATGACCCTGAAGCATGACTCTGTTAGTCCTAAACATCTGAACTCATTAAAAGTTCTATTCGGGAAAAGTTGGCCTGACTTCCTTGTACACCTGTACTTCACATGCAAAGAAGAGTTGGCTTATCCTCAAAGCTAAAGTGCAGACCAGTCTTTCAAACTTTTAGGACACATTGCTGATTTTCCCAATTGCTTTATACACAAAGCTTATGAATGTCTTTCTGATTCTTGCCATGGGAATTCTTCATTCTTTAGGGAACTCAATTTTGAACGGACAGTTAATTGGCTACTGTCAAAAAATTTCATATAGTCTTGGAGAAAAATAGTTTGATATTTTAGATAAGCACTCATTTTTCAGCAAGTTATGTGCGAAGGAAGCTGAGGATTATGTTTCTAATTAAACAAATTTTCACGTAGTGATATACCTGATGTAGGCTACTTCTGAAGCTCACTAATGCAAATATCGAGTGGCCTTTTCTTTCTTATAACAAATTTATATTTATATCCTACTGTGTGTTGTGCCTCTTCTTGGCTGTTGGGTTACACAAGTAAACAAGACAAATGAAGATCCCAGGCCTCACAGAGTTCAGTTTCTAGTGTGAGAAAATTGATGGTAAACTTAATAAGTTGATAAATTCAATCAATTTTAAGTAATTTTTTAAAAAACTACTTTGACATATAGTGCTAGTAAGTGAAGCACTGTGAGAAAATTGGACCAGGGAAAGTGTACTAGGAGGCATGTGTTGGAGAATGAGAGAGAGGAGAGGAGTATTTAAAACTGGGTGATCTGGGCAGGCTTCATTATTAAGGTAGTATTGGTACGTCCAATTTTTATAATCACTTTTTAAATGAATTTGATAATTGCATCATCTCTGTTATTTCTATGTTTGTGTTGATTATTTTTCTCCTGGTTGAGTCCTGTATTTCTGTCTCTTTGTAAGCTTGATCATTTTTAATTGGATGCTAGATGTACATTTTATGTTTTTGAATGCTGAATTGCATTGTGTTCCTTTGAAGAGAGCTGGCCTCTGAGCAGGTGCACAGCTGAATGACTTAGAATCGTGTTGCTCCTTCTCAGGCTTCCTTTCAGGCTTTGACAGTGAAGGTCAAGAGCAGCCTTCACCCCAAGTGCTCGGCGCCGTCCTCGTCCAGCAAGAGACAGAGACCGAACACTTTGCACGGGGTTCCTTTATTGCTCGGCAAGCAGGAGATCCAGCTTCGATCTCTTCTGGGCAGGAACTTCCCTTACACCCGCGTAGCAAGGGTTTATATGCACAATACACGTCACAAATCAGGTGATAGGCTAGAAGCGCGGGGATAGGACAATCTCGTGGCAAGGCGGGAAGGAGCGAGCTAGAGCGGGAAATCTAAGGCGGGAAGGAGCGAGCAAGAGCGGGAACTCCCTGAGATGAGGAAGAACCCGGAAGCAGGGAGTCGGCGCCATCTTAGGGGCACGGTTCCTCCGGTCTGGTTCCCTACATCTCCCTCCTTTTGTTTTTGCACAAATCACATCCCCGACGGCCCTGGCTCATGAGGGCCGGGAGAATATTTACTAGGCAGAGAGTAGAGGTGCATACCCAGCGTGCTTGTGATCCGTTAGTTACGGAACTTCAAGGGCCTGGCCACAACCCCTGATGTCTCCGTTAGGGATCAGTTTTTATTCCCTTTTGCTGGGGCAGGCTGGGAATTGAACCTGCATGCATATGCATATGCTCTCCCAGGACCCCCGGAACCCCCGGGTGGACTCCTGCTGCAGTACCTTTGGTCTCGCATACCCAGTTTTCGCTCCCCGTCAGGGATGGGTGATACAGCCCAATGAATGAGAGGGGGAACAAGACAACTCGAGGAAGGTGTGTGCCTGATGGAGGCATTGTCCATATGTGAGGCGTGAGTAGGGATGGGGGGACGAGGGTTTTAATCGCTTTGTTAGCTGTTGGTGGCGGAGCTGGTCCTGTGGGCCTCCGCCATCAGAGATATGCACGGGTGCCGTAGTGCGCCAGCACGCCCACTGTCCAGGCGTACCAACACAGGGGGCTGAGAGGTAGGGGGATGAATGGACTACCTGTGGCAAATGGTCAGGACTAGAGGACCTGCGAGTACTTTGTAACTGGGTGGCATAGTACGACTGACCGCCAGAAGTGCATTGGAAGTATGAGGAATCGCAAGAGCTGTGCATGGATTCTTGAGAGGTCAAGCAAGGACAGGAGTGGTTTTTGCTATGGGGATCAGAAACGCGGGGTTTGGGCACACATATGTAGCCGCGTGGTAGGCCGGGGATCCCCTGGAGGGGCAGATATGCAGTTTTGTCCCCACAATCAGCTGTGGCGATGTGAGTACGCTGCAGTACGGTGTTGCTGGTCCCCCCCTTGCAGTCGCAAGGGTTGCCTACGTTCTGCAGTAAAGCAGTGGGGTTGGAGTTAAAGCCCGCATAAGAGCCAGGGAGCAAAGCCGCTGCCAGTATGAAGAAGCGGAAGGGGTGCATCTCACGTCTCGTTGTTTTGTTGCAATTTGTCGTCCTGTGAGAGCGTGGTAATCTCGGTTATCTCGGGGGAGATGTCGTCCGTAGGTGATAGAGGTGTATCTTGCGGCGGCGGGGCTGTTTTTCTGACCAATCTTTCCGGTATCCAGAGAGGTTCTCTTCCAGATTCCTGTGGGAAGACACAGACCGCGCCTCGGTTCCAGCATAATACCGGATCCGGGCCGTACCACTTTCCCGTGAGGACATCTTTCCAACGGACATAGCCTCGTGAAGATGGCTCCTTTAACATGTGTCTCTCAGCGGGGGACATAGAATGATCTGTCAAATTCAAAAAGTTTATAGTAAACAGTGCAAGGGAGAGGCGCATTCGAGGGGTTTTGCCCGTGGCAATTCCCTCCTTTTGTTTTAAGAGAAAAGCCTTGAGGGTTCGATGAGCCCTTTCAATTATGGCCTGTCCCTGAGGGTTATAAGGGATTCCAGTTTTATGTTGTACCTGCATACGGGTGCAGAAATCTTGGAATGATTTACTTGTGTATGCAGGACCATTATCTGTTTTTAAAGTTTTTGGTTTGCCCCAGGCTGCCCATGCAGCAAGGCAGTGATTAATGACATGGGTGGTACGCTCACCCGTCTCCAGAGAAGCAAAAATTACTTGGGAACAGGTGTCAACTGACACATGAACATACTTTAAGGTCCCAAACTCGGATATGTGGGTGACATCCATCTGCCAGATATGTCCTGGTAGTAATCCTCGGGGATTAACCCCCACCGAAGGCACAGGGGTTAAAGTAGGGCATGCGGCACAATGGCGAACAATATCGCGAGCGGCAGCACGAGAAAGACCGAATTTGGCGGCAAGGGTTTTTGCGTTTACATGGAACTCTGAATGAAACTGGATAGCCTGCTCTTCTGGGGAAGAAAATTGGAGTATCCAAATGGGGCGTGTGGCTTGATCAGCTATAGCATTGTCTGTGGTCATGGGTCCAGGTAAGGAAGAATGAGCTCTAATATGAGTAATAAAGAAAGGAGCAGACCGATTCCAAATAGATTTTTGCAGGGTGAGGAAAACTGTCGCTACGGAGGATGAAGAATTGACTAGTCCTGCGGCCTCAAGGATAGACACAGAATTAACCACATAGCGTGAATCAGACACAATATTGACAGGTCCGGGGAAATCAGAGAAGACTTGGTTAACTATAAGAAGTTCAGTTACCTGGGGGGAGTTAGTAGCGAATTGGAATGTTTTTGGCACAGATCCTGAAACAACATATGCACCGACTCCTGTTTTAGAACCGTCGGTATACACTACTGGGGCTCCCTGTAAGGGCTTTTGGGATGTGGACTTTGGAAAAATAACTGGGTGAGACTGAACAAAGGTTAGCAAAGGATCAGAGGGTGTTCTGTTTGTAATAGTTGCGGAAGTGGAGCAGACTAAAACCGCCCAAGCATCAGTACAAGCGATTAGCACACGTACCTGTTCCATGGAATAGGGGACAACAATGGTGGATGGTTCGCGTCCAAAATGTTGGATAGCCCTCTGAATGGCTAGGAGAGTTATCTCCGCCACTGCCACGGGATAGTAACTAATAGATCTAGTAGATGACATTGAGGGATGGATCCAGAGGAGAGGCCCATCCTGCCATAGGACCGCGGTGGGCTGTTTAAGGGTGTCGAGGACCCAAAGAGTAAGGTCTCCCGCAGGGTCCCAACGTTTTAGGGCAGCTTTACTAAGGGCATCGTTGACAATTGACAGTGCTTGTTTGGCCTCAGAGGTGAAGGTTCGGGGGGAAGCAAGATCCGGGTCTCCTTTAAGTATATTAAAGAGGGGCTGCAATGCAGCATTAGGAATGTTAAGGTAGGGCCTAATCCAATTGATATCCCCTAAAAGTTTTTGTAAGTCATTTAGAGTGGAGATAGCATTGATTTTTATTTGAATTTTTTGAGGTCTAATTTGAGTAGGGGCGACTATAGCCCCAAGATAAGAAACTACAGACGACAATTGCACCTTATTAGGTGCAATATGCAGCCCTGCCCCTTCCAGCACTTGTTGGAGTGTACTGTATAAGGCCAGGAGCCTCTCTGCTGTGGGGGCTGCACACAGTAGGTCGTCCATATAATGTAGGCACCTGCAGTCGGAATATCGGTCTCTAAGAGGTTTTAGTACTTGGGCTACATAGACTTGACACATGGTGGGGCTATTAGTCATACCCTGAGGCAAGACTGTCCACTCCCAACGCTTGTCCGGTTGTTCCTGGTTCTGGGTGGGGACAGTAAAAGCAAAACGTGGGGTATCCTTTTTGTCCAATGGAATGGAAAAGAAACAATCCTTAAGATCTATTACAATAACAGGCCATTGGTTGGGAAGTGCCGAAAGCAGAGGAAGACCACGTTGCACAGGGCCCATAGGCTGCATCTGTGCGTTGACTGCCCTAAGATCATGTAAGAGTCTCCATTGACCTAATTTTTTGCGGATGGCAAAAATAGGCGTATTCCATGGAGAGGTGGATGGGATCAAATGACCAGCGTTGACCTGCTCCAAGACCAGAGTGTTGACTGCCTCCAGTTTCTCCTGAGATAGGGGCCACTGTGGAACCCAGACGGGTACGTCCGTTAGCCACGAGATGGGTAAAGGCTCCACTGGTTTAGGAGGCGAAACAGTGACCCCTAGGAAAAACCCAGGCCAACTTTACTTGGTCTTTGTTTTGGTTCAATGGGGGAAGGGTGGCCCTGGAGCTGGACACCGAGTCCCTTGCCTGGGACGTAACCCATATTTTGTAGCATAGATCGTACTGCAGGGGAAGTGGTGACCAAAGCAACATCCATTTCTGCCAGGACGTCTCTCCCCCAAAGGGAAATGGGTAGAGGTAAAATGAATGGAGAAAACTGTCCTCTATGACCCTCGCTATCCTGCCATGACAACAAGGCTGCACTGATTTTTGGGAAATGAGCAAAACCAAGTCCTTGCAAGGTTTGTTCCGCCACATTTGTAGGCCATGTACTAGGCCAGTCCTTTGTTGCTATAATGGATTTGTCGGCTCCTGTGTCTAAAAGTCCCTTAATGTCCTTGCCATTAATCTGCAACACTAAAGTGGGACGTTCATTTAAAAGCATATGTAAGCCGGTAAAATTAATGCCAGAGGACCCAAAGTTACCAGCGCCGCGAACGTGGTTTTTAGCTGGGATTAAAGAGTGAAGACTGGGCAGTAATAACATTTGTGCGATACGGTCTCCAGGATTGATTACTAAAGGTCCCTGAGGGGCCTGAACCATGATCTTTACTTTACCAGTGAAATCAGAGTCAACTACCCCGGGGATCACAGCTAGCCCTCGGAGGGCGGCGGAGGACCGACCCAACACTAATCCAACCGAATCCGGGGGCAGAGGACCGGAGCAGTCGCTCTCCACTAATTGTACCCCCATCTCCGGAGTTAAGAGGAGAGGGGAGGTGGCGCGGAGGTCCAGGCCTGCGGACCCGTGAGTGGCACGGGCTGAGGGTGCACTGGGTGTAGCGCAGACACGGGAGGTGGAACCTGAGAGTAGATTTGATTTTGGGGGCTCCTCGCTGGGTTGGGGAGCCCCCTCTGGCCGTTTTTTGGCCCCTGGGCGCTACCTGTAAGTGGGTTGCCATCGATATCGAAAGCAGAACGGCATACCTCTGCCCTATGAGGGCCCTTGCGGCAACGGCGACAAGGCTCTATGCCTGAAGGCTGTGCCGTGGAATACCCATGGCTGAGATTGGGGCAATCGCGTTTTTTGTGACCCGGTTGATGACATTGGAAGCAAAGTCCTGAAGATATGGGGGGTCGGGTCGATTTAGATTTTGGACTGTTTTCTTTGACTTTTGCCAGCATCGCAGCTAGGCCCGCATTAGTAAGTGGCCCACCGGTATCTCTGCAGTATTTTAACCAGGAGTCCAGAGATTTATGTCTATATTGTCGAAGAATGTTTTTGCACTCTTTATTAGCCTGCTCAAAAATAATTTGTTTGACCAGTGGCTGAACGTCAACCTCGGAAGGGAAAATACGCGACGCAGCCTCAAGTATGCGAGCGACAAAATCAGCGAAGGGTTCGGCCGTGCCCTGAACGATCTTGGTGAGGTGGCTAGCTGAGTCACTTGGATTGGACGCCTGCCTCCACGCACGTTGGGCACAGTTGGAAATTTGCCTGTATACTTGTCTAGGGAATTGGGTCTGGTCAGCCTGATAAGGTCCACGCCCTAAAAGCATATCAGCATTCCACGTAGGGTGGCCGTCCTCAGCATTTTCATCTGCCTGGTCATGACAGCACTCTGTATTCATAGATTGCCACAAAAGAAAGCCGCCTGGACTTAAACAGGCCCGAGCCAATTGGGTCCAGTCGCTAGGTGTTAAAATGGACTGGCCGACTGATTCAAGGAGTGACAATGTGAATGGGGCTGTGGGTCCATAGTCATGGACCGCAGCCTTAAGTTGTTTTAATACTGTCATGTCCAATGGTTCGTGCCGGGCCTCTCGCGTGCCCAAAGCCAAAACAGGGTAAGCCTGAGCGGGGGCAGCGGGAGCGCCAGTTCGCAACTGTTTTCAGGCTTGTTGATGAAACTGTCTGCCTGAAAAAGGTGGCACATTTGGGACGTTTAATGGCCATGGCGGCACGGGTGTTAGATGGGGCTGAGGCACGCCTACATGACCGCCAGTAGGAGGCGCTGCGTCTTTAATCTGATGGGCGGGCACGACATCGATAGGAGGAGCCGTAGGCACTAGAGGGCGTAAACAGGCATCTTTTAACTTTTGCCGCAGCTGCGCATACGTAGGAGGCGGGGATTTAGGATCGCCGTCCCCTTCCCCCTCAGACTCAGAGGAGGCGGAGCCACATTCGGAGCCTGAGGCCAGTGAGGAAGTCTGGCATCCCGTGTCCTTAAATTGTATGAGGTCCCGGGCGCCGTCCGAGCTCTGAGAACGAACTTCCTCGAGAGCCTCGCGAACCGCCGTAAGAGTCGGGCGGTCCGCTCCCACCGACCTCTCCTCTTGGAGGCACGCCCGCAGTAGTTCCCATAAGGGGAGAACAACGGGGTCGATATCGGGTTCCTGGGGATCGTTAACTGTGCGCCGGAGATCCTTTCCTAATTTCTCCCAAGACTCAAGAGTTATTTGGCCCTCGTGGGTGAGCCACGGCGCAAAGAAATCAACACTTCCAAGGAACCTGACAAGTGTGGTCTTAGAAACCTTAATCCCTTTGCTACGCAATAATGCTTTTAACGGATTAAGCAACATTGAATGGCTAGATGAATTTCCCATTTTCAGTTTAAAGCGGGAAGACACGTCCGCTATCTTATTTTCAGTTTAAAGCGGGGGAACAAGTCTGCTATTCTTTCAGTTTAAAGCGGGGAAACAAGTCTGCTATTCTTTCAGTTTAAAGCGGGGAAACAAGTCTGCTATTCTTTCAGTTTAAAGCGGGGAAACAAGTCTGCTATTCTTTCAGTTTAAAGCGGGGAAACACGTCCGCTATTCTTTCAGTTTAAAGCGGGGAAACACGTCCGCTATCTTAGGGTGCGTCCACCCTCCAACCACGAGATATACCTCACTCGCGGGGCCCAGACGGTAAGACTGACCTCGCTTACCTTCTACTTACCGGGCAACGTAGAGGAAGTTCCCCGTACGGGCCACCAGCTGCTCGGCGCCGTCCTCGTCCAGCAAGAGACAGAGACCGAACACTTTGCACGGGGTTCCTTTATTGCTCGGCAAGCAGGAGATCCAGCTTCGATCTCTTCTGGGCAGGAACTTCCCTTACACCCGCGTAGCAAGGGTTTATATGCACAATACACGTCACAAATCAGGTGATAGGCTAGAAGCGCGGGGATAGGACAATCTCGTGGCAAGGCGGGAAGGAGCGAGCTAGAGCGGGAAATCTAAGGCGGGAAGGAGCGAGCAAGAGCGGGAACTCCCTGAGATGAGGAAGAACCCGGAAGCAGGGAGTCGGCGCCATCTTAGGGGCACGGTTCCTCCGGTCTGGTTCCCTACACCCAAGGATATTTTAGTCTCCCCAAGAGGTGCCAAAGCCTCTGAAGATTCCCCTCAGTGCTGGTGTGCTTTGCAGCAGCTCCCCTGTGGCGGCTGGGAGCACAGGCTGTCCTGAACCCTGTGTAGCACTGGGGAATGTCTGGTCCACTTCCTCCTGGTGGCCCTTTGCTCTGCCTTGAGGGTTCCACCTTGCCTCTGTGCAGTCGGTCTCAGCCCAAGGCTGGGCAGGGACTTTTCCGAGCTGCACAGCTTCCTCTCTGTGTGGCTCTTCTGCCTGTACTCACTCACAGACACATTTGAGTCCCAGCTCCTTCCTTTACTTAGAAGTTCTGTCTTCTACTCAGTCCTCCGGGCTGTGCTGGGGTTTCCTGTCCCTGCCCTGAGCCCTGATATCCGTCACCGTCACCACACTGGGTGGTCACTGGGCTCAACGGTCCCTTCTCTCAGGGATCACACGTCTGTGCCAACTATGAACTCTGAAAAGTTTTGTCGCTTTTCCCCTGCTGGATTCATAATGACTTGCAGCAGATGGGCTATTTCCACAGAAGTTAATCCTCCGTGAGGAAGCAGAAGGACTTTAGAATATGTAAAGAAGTGAGCAGTGTGCGGTTGTCACTCTTCAGGATTTAAAAATATTTCTTAAGCTATCGAAGATTGGGATTGCCAGTTTTACGGCATTTTGTGACCTTTCCTTTATTGCTTCATGAGTTCTCACGAGGACCAGAACACGCAGAGTTGGAGGGGATCTGATTTTTACTGGCCCTGAAAATTATCGGAATGAAAAATGTAAATATAATTGCTGTCACATTATTTTTCATGTGCTATATATTTCATAAATCACACGCAAACATCACCAGAATAAACTTAAATGAAAACCATTATGTCCCAACAAAAGAAAGAAAATGAATGTGACTTTTAACTGTACCAAAGTATCTGTATGAAAGAAGTGGCTCATTATATAGCGGACTATTGCCTCAGTACTCTCAAGGACACGCAAATCTTGCCCAAAGCAACACAGACCTTTTCCTCACCTACAGATGAGGTCACCAGGCCCCAGCAGTTGACTGTGTGTGTGTGTGTGTGTGTGGTCTTGGTAATTATAGCCACATTTCAGAAGCCTATAAAATATTGTTCAGGCGGATGCCAATCTTTGTTCCGGGACATATTATTGTTTCCGTAGAAGAATTTAAGGAGGATATTGAAGAATTCTCTTTAGATTTTAGGACTCTTGTTTATGGAGCCCCACAGGTGGTGAACAATTCCCTGCATTCCTTCTGACCTTTAGAAGAGTGAGGAGAAGGCAGTGCCATCTGAGTGAACGTGCCCATTTTACAACAATGCTGCAGGAAATTGATTTTCCAGCTAATTTGTCCAGGTGAATCCTTTCAGGGGCATCACTCTGTACAGGCAATGATCAAAGATTTCATTTTAAATGTGCTATGTATTGTGATAAATCTGTATCAGTATATTAGCCTAATCCATGAGAAATAAAATGCTTTTGTGTGTGCGCTGCCTTTTCAAGTAGTTATTAATCAGGATAATTGAGTTCCCAATGTCCATTTAATATTTCTTTTCTAAAAATCTGAACATCAGTATTATTTATGAATTATTTTAATGTTAATTTTAATATAAGCTAGGAAGTAAAAACTAAGATGCATGGATTCATATACAAATAGATATGTATATACACATATGCATATGCATTATATTTACATATATATGTATATGTAAATATAATATACATTATGTGTGTATGTATATATATAAAATGAGTAACTTAAAATCACAGGAATTTATTTTCTCAGTACTCGAGGCTAGACATGTAAAATCATGGAGTCAGCAGAGTCATGCTCCCTCTGAAAACTGTAAGGGAATCCTGTCTCACCTCCTTCTGTTTTCTGGTGGCTGATTGGCAATTTCCGGCATTGTTCGACTTGTAGATACATCACTCCAAACCTCTGTCTTCACGTGGCACTCCCCTGGGTGTCTTCACACCATTCTCTCTCTAAGTGTGAATGTCTTTGTGTCCACGTTTCCCACTGTCTCCTTTCACCAAGAGACCAGCTATGATGGACTGGGATCTACCTGAATCTTCTCTGAAGATCCTACATCCAAACAAGGTCCCATTCCTGAGATATTAGAGATCAGGGTTTCTACCTATCTTTGGTGGAGAGGTGAGGAAGGGGGACATGTAGTAGAATTCAACCCACAACTATGAAGTTGTTTAAATACACACATACATGCAGCACCTTTACTGAATGTTTATAGAATAAAACCATGAATGTGATTGTTGGAAGGTGTGGAAGGAGGAGGAGTAACATGTTCACTTGTTCACTGAGTGCTTTTTCCATTAAGCGTGGGGTGCCCGCCTTGACTCTATGAAGACGTCATTGTATAACTTGCTCATTGTCTCAAGTTATTAAGTGATAAAACTGATAGTGAAGTTCAGGTCTGTCTGAATCAAGAACCAAAGTTCTTAAACACTGGTATTCTTAAACTTCTTCAGTACCAAGAACCTTTCTGGAAGTCTGAGAAATCCAGGCAACCCTGTTTAGGAAAATAGTTTTAGGGGCAGGTGTAATGGCACAGTGGGTTAAACCACCACTCAGAACACCTGTATCTCATATCTGAGTGCAGTCTGAGCCCGGGATTGCTTTATTTACAATCCAACTTTGTGCTAGTGCATCCTGGGGGGAAGTGGATTATGGCCCAGTTGTTTGGTTCCTGCCACTCACGTGGGAGACACGGGTTGAGTTCTTAGCTCCTGGCTTAGCCCTGACCCATCAGGTGGACGATCTCTCCTTATCTGTCTCTTTCAGGCTCCTGGCTTAGCCCTGACCCATCAGGTGGACGATCTCTCCTTATCTGTCTCTTTCAGTGCCTCTTTCTCTGTCACTCTGCATTTCAAGTGGATGAAAATTAAACAATGAAATAATTTAAATCATAAAACAAAAAACACAGAAAGAATGAAGCACAGTTACCAAAATATTTTAATAAAAAATAATAAGTTACACTGAACCCAATGAAATTTATTTTTACATACAAAATATGCACACATTGACAATTTCATGATTCATCCTAATAGTAATATATGTGCTTCTTTACTAAATCAGAAGATCAAGTGACACATTTAATAACCACCGTAATTTCACATAAGTATAAAACTATTTCAGTATCTTTGCCATAATGTACTGTGAATATATTTGTGATTTCCATTGCTGACAACACTGCAGATACTTCTGTGCAATTTCATAGTTGAATAATTGAAGGTAGTGATAAAATTTCAGTTCAGAGATGGTGAAATAACAGCTGTATATTTTCCCTTCAAATGTTGTAGACTCTTTGAGGGACTGAGAGATAATCCATGGACCTCAGACTAAGAGCTGAGGCACTCAAATATGGTGCACCTTTAAGATCTTTAATATTTTTTACTTGATCAAAATACTTGAAAACTAATTTAATTGGTCTTATATAAAATATTTTAAAGATAAAATAAAGCCTTTCTATCTCTTTGGATAGGCCCTTGTGCTTTCTCACCCTACGTATGCCATACAGAGTGAGTGCTGCTACGTGGAGTGTGACTGGATATGCACATGTTGTTTTTATTTATCAGATACAAATAAAAGGCTGTGTTACTTCATTTTTAAGTCCCCAGAATCAACTACAGACTGTATTTAATTTTGCAGTTCCCTCATTTTCTTTCCTCAATGCCGTATGTGCACACCTAGCAACTCCTTGTCCAATTTTAATATTCTTGAATTTGTTGCTAAGACAGAAGAAAAGTAGCAGAGAAGAGCACAGGAAGATGTCATGAAAAAGGGGAAGGCAGATGACTATAGAGAATCCCAGATAGGGTTGCTTGAAGGAAGGAAAAGATTTTTCCATATGGGCCCCTCAGCTTCTCCTCAGCACTCCCTGATTGTTCTTGGCCATCCTGAGACCTTGCCCCTGCCCTTAGAGACCACCCTGCAAAGTTGCTACCAAAGCTGAACAGAGAAAAATGAGCATCTCTTGGAGACACAGTTTCACCTCCTCTTATTAAATACATGATGATAAAGAACAAAATTAGCCTAATAAAGTTCATACATTTGCAAGAACAACCAACTGTAAAAGACAGTGATAAAGCAAGAAGTTTGTAAATTTTCTTTTTACAACAGTCTTGTTAACTGAATTTAAGTGCTCTGCCTCCAGGAGCAGCTTAGAGAGGATACACTTCAAGTGATTATTCCTAAATAGGTTATTATTTTAAATGGACTCCTTAAGAATCACATGTGTGGCATTTGGTTAATCCATTACATTTGCAATTACAAACCAGTGCTTTTTATGGTAGGAAAAGTATTTTGTATTCTCCACAGGCACACTTAGTACAGATTCTCAGCCCGTGACATTCCTCTTGAAAAGCATTAAGGGAAGTGCTGTCCGGTGCCCAAGGGTGATTAAGCTACTTAAGTGACTTCTGATGTATGACAGAAACAGCCTCTTCTAATCCTGCTTTTCTGGGAGAATAAACTGTGTTCTAGGTGGGCTTGCAGGACAGAGGATCTTTGGCTCCTGGCTTTGGTTCATGTGTCTACTCTAGCTGAGCGCCCACCTATGAACTCTAGTACACAAGCGGGATGCATGGCATTGGCGGGATGTACCCAGAGCCATGTTGGCATTACACATCTGATGCTCACATTTGGTCTGCTAAATTGATAATTGGCAAATCTCAAATTTCTTTGTTTTTTTAAAGCATGGTGCATAAGACTTTGCAACAACCATTGTTGTATCACTTACTGGCTGTATGGCCTTGAATTCTTCATGTATTTCCCAAAGCTTTAGTTTCCTCATGGGCAGCATTGGCATAACAAGTCCTTTCCTTATAGGATGGACATGAGAAATGTATAGGGAATGATTCCTTGTATAAAATGCTTAGTCCTCCAGATCTCATCTCATAGTAAATACTTAATAAGCAAACAATAGTAGTAGTAGTAGTAGTAGTATCGAAATAGGTATGTGAGCCAACCCACCCATGGCCTACCTCAAAGAGGACTAGAGTGAATCTGTCCAGTAGACCAGCTGTGGTCTTGTGCACCAGAGCCATGAGGGTGCTTCAAAAACCTCATAGATAAATAGAATAAAAAGGTATCTTAAATTCGGTGCAAACATTTTTGAAATGCCTGCATTGTTCTTCAAAATTCACATTTCCCATGCACGTTTAGAAATTCTCTCACGGTAGGGCTGACATTATGTATAGCAGGTAAAGCTGGTAAAACCACCACTCGCAACGCCAACATCCCATTTGTGTTCCACTTCCAATCCAGATTCCTGCTAATGGCCTGGGAGAGCAGCAGAGGATGGTCCAGGTGCTTGGGCCCCTGCACCCACATGGGAGACCCGGAAGAAGCTTCTGCCTCCTGGTTTCAGCCTGGCCCAGTGCCAGTCATTGTGGCCATTTGGGGAGTGAACCAGTGGATAGAAGATCTGTCTCTGTCTCTCTCTCTCTCTCTCTGTAAATCTGCTTTTCAAATAAACAAGATAAATTTTAAAAAATTGAAATTCCCTCATGGAATGGAAGAGTTTCCATGAGATGCTAGGAACAAAAAGAGATCAAGGTTGGGTTCCATATTGAAGTTCTTAGAGAGTCTAAGGTTTAATCTGAGAAAATCGAAATCAGTTAGCAAGTCTGAAGGGGAAATGTAGGGCTGAAAACTAGAGACAGAGTTATATGCTTGAAAATGCAGATTATAAGACTGATGGAAGTTGAATGTTTAGCAGAGAAAAGGTGCTTGGTGACTGGTAGACAGGTGCTTCCTTCTTCCTTTTTTTTTTTTTTTAAAGATTTATTTATTTATTTGAAAGAGTTACGCAGAGGAGAGGTAAAGAGAGAGAGAAAGAGAGAGAGAGAGAGACAGAAAGAGAGGTCTTCCATCCAATAGTTCACTCCCCAGATGGCCGCAACAGCCGGAGCTGTGCCGATCTGAAGCCAGGAGCCAGGAGCTTCTTCTGGGCCTCCCACATGGATGCAGGGGCCCAAGGACTTGGGCCATCTTCCAGGCCAGAGCAGAGAGCTGGATCGGGAATGGAGCAGCCAGGTCTTGAACCAGAGCCCATATGGGATGCCGGCACTTCAGGCCAGGGCATTAACCCCCTGCGCCACAGTGCCAGCCCCTCCTTCTTCCTTGATTTGCTTCCTTCAACCTTCAGAAAGCAGCACGTGAGTCATCCTGGCTGGATCAAAGGCTTCAGGGTAGACTGGACGAAGAGGCAGGTATTCCTAGCAATCTGCTCATTCACCTTCAAGGGCCCGGGAACTGGCAGCCATTGCATCTCATTCCAGTGACAAATGGGGACAAAGAAATGAATGCTGCCTTCAAAGAATGTAGAAGAAGAGAGATGTGTTATGTAGAAAGACAGAATGAATGGTGATGTGTAAGTCACACGTGTAAGGAACACATGCAGCAGAGCAGATGTGAAAGGAAAGAAAATAGATTCTTTCTGGATATGTTGAGTTTGAGTTGCCTACTCACCTTCCACGACTTGGCAACATGCAATAAATGTATAAGCGGAACTCAAGAGATCTGAGTGTAGTTCTCATTGGCATAGGTTGGAAAGTTCCAGTCATAGGGGACATGGGGTCAGCTCGTGCCACAGTACAACAAACACAGACTAAGGAGCTCAAACAACAGAAAGCCATTTTCTCACAGTTCTGGAGGCTAAGGCACTCCACAGCAGGTCCCAGGAAATGAGCTCTCTGGTGAAGCCACTCTGGCTTGTAGAGAGCTTCCTTCTTCAGTATCCACTTGTGGCCTTTCCTTAGCTCAGGCAGTCAGAGAAAGCTCGCTTTCTGGTATCTCTCTTTCATATCATAGCCCCACCCTATTGTCTCACTCAGCCTAATAACTTCCTTGTAGGCCCCATCTCCAAACACAGACACATGGAGGGTGGGACTCCAAATAGGAATTTGGAGAAAAACAAACATTCAGTCCATAGAGTTAGAGCAAGATTGCCAGGGACAGTGTAGAAAAGGAGAACCAAGGCTGTCCAGGGACAAACATTCATAAATCTCGCACTAATTGGTGCTTGGTGGAAGAGGACAGGAGGAGTTGTCAGAGAGAAAGGAGCAAACCTGAGAAGGGAGTAAAATGGGTATAAAAAATTAAGAGGAGAGAATTTCAAGTAGTGACTCCTCAGCAGTATTAACTGACAGAAATCTCAATGATAAAAAATAAAAGACAACAATTCCCTTTATATTGAGTCAAAAACATTCATAAAAAAATAAAAAAAAATCTACAAGGCACGTTTTAAAATGTTAAGAAGGAAAATAACTGTTAAGTTCTCATACCTCAAAGGAGGTGAGATGAATATTTTATAATATTTTAGTGGATAGATGAATTTCTGTGAGAATTTGGCACTATTTTAGCTATTGAAACACCAATATCTAGAAATACTTGAGAAGGTCCACACAGAAACATCTTTCTACCTTTTTGTCTTTGTATAATGCCTTTATACAATAAATACATTTATTATCTTGAGTTTATCCTCAAACATCCTGCCTTGGAGATATACTTCCCATTCCTGCTTTACAAACTGAAAAAATTAAGGCTCAAATGCAAGCAGCAATTTTCCCAGCATCCCAATGTTTCCAGATAAAGCAAAGGCCAAAGTTGACTCTGATCATTCTACACAGTTTTTATAGAATGCCTATAATATATCAAGGAAAGTGATGCTGTGTCTGCCTGCCAGTTGCCAGTCCATCCTTTCCTTAGGCCCCCATCTGTCTCCACTCTGCTTATTTTAGAAAGTGCTGAGAGAGCTAGGACCCCAGGATGGCATCCCCAGTAACAGCTTCCCTGATGGGCCCGTGGTTCCAGAGGAGTGTGGAGAGGGAGGGTAATACTCCCGGTGGCAGACGCCCATCATCAAGCCCTTACCTAAACGTGTACCTATCGCTGTGCTTTGTTTGTGCTGCTCCAGGAAATTATATCATTAACAATACGTTCAGCCACTGCTCATAGCTCAAGGATCACGGATTGCTCACTACCTGCACACAAGCAGACAGATGAACTAGGGGGCCTTTGGGTCTCATATCCTACCCAGTAGTAGTTCTCAAAGTAGGGTTCCTCACTGAGCAACTGAATTCAACACTAGGAGTGGGGCCCAGCAGTGTGTGATTTCACATGCCCTCATGAGCTCCTGATGCACACTAAAACTTAAAAACCACTGGTGTGCAGCCATAGAATTCTTTTCCTCTGCTCTTTGGATAGAAATAGTGACATGAATGTTCCCAACAAAAAAATATCCATTCATCAATGTACGGTTAATTCAAGCACATTCTTACATGGTTACCACTCCATCTTTATTTATGATGACCTTTATCCACAGCAGCCTTTAAATCCCTAATCAGGCTCTCAGGACTGGCTAGTGCCACGTGAGTAAATATGTACTCTATATTAATGACATTGGAATTTGAACTCTGTGACATTTTGTTCCTCCTAATTCACCCTCATCTCATTTCTGTCTCCCAAAGTATTATGTGTGTTTATTATCTCGTCTTGTCAGAGTTTGTAAAAGAGTGCCGCAATGTTGATATTATGCCGTAAGTAATGAAGAAGTGAGGGCTTTTTGTGTTCAAAATAGCAGCTTTGCTTACATTTTAAGGAGAATTTTGCATCATTTACATTTTAAGTAGAAATTTATGTGATGTTACTCCTCTAACTCTATTTCATTTCTTTCTACCAGCAGAAAGAAATATTCGGTTATGTCGAGAAAAGTCTTGACAGTGATGTTTATGGAGGGTTTTTTCTTCAATAGTTCTTTACCAAATACTTTCTTTTTCAAAGTGGTAAATAAATCAGAGGAGGCACCATCTACCGCAGTCCTTCTATGTGTAGATTATTAGCATTTTCAGCAAATGTCAAAGATGATTTCCTATGGCAAAACATTGTTTATTTCGGAAGCTGCCCCCTAGCAAAGAAGTATCCTTGTGCCTCCCCTTCCCCGGCCATGACTCCTCTCTACACAAGCACACGTGTGTGTCTGCAGGTTGATTTCTAGTTTTGGAATCTTCTGGTGTTTGTAAAGACGAGTGTAACAAAAGCATTTGTAACCTGCACTTCTTCATGTAGCCACTTTGCTGGCTGAAGTTGCTCATTCTCTTCGGGTGACACCTGACTTCACACACAGCGGCAATTATACTTGTAGGACTACATCCGGGTGTTTTAAATCTCTCTTATGGAAAACCTAGGTGGATATAAAGCGGAATGATACACGCTAACAAAGCTTTGGAGCAGAGATGTCAGTGAGCAGAGAGCCTTACTGGAACTTTTAGGAATCTATGCAAAGAGATATAAGCACCTCCAAAGGAACCCACCCTTGAGTGAGTCACATGGGAAGCCACATCCTAGCCCTAAGAACCCTTTTGAAGCACAGAAATATGAACTAGCTTCAGCATGGTGAGTAGTATTCAGTATTACAGGGGAGATATTTGGACACTAGATAAGCCACAAAAGTGAATATCAAGAGCTGTGAGTGGCACTGGTGTTGGGCACAGTGGGTTAAGCCGCTGTTCGGATGCCTGCAACCCATATCAGAGTGCTGGTTCCTGTCAGCTCTTCTTTTAATCCAGCTTCCTGTTAATGCATCCAGGAGGCAGTAGAAGATGCTGCAAGTGCTTGGGACCTTGCCACCCATTTGACAGACCCAGATGGAGTTCCAGCCTCCCGGTTTCATACTAGCACAGCCCTTGCTTTGTAGGTATTAGGGGAGTGAACAAGCAGTCTGTCTGTCTGTCTCTCAGTGTGTGTGTGTGTGTGTGCGCACTCTGCCTTTCAGGTAAATTTAAAAAAAAAATAAAAAATTATTTTTTAAAGTTCCTAAAACAAGTTTTTTAAAAGCTGTAGCTAGAGGAGTAAACATAGAAACCATCACAGGCTTGTGGAAGTTTTAGGAAAAGATTGTCTTTGTAGATCATCTGGTCTGACTATCACATTTCACCAATGAGAAATCTGAGTGAAAGAGGTATGGTGTCTGCTCCAGGTCCATCTCCAGGGACAGAGGTGGGCTCGCAGTGTGAGCACCCACATTCTCTCCAGGACAGGCTGGGTCGGCAGGGAGAGCTCCCACATGCTCAGCTGTTTCCACCACCCTGTGGAGATGATGCAGAGCTAAAGATGCATGAGGGGGAGTTAGAAAATGAGAAGTTGTCAGGGACCCAAAGAAAACCTGGGAGATTGAAGTAAGAAAACAAAAAGCATCATGGAAATTAGAGTGGGACTTGCAGTGCCATGGAGTGAATCAAGATAAAAAAAAAATCAGAGTTGACCAATGATAAGCCGTATGGTTGAGTCTATTTAAGGATGTTTCCTTTACAGAGTTAAGGGAAAGGAAGAGACCATGGTAAAATGCAGCCAGAGTCTGGAAATGTGAGAAAACTGTGACAGGGCAAAGGAACTTGAGCAATGGGAAGGAGACCATGCAGCTCCTTGTCACTGTGGGTACTGGAGCCTGGGTGATGGGCAAGAAACCAGTGTCACTTCAGGAGCTGTAGTTAATGAGGAGAGAAGGGTTATACAAGAGAGAAAGGAGGACAAAGTCTTCTAAAGGCAGACAAACACAGGCATCTTAATTTATCCACTCTTAATTTATCCACTCTTTGGTCCTGCCATACTCTTCTTGCCTTGTGTATTTGCCCTACTCCCCAGTCAATCCCATTCTGACTGCCCATGAGATACAACGCCAGCGTGGGCCGGGCCAGAGCAGTCTGTTAGTGACAGTGACAGTGAAGTGTCTCACACTACATGGTGTATTTTTAATCTGAACTCTGCCCCTCAATTAACAGGCATTTTACCTGGTCAGCTGGTGCACATATCCACAGTATTCATCAGAATAAAATTACCAAATGATGTATTTACATGTGCAAATTGTAATAGGACATATCCAAAGAAAAACTTGCACATGTAAGAGAGAAAAGTAAACCAACTAACCATCCAATAAATAAATCCCATATTTACAAACACCTGTCAGCTTGCAGCTCTGCGTTTGCCAAAATCAAGAAGGGAGCCTTGATTCACTGACAGACTTCACAAGGCATCCTCAGACTTTATAAGTTGTTATCCATAAATACTTGTCATTGGTTATCTCCGAGGAAGCAGGTTGATTTAAGCAGAGCTTTTGAACTCTTAGTAAATTCTTCAGGCAGTGGCCTGACTCACAGAAACATCTGAAGTGGCTGGATAAAGTCAACTGGAGGAGAATTAAGCATTAAAGACTGTTTTCTTTCAACTGTTTTCATTCTTGTAATGAGTTTGTGGGTGAGTGGAGTGCACTGGCATTTTGCTAAGCATCATCTAAAGAAATCTTTCTGTAGGATCCTATGTGTTCACAAGCAGATAATTTGGACGGTTTTTTTTGGAGTTCCAAAAATCTTCTTGAAAGTCTTTTCTGTACACTATGAGAATAGGGAATAAGTGCATTTGTTCAGATAGCAGGTTTTGAGGAGCGAAGCTCTCACTGACCAATGGAATGATTTCTAATTCTGGGACGAGCGAAGTGCTCTGAGGAACACATAGCCCTGGAATGTTGGGGACAGCTGGAGCTGCCATAACTAAACAGTGCAGCCAGGGCGGCTTTAGCAGACATTTCTCCCCGTATTCAGGGCTGTAATGTCCAACATCAAGGTGTTGGCACAGGTAGTTTCTGGAGAGAACTTTTCCTGGCTTGCAGACAAACACCTCTCAAGAGGTCCTCATATATTGGATAGAGAGAGCGAATTCTCTGGTCTCTCCTTATAAAGACATTAATTCTTTTGTAAGACTCTGTCCAACCCTAATTGCTGGCCAGAGGCCCTGCTTCCTAATGCCATAACCTTGAGATTAGACCTTCAATATATGAATTTGAGACAGGGAACACATTCACCTCATAACTGTACCTATGCCACACCAGCACTTCTTTCCACTATTTTTACTTTCCTTCCTTTTAAATGTGGATGGATATGGAAATATCTTGGCCCTTTTGCATCCAAGCTAATGCTAGATAACTGAACTCCAATAAAAATATTATTTATATAGCCAGAAAAAAGATTGCATACTGATCCATTTTTATTTTCTTCTCTGCGGAAGGCATAGAAAGAAAAACCAAAAGAGGAAATGTCGAGAGAAAACAGAAGCACATTTAGCAGAAAAATACCATCATTCCAAAGCAGTGATGAGCAGAAATTTAATAATTTTTGATGACTAAAACTGAGTGCTAAACGTTAAGCCTCAGGTAATGCTAATTGGAAGCCAAAATATGTACAAATGAGACCTCAGCTGTCCATTGTTGCAAACACATAGACAATGTGGCAATTTTCTCATTCATTACAGTTTCTTTTTCAGCAGTACTTTTAGCTGTGAATGTTCTGTATTTGTAATTAGAAGTTATAAAGGGTTTTCCCATTTAACTGGGTATAGTTTTGCAAACTTGCTCTCTAAAAATTTTGTCAACGATGAACTATATCCAGACTTTAACTTCTGAGACATACGCCTCTCCTTCTGGTGCTCCTCCATTCTTCCACAAACACATGAATCCTAGCATCAGGAGCAACTTCAAGTGGTTCATGTCTAGACTGTAGGTGGACGTGTCTCGCAGAGACTGAGCAGGAAGCTAGGACTAGGAAGGAGAAGATAAAACTAAAAATAAATGTCAGATAGTGACTGGAAGGGTGGCACTCCACAGTCAGGGAATGTTATGAAGCTAGGATAATACCAAAGATGGAACAAGATACTGAGAAACTGAACAATCAGCTAGAGTTTCACTGCTCTGACTTTTCTTCCATAACCGTTGCTTCACCCACTTGATGTTGATTGTTGACTAAAAGACCCTTTTGACAAAGGGCTCTGGTATATTAGATTACTCCCAAGATATACTTTATATTATGGGAAAAACAAAAGTTCAATAAGTATTGAATGAGCAGTCAAACAATTGAATGTTGTAGGAATCAACCACCACTATGGCCGGTCAACACTTAAAAATAAGCCATATACTATATATATATATATATATATATATATATATATATATATGTATATATGTATATATAGATATATTTTATAAAATATATATTATAAAAATATATATTATAAAAGGTATCTTAAAGAATAGATTCCACAATGCCTAAATTTCACTTTTTTTCACTTCCCATCTTACCAAAGTTCAGAAATACAGACCTGAAAATCTTGATTACCACTTCCCAATGACTTTCATCCTTAGTGGAATAAGAGGGGGATTCTCTGTAGCTACGTGAATCTCAACAAACTAGTAATGAAAATATCCATAGGCTCCTAAACTTCAGAAAGCAAAATCTGTTTTATAATAAACTTTGCCAACAAGAAACTGTTGCTGCTGATACTTGTGAGTGTTCAAAAGCTTTCTGACCTATTTGAAGAAGAGCTATTAATCTTGGCAAAATTTCTCTCATGTCATGGGGCAGGCTAAAAGCCTGCATTTAAGCTTAGGGCTAAGGGAGAGGACAATAGAAACATCTAATCAAGTGGTTTTAATAATTCTTAGTCTTAAACCTCCAGCACCCATTTTTTCTGAAATGCTGCATTACCCCCATAGTAGCATACTGCCAAATATGAAACAAGAAGACAGAGCCGAAAGCCGTGGTTTCAGGTTCCTTCTCCCTCAGAAGTTAGAATGGGAACAGGCATTTAGCACCGCAGTTAAGCCGTTAAAACTCCTGCATCCCACATCAGAGGCCCTGGGTTCAATTCCTGGCTCCAGCTCTTGGCTAATGCAGATCCCAGAAGGCAGAAAGAGATGGCTCAAGCAGTGGGAGCCTTGCTACCGACTTAGGAGACGTTTAGTTCCTGGTTTTGGGACTCTACCTGGCCTAGACCCAGCTGTAGAGGGAATATGTGAAGTGAATCAGTTGATGGGTGCTCATTCCCATACTCTCCCTCTTTCTATGTAGAATAAATAAATAATGAACAACAACAACAACAAAAAAACTTTTAAAACACTATGATTGTGTTGATGGATGACTTTTTTCCTTTGGGAAGAGTAGCAATTCTATTTCCATTTCCATGTCTGACCACCACTACTTTGTCCTATCATAACACACCATACATTCTGAAAAACGTGGAGCTCCATCTTTCAAAACTGAATAGGTGGCTGGTGCCTCAGCTCAATAGGCTGGCTAATCATCTGCCTGCGGCGCTGGCACCCTGGGCTCTAGTCCCGGTTGGGGCGCCGGATTCTTTCCTAGTTGCTCCTCTTCCAGTCCAGCTTTCTGCTGTGGCCCTGGAAGGCAGTGGAGGATGGCCCAAGTGCTTGGGCCCTGCACCCACATGAGAGACCAGGAGAAGCACCTGGCTCCTGGCTTCGGATCGGCACAGCGCTGGCCATGGCAGCCATTTGGGGGTGAACCAACAGAAGGAAGACCTTTGTCTCTCTTTCTCTCACTGTCTAACTCTGCCTGTCAAAAAACAAAACAACAACAACAAAAAAAACCTGAATAGGCATAAACATTTATTAACGTGACTATTTGAGGCAAAAATGGGAAAAAGGGACTAACCTGAATGCTAATGCAGTTGGCATTTAATTAGCTAAATATTCACACTCTTGAGAACACACACAGGGGCCCACCTCGTGGCACAGCATGCAGGTTAAGCTGCTGCTTGCCGCTCCTACATCCCACATTGCAGTGCTGGCTCAAGGCCTGGCTGCTACACTTCCAGTGCAGTTTCCTGCCAATCCCCTGGGAAGCAGCAGTTGATGGTCCAAGTCCCTGTGCCCCCACCACCCATGTGGGAAACACAGATAAAGTTCCTGACTGTGACTTCAGCTTGGCCTGGCTTCACAGTTGCAGGAATTTAGGGACTGGACCAGCAGATGAGCGATCTCTGTTTGTCTCTCTCCCCTGCTTCTCTTCTTTTCAAATATATAAATCTTTTTTTAAAAGATATATTTTTTCAAATACTAAACCAGTTATATATTAGATAATCCCTATAAAAGAAATTTCAAACTGTTTTCAAATGTATAATAATTTGATAACATAAATATAGGAAATCTGTTCATGAAAGACATTTTTGTTTTCATTTAAATACATTTTCCCAAAAATTTTAAGTTCAGACAATATTGAAGAGCAATTATATAAAAAATATGTAGTAGATTATTGAGTAACAATTTATTGTTAATTTTATTTAATATAAAATAGAATTTCATGGAAATTTTCCATATTTTATAATTGTCTGTGAAGTATACAATGGTAAAATAACAATGATATATGAATTTGTTTTAAAATAATTCAGAAAAAAAGTTTTGGAGAGAAATTGATAAAGCAAGTTAGGCAAAAATCCTGAAATCTGTTGGGTGTATTTGAAAGTTTTATGAGGAATTGGTTTCTTTTTCTCTGTATTTGCAAGTTTAAATCTTGTTAAAAATAAATTTGGGGGTTTGGAGATTTTTGAAATTTTTATAGGATTTTGTAGATACCATCTGACTTTCATTTGCTAAGTGGAGTGATGACATCACTTGGTTCATTGCACATGGTGATGCTTCATCCATGTACAGGAATTAGATGAAAGTTATACTGACTCAAAGTACAATAAATACTACACAGTACTGATTCAATAAGTTCACCTATTTTAAAATATTTTTCAATGTTAACTTGATAGGTTAATTCATTATCTTTTCTTCTTTCTCATCATTTAAAAACATGATTTTTTTAAATGTAACTTTTAATTGCCTTCCAAATTAGAGCTCATAGCTAATCTTGGGCTAATAGTATGCCTAAATATAGAAGATAAGAAATGGAACAGTTTCAGAAGAGGGCTTCTCATCAGAAGGAAAGTTAGGCCTTTACAGCATAGGTTCACCCTGAAGAATTGTGACTTCCTAAAACATGAAATATATCCGTATGCAATCATAAATGCAAATATGTTTCAAAAATCCAGTTGAACATTGAACCAAGCAGTTAAGAACTGGCCAGTATTACCTGTGTTTCATACCAAGCTCTGGCTCCTGTCTGTGGCTTCCTGGTAATACCAACCTTGAGAGACAGAAGGAATTAGTAATTGGCTTCCTATAACCTGACAGATCTGAACCGAGTTCCCAGTTTTGGGCTATGGCCCTGGCCCAGCCTCAGCCCTGGCCATTTGAGGAGTGCTGTGTATATGTGTGTGTGTGTATGTGTGCATACAAATACATGTATTTCAAATGCTGTACACCCTGGCCTTCCTAAATTAGCATACATATAAATATTTTCTGACTCACTTTAGGTCTTTTCTGTAAGAAAGCAAGATAAAATGAACAAATAAATAATAAACTAAAGAATCTGGTCAGCTAAATTTGGTGTATGGTAATCAGTATTCCAGAGCCATTGCCAAGTTCCAGAGTAGCTTTCCTCCTAGGATCTTATTCTTGTGCACTTTGACAGCTCCTCTCTCCTATAGTTGGCAGGGATGGAAAATTTCCTCTCTGGAGGTGACCTCTGTGCTGCTCAGTGGATTAGATGATTGCCTGGTTACAGTCCATTGGCTTTGATCCTGGGATGCAAATGTTCTCCTCTGCTCTCCACAATCCCTCTCTGTCTTAGAGGCTGATCCTTTGTTAGCAGCAAACACCCTCATGGCAGACTTGTCACAATGATTTAGGAAAGGCATCTTTTACTGAAATAAGAAGCCCGGTGGTGTGGCTGGAGCTGATCAAAGCCATCAGCAAGCTGACAGATTGCTGTTTATGCAACATTGGCCTTGGGTCTTTTGGAGGAAGAAACCTCCAAGTATATGCAACGAAAGCCGATGCTTGGTCACAAAACTATAACCTCCAACACAAAGGAAAAGCATTTCTCCAAGTGAAAAGATGGGTGAATGAATGACCCATATCTGTAGATCTATCTCTTATAGAATCACACCATTCATTACTTTCCTTGGTCATTCATTTGTTCATCATTCTCTTTGATGGGCAATGAACTGTAAACTAGAAAGCAGGAGAGACATTGCTACCACCTCCATAGGATTCCCTAACAGTGGTGGAATCTAATAAGCAGCTGGGCATCAAGTTAAAGGAAGATACAGAGAGTTCTAATTGACTTCACAGTTCACAATTCTCCTATCCGTTTACCCAGTGGGCTCTATTGACATCTGGACCAAAGTAGAAGGCAAAAAGGTTACTTGGGAGGTGATCAGGGCAACGTCAATCTTTGCATCTTCTCTAGGAGAAGGGCTGACTAGTCGAATAAGTAGCATCAAGGAGATGCAAGCATGTGACCAGGAAGAGATGACGTAACCATGCTCAGGAAAGGTGGTGCGGTTCCAGGAAGGAAGCCTGGAAGAGACATAGAAGGCACAAAGAGCAGAACTACTTGAATTGCCCACCTAGGTCAGACTGGAAAGTGGAGCAGTTTCAGCTTTGGAACCCTGATTCTTTTTTTTTTTTTTTTTTAGAAACTCTAAAATTTATATTATTTGCAGATCAATATACAAATAAGGTTAATATACAAAACAATTATATGCCTATACAACAATCAGCTAGAAAATAAAATTTAATATAATCCCACTAGCAGTAACAATAAGAACTATGAGGTACCTCATAATAAATTGATGAGAAAATCCTTTTTGGAAAATATCATTACAAATAATTTCAGTAGGACATAAAAGAAGATAGAAACAAATGGCCGGCGCCATGGCTCAACAGGCTAATGGAACCCTGATTCTTAAACTGTTCCTGGATACCTCCCTTTCCCCTCCTCAGGAGTCTTCCCTTCTAATGTCATATTCCATTCCAACTTCTGCCAGCTTTTCCTTTTGGGAGTCAGAGAGTATGATAAAATATCATTGACTTTTATCAATTATTATGTCAGGTGCCTATGTTCTCACCATCTGCCGTATCTTATTCTACAATGAGTGTTTTCATCTCTAAAAAAGAATGGAGGAATATACTGAAATTAATGTCTTTGCTACCCTTTCCAGCAATCAACGTTCCTGTGTTTATTGTAAAGATTCCTCTTATCTCCCATCTCTCATAACAGCAAACAAGGTGCTGTCATTTGACCAGAGGACCTGACAAATGCATAGTAGTTTAGAGGCAAAGAGAAGATGGGGCATAGAAGGAACAGGAAAAGGTGTGACGCAAAGGACTTATATACTTAGATCTTAGAAATTTGCAAATTATTTTGTCAAAATCTATCATCTCACGGAAAATGAGAAATCCGTGTCATAGATATGATACAACATGTGATATCTCCAATATTTCATATTAGAAAGTTGCTTACATCATGGTGAAGGAAAGGAAAAAGTAAGTTATAAAAATAACATGTTATTGAAGGTTTGTAGGTATTATTTTGGTTCTATCCCTCATTTTGCAAGTGGGCCTGAAATAATTACTTGCCATTCTTGGTCTATAAGGGCCTTATTTATAAAACAAAGGCAACAGCAATTCTGAGGAATGCCAGCAAAATAAGCCATAATAGAGATGAAAATATGTTGAGAACATTTTAAGTAAAAGTTATAGAGGAGTGAGTAGGAAGAAGCATTCACTTTTTGAGTTGATGCAAAATAATCATATTTATGGAGTTAGTGTAATAATACTGTGTATAATGTGTAATGATAAAACCAGTGTAGTTAGTACTTCCATCTCCTCCTATAAATGGTCACTTCTTTGTGTGTGCAGCTTTTGGGGAAAGAATATTTCGAAGAGTTAGATCAGTGTATTTGAGATCCTAACCATGATTTATTTATTCAGGACAAGCCTTTGTCTCAGAAGTTTGTATACCACTTTTGGGGTATCCACATCCTATATTGAACTGCCTTGTTCAAATCCTAGATCCACTGCTGACTCAGCTTTCTCCTGATGCACGTCCTTGGAGACAGCAGGGGATGGCTCTGGGTCTCTGCCACCCACGGGGGAGACTTCGACTGAGATGGAGACTCCTGGCTTCCCCTTGGCCCCTTCCAGGCTGTCACAGGCATTTGGGGAGTGAACTAGCACAGCACATGGGTGATATCTATCCCTCTCCATATCCGTCTCCCTTTCCCTCTCCCTCTCTCTCTGCCTTACCTGTAAAGTACAAAGAAAGAAAAAAATAAGATTTATTTACTTTTCAGTTAGTTTAGTCTTGCTTGCCAAAGAAATAATTTGGGGGAAGAATCCCAGCAGTCACTCTAATGACAGAGTGAGGGTGTTTTAGGGCTTGGTCCCCAGTCCTGTGCATAAATGCCCTGTGGCTCTCACAGGTGTAGGTGTGAGATTTGCCAGCTATGTTAACACTCAAGGCTACGTGGAAGCCTCCTGTGATTCTGTGGCTTCATCCACTTCTCAAAACCTGCCCTGCAGTGAGGTTACCCCTTCAGATCTCTGTACCTGCTCCATAAGTGAAAGAAAACCTTCTGGGGAATACAACGCCACTTTTTAGTTCATTTCCTGGATGAGAGAAGAAATCAGGACAGTGCAAGAAACATGACTGTTATTTTTACCCAACCTCAGTTTTTATTTTTGCAGAGATCCATCCACATTTTCACTCCCCATCCACGTTTACACAGAAATAAGCTTTGTCCATTTGTTGTGTTCGAAAACCTCCAAAGCCAAGAGCAGCACCTTCCCACACACCCCTGTCTTGTTAGAGACCTGTGACTGTCGTCCTGAAAGAGGACTGGAGCTTTCAGATTCTATTTGAGTTGGCCAGGTACGGAAAGTCCAGCCGCTGGGGCCCAGGCCGTGCTGTCAGCAGATCTCAGAGCAGATTTCCCAAACTGCAGAGCAGCATCTGCTGTTCCAACCCCAGCTCCATGCCAGTTGCCATTCAAGGGCTTTCTGCCTGGGCCAGATGCTGTTCTTAACGATCAATGCGTCTTTGCACGCATTCCGCAGAGGGCTCTCAGCCAGTTCTGAAGAGTTACCAGAGCTTAATGCAGCTCTAGGATGTGGATGCCATTTGTCTGTTTGCTAAATCTGTACAAGAATGTAATTAAGTCAGTTTCTTCAAAAATGAAGTTTGTTTTTTCCATCACAAATGCGTAGAAGCAGTCGTCCTGGGCGTTGTGGTGCACCTCAGCCAGTGTTCTCCTTTTCTGCCCTCTGTAGGGGGAACAGCGATTGTCCCTGTAAGGAAGGATCTTTGAGGACAGACCAGAGGATGAAACAGAGGATGCACTGCACAGCGAGGGCAAGGGCTGCTGCTTGTAAGTAGTGAAAAAGCTTTCCAAAGCCAGGAGACGAACGTGTACTACACATTCTTAAAGCAAATGTGTTCTACAATGATATTTGCACAGTGAGTTATGCAAGAAAAGTATAGATGAGTTTTGTTTGGATCTGGGAGGACTTATGGAGTTTGGATTTTGTGTGCTGTTGTCGTTTTCGTCCATTTGCTTATGAACAGAAATTCATTATGTACCCACTGGGCATCATAGAAATACACACTGGAGGAAAAGGCACTATTCTTAAGGAGTCTGTAAAATTCTTATCCCCCCAAAAAAGGTTTTTAATGATACAATAGAAAAAAAAAAAACAAAGGCTCTGTACTAATAGCAGCGAGAACAGTATTGATATGGGCCATCTGCTGAGTATCCGCTCATCTTGCCACAGCTTTAAAAAAACAAAACAATAATAGCTTTCTAAAGTGCCTCAATTATGTACAAATCATCCCCCGTGCTGTGAAAACCAGGCCTAACCCATAGACTATAGGTGTGAAAAGAAGTGAGACCAGAAATTACCCATATTTGTGAGATGATTCATGAGAAAATTGGATGTCCCAAAATTGTTCCAAAGCAGATTCATAGAACAGGTATCTGGTGGCTTTTCCGAGTTGGCTGAGTAATATTTGTGAAGAAGTTAGAGACACCTCATTGATGACTAGGTTGACAAATACACACAGCCCTGCCTGGATCCCTCAGGGTTGCCAAGGAGTGGAGGCAGAGAACTCTAACAGGAACCAGGCCTGTCCTGACCTGAAAGGGGTGGGTGTGGCCTGGAGAGGGCGTGGCAAGGAAGTTGGTGTCCAGTTGTCCTGCAGACATTCATGCTTTTGGAGAAAAGAGACAAAAGGCAGGGGAGTTAGCTAGATGCTATGGACATCCCAAAAGGGTCCCCACGAGAGAATTTTCTCCCCTTTGTCATTCCTAAAGAGTTTCTGTTAGGGCCTAAACCAGAAATAGAGAACCAGGCAGATTGCGTTATTTACGCAGAATAGTTTATTGTTTGTCTTCCAAAAAAAAAACTGACTGAGATCCTGTGGAAGCCAGTATTAAAACAACATTTATAAACGAGCTTGCAAAGAGAAAACTGCATATCCTGCAGAATATTTTTACTGTTTGGTTTTAATCATCTTTGCCTAAATGTTTCATGAAACGCAAACATCTCTAACTAAAATTAGAGATCATTTTACATAGAGCTAACTTACTCCTTTGGGGGACATACTTGAATGTATGACATAGGAATAGATATAGAGTTAGTACCCCTTCTCTGGCAAGTCAAAAAATGTTTTCTATTCTCTTTATCTCTATTCTGAAATAAAATTAGGGCGCAACAAATATCATCATGCTGGGGGGGAACCATGGACCGAGTGCATGCTGTGACAAGCCAACCTCCCAACCATACGCCCAAACGTTTGGAAGGACTTCAAAGTGCCCCTGTAGCCTTTGACCAAAGCCTGGCAACTCTGAAGAGGAGGTCAGTAATGGCCACAAAGACTGCCAGATTTGTAGCTTGCCAGTGCCAGCCAAAGTGAGCTGGCAAGAGGCACAGCCAGCATTCTGCAAGCCAACAGTGCCAAGATAACGGAGCCAGGGTGGCAGGAGTTAGAGGATGGTTTCCAGGGAGCCGCGCTGTTTTTAATTACTTGCTATCGTGTTACTCCTAAGCCTTGCTTGTTGTGATTGTGTGTGGGTTGTTTCAGTGCCACATCCATCATTCCTTCTGACAGGGTGAGAGAGCCAGGGAATGTGCTATGACTGGTTTCATACAGGGTGGGGACAGGCAATGCCATGAGAGTGAGGCAGCCTTGTTGTCATGCCAGGCTGGAAAGCCCATGTCTGAAATGACCCATCCCTAAGGAGACAAGGTTTGCTGCACTGAATTCGAGCAACTTGTAATGGAGTGTGTCAAAGAAGCAATGTAAGAAGCCATCACCACCCTTTCCATTTACTTTGGTGAATTTGTTTATTCTTTCTCTGTGCTTTCTATGTCCATATCCTCTTGTGCTATTTCCTGGAACACAGTGATCTGTATGACTACACCAAACAGAATAGAAATCATGGTGGTGGCAAGAGCTACTGTGTTTTAAGTAACTGCTGCATTCCAGGTTCTGCACCAGACAATCACCATGCAAAGAAGGTGTCATTGTCCTTGTGTTATTGCTTAGCATCCATAGAGAGTACAGTTAAAAAAACTGCAAGTCAACAGGCAAGAATGCTCCAGGCAAAAGTGCTTTGATGGCAGAATACAGCAAGCTATGAGAGAACTGGAAAGGGTCATCTCATTTAAACTTACTAGAACATAGAAGTGGTTATAGTAGGGCTGCTGGAGGATGTCACATTTATACTGAGTAATGAAGAATAAGTGATAATTAGCCCGATAGTGGAAGAGAGACAGGTGTCTGGGCAAAGGAATCAGTTATATAAGAGCCATGGAGCTCTTCCAGCTCAAAGTGACTAGGGTTCAGGGGAGTTAAAGGATGAAACCAGAGAGGTCAAGAGAGAGGTGAGAAATCTTCCTAATCCATGTGGAGAAGTTTACATTTCTTCTTAAGGAAATGAAAATGGGAGAATGGCTGAAACAGGGGGAGAGGTAAAATCAAACTTGGGCTTCAGAGACAAGATTGCAGAGAGGAGAGTTCTAAGAGAGAGGGCGATTCGAGTTGTCTATGAAAGTGCTTGTAACGGTCCAAATTAAGGAAAGATCTTTGAAGCGTCCCTGGACATGGTGATTTGATTGAATGTGGATGGTGGATTGGAGGAAGGAGGTGGTCAAAAATACTTCCTGCACCAAAATTGTGTGGATAAATATGCCACTCACCAAAACAGGAGCCAGCAAAGAAGAAAGGGGCCCCTGCGTGTGTGGTGTTGGGGAAGTATGGTCAGGCAATGAATCCTGGTTTGGGACACATTTATAGGGAGATGCCTATACATTACTTAAGTAATAATTTCCAGTAGGTAGCCAGATACATGGATCTGAGATCTAAGGTAAGAAGCATTAGGTTGAGATATAGATTGGGAGTTACTGGCATACACTTATCTTTAGAATAATGACAGTCTTTATTACAATGGTAATGAAAGAAGTGTCTCCCGCTCTCTCTATGAAAGATGTTGTCCACGGGGGTGCTCCTGGCCCAGCTGGATTATGGTGGTTTATATAAGCTTTGAGAGCAAAGTCCATCAAATTGGGAACTATAAATTCTGAGATCATGTCTTTTATCTTTGCACTTCCGGGTAGAGGAGAGGTCACTGGCCCCTTTAGCACCCTGACTCCTAGAGAAAACGTGCACCCCCTTGCTTCTCATCCATTTGTTCATCACAGCTGTTCCCCAGACCTGTCTAGAATCCCATGCTGCTATCTGTGCTTTGTCTCTCCTGGGGCCAAGAAAACACTGGGTTTATGGCAGTAAGTCTTACTTCTAGACTTGTTAATCTAAATCAAGAGAACAAAGGAGTTTGTCAAGGGAGAGGATGAGGCTGGGAAGAGAGCAGTCCTGGAAAAAGGAAGACTAGTTCTCCCTCCATTAGTCTCAGTTTCGATCACCACCTCTTAGATCTCAGCTGATTATTTACCTGTATCTAGATTGACTACCAATTCTGTTACCCAATCTCCTGTCCCTAAATTTCTCTTTTGCCATGATCAGTTTCTTCTGTTTACCAAATAAAACTCTCACCAGTTTGAACCTAAAAGTTTTAACTAGGATAATTGAACAGAGGGAAACTGATATATAGATGTGTGGCCACTCAAAGCCCAGAGGAGCATAAAAGTAGATTTGCAGTACCATCAGGCTTCCACATTATTGGTAACAGCATTCTACAACAAAACCCTATTCCAATAATGACACCTGGGTTCATTTTCTACATTGTTTCATTCCCACTCTTCCTAACTTGGATAACACTCCTCAGTGTCACTTCTATAGTAGCTTCCTCATTGGTCTCTATGATTCTACTTTATTTACCTTGTTTAACATTTCTAGAGAATTTTTCCAAAATGCCTCTTTTTCCAAGCTCCTTTCTTTTTTTTTTTTTTAACCAAAAATTTCTGCCA
Organism: Lepus europaeus; assembly: GCF_033115175.1. Lineage (NCBI taxonomy): Eukaryota > Metazoa > Chordata > Mammalia > Lagomorpha > Leporidae > Lepus > Lepus europaeus. Next base: position 86,108,943 of record NC_084841.1, on the reverse strand, counting down.
TGAGACATGGCTTCCTGTAGGAATTGATGCAAATTCATTATGTGCTCTGCCAACTCTCCCCCACATCTGAAAACACACTATTGCCCCATTTAAACACTCTTACCTCCTCAGCTCTTGCCTCTCCCCTACATACATGAAGCATCACTTCTGTCTTTGTTGTCACCAGTTAAATATTTTCTCTGGATACCAGCCTAAATAAACCAAAGGTGAGCCCTTCTCTCATCTTAGAACTAAACTTTCTTAATTTTTTTTTTTTTTTGCTTTTCTCAATATCTAAAACACATACATCCAGGAAAATGAAAATGAAAAACATGAGGAGATCCTGAGCTCATTTAATCCAAGAGCTCATTAAGTAGCTGCATAAACTGAGTTCTCGCCAATTAAATTGACTTGGCCAATCTGCTCAACGCAGTATCTCACATTCTGATGTTTGCTGGGCTCACAGACCTTGTCCCTGCTGTCAGTATGAAGACTGCTCAAACCTGCCAGCCAATCCTTTAGAATTCTCCTCAGTCCTCACTACCCTGTTGAAATGAACTCACACGGAGTTGAGTTTCCTTTAAGATTCACTTGAAACTCATCGTTTCAGGAAGCGTGCTACTAAATATTTGAGAACTTAAATATTCAATTTCTAGATTTCCTTTCCATCTTTGAATTCTCACATGTCTTAGTTTTTCCAAGTGGACACAACTGGCCAAACTAGATTGAGAATCTAGCCATGGAATCAAGCAAGGTTCCAGTGACTCGGAAAACCAATTTCTATCTCACAGAGGGAAGAAACGCAAGAGCTGCCACTCAGTTTACTGCTTCTCAGCGTGAGTCAGATGCCCATGAGTCTGTAGAATTTAGAGCTCAGCCACTGTGAAGCTTCCGAGTGAGCAGTTCCTCACTTCCCCTCCTGAGAGATTTTAGTTACCAAGAATTCCTTGCTGCTTGGAGGGTTCAGAAGGGAATGTAGTCCTTTGGGCATCGCCGATTTCTATGAAATCAAAAACTCAATGAGAAAGATAATGGGAGGTATTTTATAGATGTTCTCCTGCATACATCAGAGTATCCATATGTTTTTTTAATTTTTTTAAGTCTTAATGACTCATTAAAATCATTATGCTATTTTTAATATCATGACAAAACCATTTAAACTCCATTTTTTGTATATTACTTAAGATTGTTGCTATAATAAAGAAAATTCCCTTTCTAAGTACCAGATGGTATATTGGTGTATTTTGAAGTAACTTATTTATTACTAGCTTATTTGTATTACCCATTAAAATATTTTTAACCAAAATTTTGTTTAGACAGGAGAAATTTAAAATCAGTTATTTATCTTTTTGTTGTATAGAGTCATAGCCAGCCACAACAGCAAATGTCCATTCCTAGACCAACAACTCACACATGCTCAAAATAAATGTTAAAAATTAGTATGTAACATTTTACAGCATTTAATAAAATCTTAATAGTTTTATGACATGCCTGTTTCTAGTTTCTCAGTATGGTTCATTTCCAGGGACTCTGGACACATGTGGAAATGATGTCCTTTAAATACTGCCAGATTTTTACATTGACTGCTCGTAATTTGTCTGATGCATTGTGGATGAAAAAAATCTCATAAATCAAGATGAAATGAAAGGGGCAAAAATCAGTTTAGTGCAATGGGAAAACAACTTGTCTTTCCCACCAAAATAATCCAGACAAACAATGGCATAATTCTAAAAGGCAAGATGATTGTCCAAATGCTTCTCTCTTTGAAATAAGTTTTGCTTAAAACAATTTTCACATTAAGATATTTAGCTGATGAGAAGAGTGTGCAAAGATGTGGTTCTTTAAGCCGTTGCTAAGGTTTGTAGGCCTTAAGTCCTATAGCTCTTGAGCATTGATAGTGAACTCAGTTGGAATAGCTTGGCAAGTTGCAGGTCGCAGTGAAAGAAATGAGTGAACCTCTACCTACCTATTTTTCTCTCAACAGTAGAGCACATGGTTTGGACTCAAATGAACAACCTCACTACTCAAATATAAGACCACTTGAACAGATCAAACTAGGGAAATGATTCCTTCTAAGTACAGCCAATTCAGCTCAGAATTGGAGGCATTAAGGTTCACCAATCCAAGAGTACTGGCCAAGCAGAAAAAATGAGAGCACACCTGTACAACAGTCTGCTTCCAGAGTGACGCTTGTAGCCTAACCCAAAGGGAAAATATTGTGGATGCTGTGTCTCATACAATAGGGGAAAGGGTAGCCTGAAAGACCAATTCATCTCAGCTTTTCTTGTCATCTTACTGTTTTCCTTGGAAATGAAAAGTTCTCAAAACCTCCTAAGAAAACTCCGATCAATAGATAAAAGCACCATTTGTATGCCACAATGATTATCTCCAACATATTTGCTGAAGTTGTTTTTGTTGTTGTTTAGAGGTGTGTGAGTGATTACAGCTTCATTTTTCTCATATGCAATGCTTCATTGAATACTGATATAATTAAAAGGGAAAAGTAAATGAAAAACGAGGCAGGACCAATTAGATACACATATACACATAATACCTCTATTCTTCTTAGGCTACTACAATAAAATATCACAAACTGAGTGGATTGAAAAACAGAAATTTATTTTCTCACAGTCCTAGAGAGTAGAAGTCACAGATTAAGGTTATCAACAGGCTTAGTTTCTTATGAGGCCTTTCTCCTTGTCTCTTTTTTAAAAACTCTTTTTATTTTTTTCAGGTTTTTTTAACTTATATAAGCTGAACAAATTTATGTATTTCATATGTACAGATTTAGGAATATAGTGATATTTCCCATCCTACCTCCCCCCATGCTGCCCACGCTGCCATCCTCCCTCTCCTTCCTTTCTTATTCTTTCTTTTAATTTTTGCAATGACATACATTCAGTTTATTTAATAATCATGAGATTAACCTTTCACTAAGTAAAGAATTCAAACACTAAGAAGAAAAAAACACTGTCCTTCAATAGTAGAGACAATAATCAGTTCTCAAAATGTCAATTTCACTCATATATATACTACTTTTTTTGTTTTCTATTAGTTACCACAGAACAGGAAAAACATACAGTATTTATTATTTTAGAATTGGTTTGTTTAGTTAAGCATAATGGTTTCTAGTTGCATCCATTTTGTTACAAAAGACAGGATTTCATTCCTTTTACAGAAGAGTATTTTTCCACAGTGTATATATATCACACATTCTTTATCCTGTCATTAGTTGGTGGGCATCTGGATTGATTCCATATCATATCTATTGTGAATTGAGCTGCAATAAAAATATAAATACAAATAACTCTTTCTGATGCTGATTTCATTTCATTTGGGTGAATTCTCAGAAGTGGGATGGCTAGGTCATATGGTAGATCTGTTTTCAGATTTCTGAGAAATCTCCATACTGTCTCCTCAATGGCTGTACTAGTTTACATTCCCACCAATGGCGAATTAGACTACATTTTCCCCCACATTCTCACCATCGTTTATTGTCTGTTGATTTCTCTTTGAAAGCCATTCTGACTGGAGTGAGGTGAAACCTCATTGTGCTTTTGATATGCATTTACCTGATAGCTAGTTATCCTGAACATTTTTTTTAATGTGTCTGTTGACCATTTGAATTTCATCCTTTGAAAAATGCCTGTTCAAATCCTTTGCCCATTTCTAAGCTGAATTGTTTGTTTTACTGTTGTTGAGTTTCTTGAGCTCTTTATAGACTCTGGATATTAATCCTTCATCAATTGCATAGTTTGAAAATATTTTCTACCATTTTGTCAGTTGCCTCTTCATTTTATTGAGTGTTTCCTTTGCAGTGCAGAAACTTCTTAGTTTGATATAATCCCATTTGTCTATCTTGGCTTTGATTGCCTATGGTTCTGGGATCTTTTCCATTTGCCTATAGCCAATGTGTTACAGAGTTTCCCTGATGTACTTCTTTAGTAATTTGATGGTATCAGGTCATAGATTTACTTCCTTGATCCACTTTGAGTTGGTTTTTGAATAAGGTGTTAGGTAGGGATCTTGTTTCATACTTCTGCATGTGGCTATTCAATTTTCCCATCACCATTTGTTGAAGAGACTGTCTTTTCTTCTGGGATTGATTTTATCCCCATTGTCAAAAGATTAGTTGGTTGTAGATGTGTGGATTGATTTCTGGGGTTTCTGTTGTGTTCCATTGGTTTATATGTCTATTTTTGTACCAGCACCAGGCTGTTTTGATTATAACTACCCTGTAGTATATCTTAAAATCTGGTATTGTGTTGCCTACAGCTTCATCTTTATTGTTTAAGATTGCTTTATCTATTTGGGATTTCTTGTGTTTCCATATGAATTTTAACATCATTTTTTCTCAATCCAATAAGAATGCCATTGGTATTTTGATTTGGGTTGCATTGAATCTGAAAATTGCTTTCAGTAGTATAGACATTTGGATGATATTAATTCTTCTATTCCATGAACATGGAAGATTTTCCATTTTTTTCTGTCTTGTATTTCTTTCTTTAATGATTTTTAATTTTTGTAATAAAGATCTTTGACATCCTTGGTTAAATTTATTCCAAGGTTTTCAAATATTTTTGTAGCTATTATGAATGGAACTGAATTTACAAGTTCTTTCTCAACCGTGGCATTGTCTGTGTTTATAAAGGCTATTGATTTTTGTGTGTTAATTTTATATCCTGCAACTCCATCAAACTCTTTTATGGGTTCCAGTAGTCTCTTTGTGGAGTCTTTTGCTCTCTCTTTGAGATGACCATCTTCTTTCTTTGTGTGTTCCTTCCTTTCTCTATTTATTAAATTCTGGCTTCATCATCATCTTATAAGAATGAGGAATGTCTGGTCCACAGGCTCTATAAGGCCTGCAAATCATTTGACCTGATACTTCCAAGACAACCACAAGAAGAATTCAAAATTCAATACATTTATAGCAGGCTAATTTTTAAGCTGATAATTTTGTATTACCCAGGAATGGTGTTATTGATATCCACATAGCCAGTGGCAGAAAAAAGGTTCCCTACCCATGTAAGGACACCAATGATATTATATTAGGACCATGTATATAACCTCATTTTATGTATTTCTTTAAGGTCCCTGTCTTCAAGTACAGTCACACCTTAAAGTACAACTGGTTAGGACTTCAAAACATGAATTTAGCCTCTATCCATAGCTATGTGTAAAAACTGAAATACAGACTTGAAGTAGCTCAGACAGACAATTTGAGTGTAACTTTTATTTGCTCACTGATTCACAGTAACCCAAGAAAATATGCTAACAGAGAGTTTAAGTTGTTCTGCAGCATTCAAGGCACTCTTTGTTTCTCGGCATACTAGCAAATTCTTTCCAGCCCTGTCTGCACCTATTGTGTCCATGTTTGTCCTCTATAAAAATATAGCTTCTTGATACTAAACCTACGTAAATACTCTTAGGTAAACTAGTACACTGATTTTTTTTAAATCTGCAGGGTGCAACCTTTGAGTAGACTATGAAATCAGTTGAGTAGATTCAGCAGTGCTGTTCCAATAAGCAGTTTAAAATATTGCAGTGTGTAAATGATAAAGTCATGAGGATAGAAGTGAAGTCACAGAACAGAGTAGAGTAAGAATCTCTGAAAACTCTGTCCACCTTAGAAGGACTGAGAACAGAGGCAACGTTTTCAGAACTCAGGTTTGCTGTACATGAGGAACTGACTGAATCTTGATTAAAAAAAAAAAAAAAGTAAATTCTGTAAAATTCAAGTTGTCTTGTTCTCATCCTTCCATCCTAACCCTGCAGTAGATGTGAAAGTCAAAAGCCACACCCACTGTGAATTCAGCACACTGACAGCTCTTCTGGAGGGACCTGTGAGGTTGAGGTTGGAGCTCTCTCAGGCCGTGTTTCCAGAGAATTTTCATTATTTGAACTGTCCGGTGATTCCTTGGAAGAGCTCAGTAACAACACTAGTTTTATTTGACCTGATTGAACCTTTCCTGGTGAAAGCAGCTTTTTTTCTGGGGACACTTGCTAAAAATAATCAGAGGCATTTGCTGAACATCACAGATCTCTGAGACCATAGATAGGAATGAGGGCAAACAATAGGCTTAAATTATGGAGTGGGAAGAAATGTTGGGCAGTGTGATGTACAGCAGGCTTTGGGAGGTTCTGGTACAACCTTGAGACTCCGAAAGTCCATGTGCATGGGGCATAGGGGTTGTACATGTGCCTGGGATTGCACATGCTTAGGGGAGACCTGTGAAGGCCCTGAGCTCTCACCTCTGGTGGACCCTGAGAATCTCTGTTTGTCTTAACACAATAGTCTCACATAAACACCCACAAAATTGTGCTTTTTAAAATGGTGAATTTCGTAGCACATGAATTATGTCTCAATCTTTAAAAAATTATTGTTTGTTTATCTGAAATTTTGACAAATAAATAAGAGTAGCCATCCATTAACTTTAGAAAGCCAGATGCTTCACTCGCAGGTAATTCAAAAACTCGCAGAAGTAATCAGCATTGAAAAAGTCCAAGCGATGATGAGCTCTTCAAGGAGTGTTGAGTAAGGGCCCATGCGGGAGACTCTTTGGGGCCAGCAAATATTCTATAGATTCTGCAACTTCCTCATTCAAAGTTTGCTTTCTTCATGGCCTGGGTTATACCTCAGTAAAAATGAAAAGCAAATTCCAATACAGCAGTATAAATATTGTTGTGTTGAAGCATTGCATTAGTTGCATATACTTGCGCACATATGTGAAGACTGGGTCATGCCATAAAGCATATTTATTTCTATAGGCATAATCAAAGTGTTTGAAAAATCCTCAGTAGAGGCCGGCACCGCAGTTCAATAGGCTAATCCTCCACCTGCAGCGCCGGCGCACCGGGTTCTAGTCCCGGTCGGGGCGCCGGATTCTGTCCCGGTTGCCCCTCTTCCATGCCAGCTTTCTGCTATGGCCCGGGAAGGCAGTGGAGGATGGCCCAAGTCCTTGGGCCCTGCACCCGCATGGGAGACCAGGAGAAGCACCTGGCTCCTGGCTTCGGATCAGCGTGGTACGCCGGCCACAGCAGCCATTGGAGGGTGAACCAACGGCAAAGGAAGACCTTTCTCTCTGTCTCTCTCTCTCATTGTCCACTCTGCCTGTCAAAAAAAAAAAAAAAAATCCTCAGTAGAAAACTAGATTTCTAGGAATCTGACATACTTAGGGTAAGGATAACTGGCTTTCATCAGCCATGTTTCGGGGAATGCAACTAAATGAAGATACAAGTTCTGAGAAGTATTAAGCTAATAAATCAAGCAACGACACAGTAACTCAGAGGTATTCTAGTCTGATCCACCCTTGAACTCTGGCTTTGAACACCCTTCTTAATGAATTGTCCTCCACCTCCAAAGCTAGAATTGACCTCCCCTCTAAACCTTACATTATTTTCTTGGTCTCATCATTAAGAATATACATACATCTAACATTGACTTGGCATAGTATTCATGCATTATTTTCCTTTCTTGATGATAAAATCCTGAAATATAATGAATACATTGCACAAAGGGTCTTCAAAGAGTTCATGAAAAGAATATGCATATAATTCAGACTATTTAGCCCCAAGTAAACTTGTCTTTAAATTACATAATTCTGTGACTGTTTTGCCACTGTTTCCTTTTATTTTTTTCTTTGAAAAGCAGACTGACAGAAAGAGAGGAAGAGACAGAAAGAGAGAAATCTTTTTTTTTTTTTTTCATCTGCTGGTTCACACACCAAATGGCTGTAATGGCAGGGGCTGGTCCAGGCTGAAGCCAGGAACTCAAAGTTCCATCCGGGGTCCCAAGTGGGTAGCAGGGACCCAAGCATTTGAGTCATCTTTTGATGCCCTACCAGGTACATTAGCAGGAAATTGGTCACATCCAGGATACAGACCAGCAATACAGTGTGGGATGCCAGCATTGTACATGGCAGCTTAACCCTCTATACTACAATGCCAGTCCCTCTCATAATTTTTTTTAAGATTTATTTATTTATTTGGCAGGCAGAGTTATAGAGAGAGAGCAGGAGAGATATATCTTCCATTTGCTGTTTCATTCCCCAAATGGTCATAATGACTAGGGCTGAGCTGGGCTGGAATTAGGAGCAAGAAGCTTCTTCCAGGCCTCCCATGTGGGTCCAGGGGCCCAAGCCCCTGAGCCATCTTCCATTGCTTTCCAAGAACATTAAGAGGGAACTGTATTGGAAGTGGAACAGCTGGGACTCAAACTGGTGCCCATGTGAGATGCTGGCATCTCAGGCAGCAGCTTAACCCACTATGCCACAGTGCTGGCCCAAGATCAATGGATGTGTTGACGCTTTAAATATATTACTTAGAAATTCAAAGCAGATGTACTTATGAATATGAATAAAAACATATGTGGTTACAAAGAAAAGCTTATCAAACAATATGGAAGTTAAACTGTGTTGTGAGTGTGAGTATAGATGCATGTATGCATGTAATCAATACTGAGCATGTCTCTAGAAGTGCAAAGTTGTCATTCATTAGCAGATCAAAATGATTCCTGGGTTCAGACCTCAAAAATCCCCTTTCTATTCTGGCCCTCACATGCGGGTGGCCAAACCATGTTTGCAATTCACTCATGTCAGGGAAAGATGAGAAAAATGTCTAAGACAACGTAGACCTGGGATCAGAACAAAAGGATTGTGTCTCTTCAGTGGAGCAAAGCAAGCCTTTTTCATCCCTGGGCTTGTGACACTCAGAAACTTGTGGAGACAGAGCTGAACTTTGTTCCTAAATCAAACAACTCCTTACTTACCTATTTGAAAAAATAAAAGCAAAATCTCTCTCTAATTGGCCCTTTTGCCTCATTTGGTGCTTGTGATGGAGATGAGAAATCACAGAATCCAGATGTGTTTCTTCGGGCTTCTGTGTTTCCCAGGCAGCTCCCAGGCTGGCAGTTGAAAATGTGTCATCTCTCCTGTTGGCTACTTTTGGCTGATTGCTGGTGATTGATTGGCCGGTGGGTGGTGAGCAGCAGGACGGCGAGACCACACAGCTTATAGCAATGAGGAAGCACTTCAGACATTTTTTAGGACCTCAAATTGACTAGTGTTTATTTTCTTCAACAGCATACATATAACTGCTGTAAGCAGGGTAATTGCTTCCTTTTGAAAAGCAGAGCTCTGACAAAAATATATGCCTGCTCAAAACTCCAGGTATTACTAAATCCTCATTCTATCACACTCTTGCCCTTAACTTTTTAAACATCTTCAGTTGCAAACTTGCTGCTTGACAGAATTCTTTTTCATGAGTTTGATTAAATAATAATAAAACAGATTTCCCCCAACTTCAACATTTCATTTTCACAACCATAAAGTTTGTAATTTAGAAAATGTAACAACTGATGTTCATAGGAGATTCTCCTATGTGTGCATAGCATGCAATCATTGGCTTAAACAAAATACTGGGATTGCAAAGTAACAGCACTTTCTGGTTATCATGCCTGTTTTCTGAGAGGAAGTTCTACACATCTATTCTAAATCTCCTGTTGATGATTTTTGGTGATTATGCTAAGAAAACTCCAAACACCTGGGTCCTAGACCAGTGATCTAAAGTTACAAAGTTGCAATTCATCAACATCCATCGTTAACTCTCACTCCCATGATTTGATTACACCCTCCTTATATGCTAACAAATTAACGTTACGGCTTCCTGGGTTCTAGCAGAAGATACAAGACTCCTGGTGAAGAGACAGTTTTATTACTCACAGCACAGCAAGCCGCATAAGTATGACTTGCTAATTTTACTCTAGCTCATGTGGGAGCGGTGCCAGATGTGAGCTTTGTACACAGTAGGTTTTCTTGCACTTGGAGAGAAAAAAAGACAAGCATCTTGCCCAGAGTATTCAGAGGAATCCTGAATTTTCAAAATCTGCAGTGCCCTGCCTCTGCTCCTGACCAGTACCTGTAAGGCAGCCAAAAAGAGATGAACGTTGTCTGAGGATTGTAGCATTCAGTGATCAAGCTGCATTGCTAAGGTGTGTCAACTAGGAGGATATAAGGCAGACCCAAAAAGAAAACTACTACATATTCATGCTTATTTGCTGTGGCTAATGTATACAGAGAGGATAAAAACAGTATGGATGTCAGATCCTTTGGAGTTATAAATATTGCATCACTGAATCGTATCATGTAAATGAAGATGTACTCTTGTTTCACATCTTAAAAAAAGGAGTTGGGGGGATAGTGAGGACTCTTGGGGTACCAAGTCATACTTGGTTCTTAATTTGGGTGTTATGAGTGTGATCAGATGATAAAAAATCATTGACCTGTACATTTCTTGGTATATAATATATTTTTTTGAATCTTTTTGTAAAGAAATACTAAGATAATATGTTTAAATCAAGTCTATTAGCGATTGTGTCATATATAAGTGGAATAAATAATTAAAAGAAATGCTTTAGAACTGGAAAAAGAAGAGTCAAAAATAGAATAATGAATATAAATGTAGCCAAGGTCATCCAGGGAGGGTTGGCCCAAGCTGGGAGGACTGGCTTGAGTTTGCCCACCCAGAGGGTTGGCCATGTCTGCTTTGGCTTTGCAGAGCTGGGGCTGAGCAGTGGCATAGCCCAGTGGATGCCATCAAGTGTCAAGGCTGAATTGGTGTGCCAGGTCCAGACAATCTTGGTCCTCTTTGTTCCAACTACTTTACCTCAAGAGGGTAGGAAGGGATATATTCTCCTCTGGGAAAAAGGAGAAGGAGAATATTGCTTTTCCTATAAAACTGATCTACCACTCAGACCAGGCTGGCTACACTAATGAACACACACCATGGCCACCTGACTTGTGAGACCCATGGGGTCCTACGCATCTTGTGAGTCATCGAGTTCAAGTTGACCTGCCCCAAAAACAGATTTGCCAAGCCAGAAAGCTGCAAAGTGTTCATAAGTAGGATGTTCCGTTTCAACAAGAGCCTGGTAGTAGCTGCTTTTCAAGCCAGGTGTATTGGTGGCTGTCTTGGGTAGGTGGTGCTGTTTCACTGGGAGATGGTCTCCATTAGCCCCAGCAACCTTGGCACTTCAAAGCTGTGATTTCTCTTCCTCTTCTTGGGATTCTGTTGTTTCTGCCAGAGCGCCCTGGAGGAAACAGAACGTGCAGCAGTCCCAGAGGAAGTAAGGCGTGTGGCACTTGTGGGATGTGGAGGTGCAGGCCTCCAGCAAATGATTAGACACAGGGACCACATAACACAGGATGTTGAATAAAACCGCTGGCCTCACCCATGTCATCTTAGCTTCCCTTGGTGACTGTAGATCTCATCAAAACGATGTTAGTTGAATGGGAGCACCATTTTTCCCTAAGGGAACCCAGACCAAGAAGGTAACAAGCGCATGGGATAGGGCCTACAGCCAGCGACGACAGATCAGCAAATAGTGTGTGGTGTGCAGGGGCAGAGAGGGCATCTCATGAGACACACTGGGAGGTGGGATTTTTTTTCATTCCTGACCCCTCACTCCAGAGTCAGGGCCCAAGCACGGCCCCCACTTCCTTCTCTACCCGTTGCTTCTCACCAACCAAGTACCAGGGCCTACAGATCGGTTTCTGCACCTGAACCTCCCATTGTGGCCTGCGGCGTTCAGCTCCTGTGCTCACCCACAGCCTGATGCTCCGTCTTCATTGCCAGTCATGTTGAGCAGTAGCAGGGATGAGATACGCAAAGTGCCGCTGGCTCTGCACTATTAGAAGTGTCTTTGCGTTCACTTGAGGTCTCAAGCAGCAGCTCAATGAAGCAAGAATCCAAAATTTTTGGTCCAAAGTTCTGTATTAAATAGCCAGAGGCTGTGGCTGCTGACACCACTTAATTCAGCTTTGTGGAGTCCTGGGCTTGCTGCCATTCAGCCGGGCTTGCTGTTCCATTACCATGGTAACATCCTTTCTTCCTCTTACCTAGAGGAGGGTGACCAGTGGCCAGGGCACTGCTTCAGCAATTTGTCTCCAGCTTACCTCTCACCTCCTGCCCTCATTAGTAGTGAGGACAAAGAGAGACCTTTACTCTGCCCCTCCCACCCTTGCCTGCCACTTGGGTGAGAGCATTCAACACCTGATCCCAGGGAGTCCTATTCCCTGAACACAACCTTTGGGGTTTTTACCGTTCCTTTACAATATCTCTTGCAGAATCCTCTCCTTGATATTATAACTATTGAGTTTGGAATTTGATTTTACCCTCCTTTCGAATTAATAATGGTTTAGCCTGATACTGTTTCAAGGAGACTGTCAGGAGACACAAGTTTTCTGGACAAGGGGCAAAGAGAATGTATTGTTCACAGCACAGCAAGTAGCATGGGCATCATCAGCATGTTTGTTTTTGTTTCCTTTGCCTCAAGTTTCATGCTGGAGAGGCAGAAGGCCCAAAAGCACACTGCACACAGCAGCTGATGGATGTGTGCAGCAAGCAGGAGCAAGATAACTCCTTGTCCTGATGGGAGATGCTGCTCCTCCATCAAGGTTATTTCACTGCACACGTCAGCCCTGAGAAGTGGCCCCAGGCAAAGAACCATCCAGGTCCTGCTCCCTGGATACATGGCTGTGAGAGCAGGTGGAGACTATCGGGACCTGCGACACATGCCTCTCCCAGCATTAACTTTTTTGACTCTGCTCATGCGCCAGATACCCCGCTGAGATCTTTTCCTGCCATATTTCTGTTAATCATCATAGGAAATCTGTGAGTCAAGTGCCATTATTGTCACCCCTTGTTACAGATGAGAAGCTGACATTTGGAGAGTTTAATAGACCAATGCCACATCACTGCAAGGCGAGAAACTGGTATTCAAACTCAAGTCTCACACTTAGGCCCAGGCCCTTAACCACTGCCTTTTAATTTGTCTCAAGCAGTTGGCTCAGGACTTTGCAATGTCCTTCAGAGCGTTTTATTAAAAGTGCACTTTCCAGGGTTGGACACTTACATAAAGACATTTTAATATCTGGCCAGTTCAAATGCAAGTATTACAGGGGCAATGCATATTTCAAGTTGGAACTACCTCAGGCAAAGTTGATAGAGGTTGCCTTTTCTGAGTGGATGAAACTAAAATGCTCACACCATGTCTGAAACGGTCACCATTTACCTTAGTTTCCTGCAGACTGTCCTGGTTTGTAGCTGTCATGTTTGTAATCATGCATTGCTTAATGAGGTATGTTCTGTGAAATGCGTCATTAGGCAGTTCCATCGTTGTGCAAGCATCATAGGATACACTTAGAGGAGTCTAAATGGTGTAGCTACTAAACACCTAAACTATATGGTGTGTGTGCACACACATATATACAGTATAGAATAGCCTATTGCTCCTGAGGCTGTAATAATAAAACTCATGAGAGTAAATCACGCAGAAGAGAAAACGGTGTGATCAAGTGATGAGGGAAACATGAGGTATATGGGGCTGCCAGTGGCATAACACAGCAGACTGTTCTGCAGTAAACTTTTTTAAAACTAGAAAGAATATACTCAAAATTAATGATTTAGAAAGAATATAACAAATATATGAATCTGTAACCTAGACAGTTATTATCAAGTGCTCTATACGGTACATAATTTTTTGTGCAGTAGTTTTTGCTTACACCCACAACACTGAGAAATGCATTGACTGTGACACTATGACATTTATGATGTCACTGAGCAATGGAAATTTTTCAGCTCCTTTGTAATCCTAAGAGAGTATCATTGTATGTTGAACAAAGCATTGTGATGCAGCACATGACTGTTTCTAGTGCCCCAGAGGATGTCAAAGTAAGTATTCTTCATGATTTTTATTGTCAAGGTAGTTTTCTTTAAAAAATATTGAAACTATAGAGAATATTGAGGCTGGCGTTGTGGCAAAGTGGGTTAAGTCACTGCCTGCAGTGTTTTGGAGCACCAGTTCAAGTCCCTTCTGATCCACCCGCTGGGGAAGATAGCAGAGGATAATCCAAGTGCTTGGATTACCCACCCATGTGGTAATCCAGAGTGGAGTTCCAGTCTCCCAGCTTTGGCCTGGCCTGTCCCCCACTGTAGCAGGCATGTGGGGAGTGAAGCAGCAGATGGAAGACCTCTTTGTCCCTCTCTGTCACTGCATCAATAAATAAATAAATCTTAAAGAAAATAGAGGAGAGTCAATCAGGAGACCTTATACAATCAAGTAGCATTTTCAAACTTTTTATATCAGAGCAGTGTTTTTAAAACTGTTGGTTTCAGAATCTATGCACCATCAACCCAGTAGCAGCCTGACTGGTTCTGTCTTGTGCCTATCCCTGCCGTGCTCATCAGTCCTATTGTGTTTCCCTGTTTTTCCATAATTCAGTCCCTCCTTGTCTACATCTAACAGGTGACTCTGACCAGAGTATACACACAAGAAATGTGCTAGGAGGGAGTGCGAGGTCACTTGTTAACCCTGAGATTTAGCTCTGCCTCCTGAAATAGTATTCATTCAATAAAACATGTAAAGCTATGTGCATATCATTAAAAGCCCTGAGTATGCAAAATAAACTTTAGATCAGTTTCCATCTAATAATAATGCCCTTCTGTATCTGAAATAGTGTTACCCTGAAAGATCCAGAACAATAAACAAAAATCATATAAACATGTACAATGATGCGAAATGAAAATATAAATGTACTAGCATTAAATTTTTTTATTTCGATTATTGACAAATTTCATCAGTTCATAATAGTAACAAGATCAGTAGCAACAATAGCAATAAAACAGTGGGGACTACTTCCAGGAGTTTATCATCTAATTGGAGAGAGAATACACTTTGGATAAGTAGTTGTATAAGGACACTTCAAACAGTTCATGGACAATTGAATTAAAAGGTAAATTTGAAATCCACACATATAAGGGGTCTTCAGAAAGTTCACAGAAAATGCATGCAATGAAAAAGCTATGCATAACCTTGTAGTTGTTTGCAACCAATACAACCTAGGTGCAGATTCCTGCCTGCATTTTCTCTAACATTCTGTTTTGCATAAAGAAAATGATATGGGATGTGGGGGCCAGTGTGAGAAAGGAGATAGGAAGTAAAATTTCCATGCAGTCCAGACATCAGTGACAGAGGGCATAGCTCTGGGGTCCCTTGTGTTCACGGGAATCTGGGAAAAGTATGCAGTTTGAGAGGTGTTAAAACCCATTCACAGTTTTGACAGATTGGACCACCTGCTAGCTAGCAAAATCCAGAGGGGATGGATTGAGAAAAGTTCATTTTGATGAGAGAAGTGAAGACCCGAAGTGAAAGTTACTTAGAGGATTGTAGCTCTGAGTTAGCTGAGGAGGAAGCATTTAAGATTAAAGGGGTACCAGCGTGAAAGCCTTCAGTTCCTGGGGAGGGCAGTGAAGGAGGTGTGGAGGGAGAATAAAAATAGAGGTGGATATTTCTTTTTCATGCTCAGAGTCTCAGAATTTATCCTGAAAAGAATGTCCGGCTCCCATTCTTTCTTATCATGCCACAGCATGTCGTATGAGTAATTGCTGTCTCTAGGGATGATCTTTAGAATACCAACACCTACTGATGTCATTAGGCTTGCTACAAAGAGTAGCCTTTCTGTGGGTGGAATGCTGCTACCTAGGAGTGTCCCTAACTCCTGTAACCAAAGTGTCATCAGGCACAAGCAGGTAAATCACTGGCTACATCAGTAACAGTAAGCTAGAAGTTCCTAAGGGCTTGGATTCATTTCGTTTCATTCTTGGGCAAGTCATCCGACTTCTGTACCTTGGTTTTCTCATAATTAAAGTAGGGCAAATTGAGTATTTCCTCTGATGTTTCCTGCAACTATAAAGCATGATATATTTTAGAGAACCACGTAGGAGTTCAATATCACAATGCTGAACATATGGAATCTTCCTAAATGAAATTCAAAATATCCATTATTTTTGTTTAAAAAACTAAAGCACCACTTCGATCATCCTCCCTTTTTACCACCTCCCCCATAATGTTATCACCGTACATGTTCTGAAATTAAACTAACAGACGTACATCCTGCTGAAGCACTGGTATTAAGATAAAACAAGGTTAGGTACTTCAGAAAGAACAAAAGCCCATACACAAAGACTTCTTCTCCCAGAGCTAAGAAAACGCAGCCTCTAGGATTGGCAAATACCAGCCTGTCACCCAGCATACCAGAATGTGGTCTGGGTCCACTCAGAGGGCAGTAGCTCAGGGATGAGTTGGCTCCTGGAAATTAATTGTTTCCTTTCCTGTTCCATGGTGAAGTTGCCCTCTTGACAACCTGCATCCAGAGCTTCAGATTCCACAGTAGCTGCATTGTTTAAAACAGCAAATTTGTAGTTTTTAATTTCTGAGCTTCCTTTTTTTTCTTTCAGAAAACACAGAGGGTAGCCAACTAATTTAAACGACCATACAGCTGACAGATGGAGGTTCTGGGGGTGCTGTCACACAGGCTTTCGCCCCCCTCATTGTTAAGCCCCCTCTGATGGGACCATCAGAAGAAATTAAACTTCACAAAGACAATGATAGATAATTAATCTCCCTGGACAAAGAGAATACAGACTAATTACAATAGCACCTCTTCTCATTTTCACTCATATCAGTTTCTATTTGTAAAGCTAATACTATTAGAGCTGAAGATATGAGATTCTTTTGGAGAAAAAGAAAATAATGAACTTTGTTGGCATTGTTTTGCTCCAGTTTATAATCATTATTGAGACTTTAAATGTCCTGTATAGACTTCCTAGCACCTGACACAAGATGAGTTCTGTGGTAGGTATTTAATAATTACGAAAACATAGATCCAGATATAAGCTTCATGCTGAATTTCTTTTCTTAAAAGATAAAGCTCTGTGTATCCCCAAGAAGACCTGAAAACTTTCTTAACTCTCTGCTGAGATCAAACTCATGGTAAAGGAGGTTCCTCTTTCCATGGAGAGGAAGTTCCGACCATCGTCTGATAGATGCTCTCTGATCTCCTCACATGGGTGATCCACCCATGTCCCCAGTCTTCATCTCATGTCATATGTACATGAGCATCCCCAGATTCCTCCTGTATTCCTCTGTTTGCTCTCTCTGCTGAGTTTTCAGAATTTTCCTCCAGTGGTTGATGCTGCTCACAGACCCTGCAGCTTCACCCATCAAAGTAAGTATGCACACCAAGTTCCTCATGTTGGAGCCGCTGGAGTCAGAGGAGCGTCCTTACCTAGATCCATACATATCGAGTTCATGTTGTATAGAAAAGAAAACCAAAAGTAAAGTGAATAGAAAAAAATAGAAAAAATTAAAAGCAAGGCAACATTCATATGTGGGTTATAATTTTAAAAATCTTTAGAAGAAATATCCCACAAATTCTTATTTATCTTGGCAATGAAAGCAAAAGAATACATATGGGAATCAAAACCAAACATCCTCCAGTAATAATGCAGCTTAGTCAGGAAGACGGGTTCGAATGGAGTGATTAAGAAACACACTCTGCCTGCGCCGTGGCTCAACAGGCTAATCCTCCGCCTGCAGCACCAGCACACAGGGTTCTAGTCCCAGTCAGGGCGCCGGATTCTGTCCCAGTTGCCCCTCTTCCAGGCCAGCTCTTTGCTGTGGCCTGGGAGTGCAGTGGAGGATGGAACCTGCACCCCATGGGAGACCAGGAGGAAGCACCTGGCTCCTGGCTTCGGATCAGCGCGGTGCACCGGTCACAGCACTCCAGCCCCGGCGGCCATTGGAGGGTGAACCAACGGCAAAAAGGAAGACCTTTCTCTCTGTCTCTCTCTCACTGTCCACTCTACCTGGCAAAAAAAAAAAAAAAAAAAAAAAGGAAAGGAAACACACTCTGGAGCCCAGTGTGCAGGTTCTAGCCATGCTCTGCCCCTATATGGCCTTCAGTAGATTATCTACCCTACAGGTGTTTCAGTTTATTCACCTGGAATGTGGGGAGGCTTTGCCTACCTCACAGGGCTGTGGTGACCGTGAAATCAACTGTACTTGTACAATGTTTAGGTCGAAGACTAGCATGCAGTGGAAGACTCCTCTGTGTTAGCCATTAGCTATTATTTTGCCTTCATTACCCCTGTGGGGTCTAATTATCTGCAATTACCAGGTCCAACAAAAAAGACCAGGTAGGCTGACAGAAAATAAAGAAAAAAAGAAACTTTCCATTTCTTCATTGATGAAAAATAAGAGACGATCAAACTGACTTATAATTTAAAACAGCTCTGTTGATAAAGTCAGTAATAACCTCCATGCTGCCAGACCCAGTGGTCCCTTCTCTCTTTTTTTAAAAAAGATTTTATTTATTTATTTGAGAGGGAGAGTTATAGACAGAGAAAGGGAAAGACAGAGAAAGGTCTTCAATGCGCTGGTCCACTCTCCAAATTTCAGCAACAGCCAGAGCTGGGCTGATTGAAGCCTGGAGCCAGGAGCTTCTTCCTGGTCTCACACATGGGTGCGGGGACCTAAAGACTTGGGCCATCTTCCACTGCTTTTCCAGGCCATAGCAGAGAGCTGGATCAGAAGAGAAGCAGCTGGGACACAAACCAGCACCCATAGAGGATGCTGGTGCTGCAGGTGGAGGCATAACCTACTATGCCACAGCACCAGCCCCCTCTGTCCTCTTTAATTTGACCTCTCAGGAACACTTAATATAATTGATTGCTCCTTGAAACTTGGTCTCCATAGCTACTCTGAGGGATTGCTTTCCTACCCACTGACCAGGCCATCTGTCTTTGTTTGCTTCTTCCTCCCCCTCAGCTCTTTCTCTAAATGTTGGAGTCATTTGGGATTCAGTACCAAGTAATTTTTTTTTTCCCTATCTACACACTTTAGCTTATTTCATCTGGTTCTGTGGCTTCAGATGTCATTCGCTCATCACTGAATTCCATATTTGTATCCCTAAGCCTAACTTGGTTTTGAAACTCACTTAGATCAAGATCCTTTTACATGTCTATTTGGATTCCTGGTAGGCACCTAAAATTAAGATCATCCTGGCCAAACTTTTGATTCCTACCCCCAGCTCCCCTCACAAATCTGCTTCTCTTCCCAGTTTCCTGCCTCTTATTACTAACTGAACATATAAATAGATGTTCAAACCAGAAATGTTTATAAATGGTTCTTTTTTTCAAAAAATTATTTTTATTTATTTGAGAAGTAGAGTTACAGAGAGAGAGGAGGAGAGACAAAAAGGTCTTCTGTATGCTAGTTTACTCCCCAGATGGCCCCAACAGCCAGAACTGAGCTGATCCCAAGCTGCAAGCCAGGAGCTTCTTCCGGGTCTCCCACGCGGGTGCAGGGGCCCAAGCACTTGGCCATCTTCCACTGCTTTCCCAGGCCATAAGCAGAGAGCTGGATCAGAAGAAGAGCAGCCAGGACACCAACCAGTGCCATTATGGGATGTCAGCACTGCAGGCGAAGGCTTAGCCTACTATACCACATCACCGGCCCAAGAACTGTTCTTAATTTGTCTGTTTCTATAACCCATTAAACCATCAGAAAGACCCATAGACTTCCCCCAGAAACATTTTTCAGGTCTGTCCAGTCCCGCCTGCTCTCTACATACTCACAACACTCACCAGAGTCTTCCACAACTGTAAGCCAGCTGTCTGTTCCAGTGTTATATATTTCAGCTTCCTATAGAGCAGATAAAATGCTCACCTCAACTTTTGTCCCATTGCACCCTTCCCCTCAGCCAGAAACTTAAAGTTTTTTTTTTTTAAGATTTATTTATTTATTTGAAAGTTAGAGTTGCACAGAGAAGGAGAGACAGAGAGAGAAAGAGGTCTTCCATTCGATGGTTCACTCCCCAGTTGGCCACAATGACTGCAGCTTTGCTGACAAAGCTAGGAGGCTGGAGTTTCTTCAGGATCTCCCATGCAGGTGCAGGGGCCCAAGGACTTGGGCCATCTTCTACTGCTTCCCCAGGCCATAGCAGAGAGCTGGATTGGAAGTGGAGCAGCTGGGATTCAAACCAGTACCCATATGGGATGCCAGCACTGCAGGTGGTGGCTTTACCTGCTATGCCACAGCGTTGGCCCCCTTAAAGTTTTGAAAGCGGGATTTATTAGAGACCTCCAGCCAGAGTGGCATAGAGGGGGCTCCAAGAAAGGCAAGGGCTGGTGGTAATCAGGTTTTTAAGCACAATCTTGGGGGAGACACTGTCAATCAACCTAGGGGGAGGACAAACCCAACAAAAGACCTGATTTACAATCTTTTATCCTGTCTGGCTTAGTCATGATAAAACAAAAAGTCATCCAGAAGGGTGGGATAGGTAATTTGTGTTCACAGTAAGCTGTGAGCTTAGGAGGATGGAATCACCACTCCCTTGGTATTCTCATGGTAAATTTGGAGGTTCCTAAGGAAGGAGGGTAGACATTTTGATCTTACCAAAGATAACCTTTTTTGGGGAAGCAAACATTCTGTACCCCAAATTCTACTGGGACCACCCTGACTGCCTATCAACCCGTCTGACTCCTCACAATGGCAGTCAAAAGATTTAAATATTAAGCATACACTGAGGGATAGCACACTTAATATAATTAATGGAACACTGATGTGATTATTAATATAAATTAATAAAGTTTATCAAGACAAGGACCCCTGAGTACTTTGACAAATGGAGCAGATATCCCATAAATATAAGGAGATGATGGGATCCTGCAGGAACCATTTTCCATGGAGGTTTGACCACCATTGCATTTATCACAATCATACAGCTGAATGAAAATAAGGTTGGAGTGAGACTCCCCACCCACAACATTTTCATGGACCTTAGCACTCCTGAGAAGTGAGAAATGTCCTTCCTACCTGAGCCCTCACCTCTGAGCACAGAAAGGTACCCAGCCGGTCTTTGTCGCCTGCAGAAAGCGCCATTCTTTAGCTAAAGAAGCCAAGAGGCAAAAGGCAAGTCTCTTATTTCCCCTTAGTAACTAGCAATCCGAGAAGAAGGAAGCAACAGAACACTAGCTATGGTCCGAAAGGGCATATCTCTGCAAATTCAAATGTTGATACCAAACCCGGGTGGAGATGTTGTTAAGATGGAAGATGATTAGGTCAGGAGCCTAGAGCTTTCCTAATTGGGATTTTCCCCTTATAAAAAGGACCCCGAAGTGCTCCCTGACTCTATCATGTGAGAGAACAGTGAGAAATCGCCATCTCTGAACCAGGAAGAAATAGGCCTTCCCCAGGCACCAATTCTGCTGGTGCCTTGATCCTGGACCTCCCAGCCCCCAGAACTGTGAGAAATCAATTTCCCTTGTTTATAAATTCCCCAGTCAGCAGGGGTTTGTTAGAGCAGCCAGAATGGGCTTTTACAGAACTGAAAGCTTTGTTCTTGGTCTGCCTCTTGGGGAGAAAGTTAATAGCTCCTAATTGTGGTTTGAAATGCAAATACAACAAAGACCCACACCTTCTAAAGGAAGAAGTCCTTGGGAAGCACTGTCTGAGGCCGGTAAGGAGCTCACAGTGATTGTCTCAGGTAACCAGAAGGGCAGAGCCTCTGCCTGTGTAACCCTGACTGCCTGCGGTGACACACTGTGGCTAAATGAATTGACTGAGGTCTCTCAATTGGATTTCTAGGCCAGACTTCAGCAAGAGGCATGCTGGTCCTCACCAGCATCCCTTTCAGAATGAGCTACCTCCTCCACATTGTCCACTGTGAATGCTCTGAAGGAAGAAAGTGTAAGGTTTAGGCCAAATCTTTTACTTCCCATGGGAAATTTCCTTGGTGAAAGCAGTAACCAGTCGATAATTAAGTCCATGCTTAAATATCACTCCTGCCTGAAAGCATCCTAGCAAATTCTATTACAGAATTCCCAGGTGTCAATGTGGCCACCGCAGAAAGCTGCCAGTCAAAGCCCTGCAGGGCCTGACACGTAACTCTATTTTTTTTTTGGTCTCCAGAGGGAGAAAAGCTCTTTGCAGATACAGGACCCTACAAGGGGCCAGCCCAGGAGATTAGAGGTCAACAGGTTTATCGTCTTCACTGATTCTTGAGTGGAAGAGCAGATGCTGTTAATGATCCCCCTGTGGCTCTGCCTGCACAGCTACTCCAGTCTCTCCTTGGAGCTGAGTCAGAAACCTCAGCTCTGAGATGAGCCTCCCAGGTGTCACACTGCAGTGACAGGAGGCTGCAGTCTAGCACAACCCCAGGGACAAGTGTATCTCACTCCTGGGGAAAGTGCTCCCTTCTACCCTCTCTCCCCCTTACACAAACAAAGGCAAAGGAGCTTCAGTTAAGACTTCAAGCATATCTACACAGTAGAATGTATAGAACATAATAACATACATGACATACACATAACATAGAAGGAAAAGGCATGTTAGTTACTGACCCATTCCCTTGTTGCCAAGTAAAAGTCTCGTTCCCAGCATTTGCCTTAAAACTTGGTGATGTCATTACCTGTGATTTATAAAGAGATAAACCTACACAAGTTGCGATAATTGTAAATTACTACTATTTTGAGTCAAAGCACAAACTTAAACATAAACCAAGAGTGATTCACTGACAATGTCAGGGGGAAAAAAACCCAAAAGGTCAAATGAGACATTTTCAGTCTTGAGAGCGATGTGTGCGCTGCAGGATTTTCTGAAGGGGTTCTCTGTTTCATGGACTCAACACACCACAGAAAACAATCTTCTGTATTCTCACCTTTTTTTTTTTTTTTTTTTTTTTTTTTTAGCTTGTGGACATAGAGCAATTGGAGTTTTATTCAGTGCAGAAAAGAGAATATTGAGACAGCTGTGATAACGTAACAAGAATAGGTTCAGGTATGTGGTGCTGAGACACTGAGGCCTGCTGTTCAACTTTTAGCACCTCAGAGTGTTACGGGTGAAACCGATTACGCCGGTTCTTTGTCTCACATGGAAGAAGAATTTCCAAGCAGACAAGGCAAAAGGAAAAGCAAGGGGATTTAAAAGCAAAGTTTATTAGTCAGAGACCTCCAGCCAAAGTGTCCTGGAGAGGGGCTTCAAGAGAGGAAAAACCCGAAGGGGCTTGGTTGCAGTGAGGTTTTTAAGCACAGTTTTGGGGGAGAAACTGTCAGTCAGCACAAGGCAGGGATGAAACCCATGGAAAGATCTGATCTGTAATTATATTTGCTGAGGGGTGGGATAGGTAACTTGGGTTTACAGTAAACTATGAGCTCAGAAGGATGGAATCACTACTCCCTTGCTATTCTCATTTTAAAATTGGAAATTCCTAAGAAATGGGGCAGGCACTTTTGACCTTGCTAAAGGTAACTTTTGGGGAAAGCAAGTATTTTGCACCCTGAATTTCCACTGAGACCACCCTGACTGCCTATTAACCCATCTTACTCCTCACAAGAGAATAAGAAAATCCAGTATAAAATAAGAGAATAAGACAATACATGAAAATCTATAAAATGCATGTATGCAGGAGTCCTGTGAGGAAAGATTTTTTTAAATTAATCCTTTATTTTATTTTTAATGGGATGTGAATGTAAACATAGTTCATGTAGTTCACAGATACAATTCTGAGAGTATAATGGTACTCTCTTCCTCCTTTCCTTCCTTTTCTTTCCCTTCTTGCCCTCCCTTCCTTAATCCCTCCCTTCCTTCCTTTTTAGTTTTGAGGTAATGTATTTTTAATTAACATTGTAGCCAATTGCAGGTTAATAGTCTACTCAATAAAGAGTTTAACTGTTACATCCACTCAGCTAAAACAGAATGTTAGAAAAACTAGTGAAGTAACCCAGGAATTTTATTAAAAATGAGAAGCAAATGAGAGACAAATGAGAAGCAAGGTAACCGATCGGAACCAGCCGCTGATCGGGACCAACACTCCTTACCAGAGCGCGGCCCCCAGCAGTGGGTTACACAGCTTTTTATAGTATTCTGTCTGAAGTAGGCAGGCATACAGGTTAAAACTGATTAGGTTTGTGAGCTGGAAGTCCATGCCCCTGTGTGATCTCACGCCCTGCCTGATACCTTCGCCACGTCTCTGTGTGACCTCATGCCCCTACCTGGCCACACCTGGGTGCCCACCGCCCAATCAGTTTAATTAACTACTCCCTTTGGGAAGTGGGTTAAAAGCCTGGGACACAGTGTGTCCGCTCTCTCTTTTTTTGCCCTGGCCTCTAGCCAGGAGTGGGCAGGCTGTAGCCTTTGGGCTACCCACCCTACGCTTCCTAGCCTAGATGCTCCTCCATGTGGCTAGTTCCTGGTGCTTGGTATGAACCCAGATTTACCCCTCTCTCTCTTAGATAAAGCTCTCACTCTTCTATGCATCATTTTCACTAAATAAAAGCCTAAAATATACCATGCTGTCTCATTTATTCATGCTGGTATTTAGAATTCTTCTCTAAATATTATGCAAGAACCCTCTCAGGCTTATTAATATTGAGGATTTATTAATAAGTGTATGGTGATATCGGATGGCACCCCAAATTCCGGTAACACATGTGGCACCCCAGACGAGACTTCTGGGGAACTTTAAAGGGCCACATATTGATATATTTTAGGGGGTCATTTCCGATATCATATGGCAAGCATGAAAGGACTTACAACATGTAGAATTTTTACGAAGGGAATTATAACATGTAACATTTTTAAGAAGGGACTGATTGTTAAGGTATTTTAAAACTAGGCAGCATGGTCGGAGCAGACTTCCTGTGGCTTCTGACCCTCTCTCTCTGCCTGCACCCTTCCCTCCTCCATCTAGGCTGGTGCTTTCCCTGCACGCCCAGCCATGGGAATGCAGGGCCACAAAGCACCCACCCTAGAGGAGATGTGCACACGCACTTTGCAGGTGAAGGATGCTTCACTCTCTTCGGACCTGGTGCTGGCCGCAAGTCCCAGTTTCGGGTCCGCCGGAGGGCAACCCACAGGCAGCTGCACCTCCACCCACATCTCGAGCTAGCCCTGCCCTTCACGAGGCAGCCCGCCTCGGTGGCCACTGAGCAAACTCAAAGTGGGCTGAGGTCTGTGCGGGGGATAGGAGCCTAGTGCAGTAGTCAACCACATGGCCTGAGGCCAGAGCTGCCCGCCCTGTAGTTTTCAAAAAGGAAGGCATGGATTGGTTTTTTTGTTTTTTTGTTTTTTTTCATAGTTTCTGGCTTCAAGGACTTTGGTGTTAATTATAGTAATTCTTCCAATATACCAACAAGGAATATCTTTCCAGTTTTTGTATCCTTGATTATCTGCTTCATCAGTGTTTGATAATTTTCACTGTCCAGATCTTTCATTACATTTGTTCCTAAGTATTTAATTTTTATAGATATTGTGAATAAGATTTCTTTTTTGATTTCTCTCAGCAAGTTCATAATTAGCATATTAAAATCTGTGTTTTTTATGTTTATTTTGTAACTTTCAACATTGCTGAATTGGTTTTTCAGTTCTAATAACTGTTGTCAGAATGCTTACCTTTTTCCATGCACAACGTCATGTTGTCTATAAAATGGGTGTTTTGACTTCCTCCTGTCCAATTTTGGTACCCGTTTTTTCTCCACACTAGTTGCTCTTGCAAATACTTCCAATACTATACTGAATGAGAATGGTGCAAGTTGACATCCTTGTCTTCCAGATCTGAAGGGATGTGTTTTCAGCTTTTCCCCGTTAGTATGATATTGAGTTGTCATACATAACCTTTATAATTGCGATGTATGTTTCTTGTCTACCTAATGTCTAAAGGATTTTTATCATGAAGGTATATTAAATATTATCAAGTGCTTTCTCTACATCTATTGAGATGATGATAAGGTTTTTGTTCTTCATTCTGTTGATATGCTTTATGATGTTTATTGATTTGCAAATGTTGAGCCACACTTGCATAAATCCCACTTGATTCTGATGTATGAACATTTTGATGTGGTGTTGGATTTAGTTTCCCAATATTTTGTTGAGAATTTTTATATCTATATTCATCAAGGATATAGGTCTGTGGTTTCCTTTTTGTGTTGTATGTTTGGTTTTGGTGTCAGAATGATGTTGGCCTTGCAAAAAGAGTTTGGCAGAGTTTCATACTGTTCAGTACTACAAAATAGTTTCAAAAGTATCAGAGTTATTTCCTCTTTTCATATTTTGTAAGATTCAGTAATAATGCCTCAGGTCCTAAACTTTACCTTAACTGGACACTGGTTTTTTTTTTTTGGACAGGTAAAGTTATAGACAGAGAGAGAGAGAGAGAGACAGACAGACAGACAGATCTTCCTTCCATTGGTTCACTCCCCAAATGGCCACTACGGCCAGCACTGTGCTGGTCCGAAGCCAGGAGCCAGGTGCTTCTTCCTGGTCTCCTATATGGTTGCAGGGGCCCAAGCACTTGGGCCATTCTCCTGAGCCACAGCAGAGAGCTGGACTGGAAGAGGAGCAGCCAGGACTAGAACCCAGCACCCATATGGAATGCCAGTGCCGCAGGAGGAGGATTAACCAAGTGAGCCACGGCGCCAGCCCCTAACAGGACACTTTTAATTACTGCTTAAATCTCATTGCTTGTTAGGGATCTTTTTATATTTTCTGTATCTTCTTGACGTAATATTGGTAGGTTAATGTTTCCAGGGGTTTATCAATTTCTTTGAGGTTTGCCAATTTGTTAGCAAGTAGTTGTTCATAATAATTTTTATGATCCTTTGTATTTCAGTGGTGTTGGTGGTAATATCTCATTTTTTATCTATAATTTCATTTATTTTAGTTTTTCTAGGTTTTTTGTTCTTAGTCTGGCTAAATTTTATCTGTTTTGCTTAACTTCTCAAAGCATCAGCTTATTGTTTCCTTAATATTTTGTATTATATTTTTAGCTTCAGTTTTATTTATTTTGCTTTGATCCTTATTGTTACTTGCCCCTTGCTAATTCTGGGTTTGGTTTGTCCTTGTTTTTGCAAGTCCTCCACATGCATAATTAAATCATTTATTTGAGGATTTTGTCTTATTTAATGCTACCACTTAATGCTATAAACTTTCCACTTAATACTGCTTTTGCTGTATCTCTCACTTTTTGATATGTTGTGTTTTCATTTTCATTCAACAGAGTTTTTTATTTCCTTTTTTTCAATGACCATTGGTCATTCAACAGAATGTTGTCTGATATCCATATATTTTTTTTAATTTATTTTGACAGATAGAGTTAGACAAGTGAGAGAGAGGGAGAAAGAGAGAAAGGTCTTCCCTCTGTTGGTTCACCCCTCAAATGGCAGCCATGGCCAGAACTACACCTATCCAAAGCCAGGAGCCAGGTGCTTCCTCCTGGTTTCCCATGCGGGTGTAGGGGCCCAAGCACTTGGGGCATCCTCCATTGCCTTCCCTGGCCACAGAAGAGAGCTGGACTGGAAGAGAAGCAACCGGGACTAGAACCCGGTGCCCATATGGGATGCCAGCCCTGCAGGCTTAGGACTAACCAAGTGAGCCACGGCGCCAGCTCCTAATATCCATATATTTGTAAAAGTTCTATTCATGTTGATTTCTAGTTTTGTTCCTTTGCGGTCTGAGAGGATACGTGGTATGATTTCAGTCTTTTTAATTTGTTGAGATTTGATTTATGCCCTAGTAAGTGGTCTATCCTAGAGAATGTTCCATGTGCTGATGAGAGAAATGTACATTCTGTAGCTTTTGGGTGAAAAGTTCTGTAAATGTTAGATCTGGGTCTTCAATAGTTTTTAGTTCAACTTCAATGTATCTTCATTGATTTTCTATTTGGATGGTTGTCCATTGATGACAATGTGGTGTTGAATTCCCCCACAATGATTTTATATTGGATTCTATCTCTCATTTTTAGGTGTAATAGCGTTTACTTTGTATATCTGGGTGGTCTTTTATTGGATGCATATGTATTAATTATTCTTATAGTTTCTCACTGAATCATCCTTTTATAAATATCTAATGTCCCTCTTTGTCTCATTTTATTATTTTTTATTTAAAATCTATTTTGCCTGATATGAATATAGCTACTCCTGCTTATTTTTGGTTTCCAATGTCTGGTCTATCACTTTTTAAACTTTCACTCTTGATCTGTGTGTATCTTTATTTGCGAAGTGAGTTTCTTGTGGACAGCATATAGAGGGGTCTTGGTGATGGAACAAAGACATAAGTCTCAGCCATTTTATGTTCTTTAGGTTACCCCTGCCTTTTTTCAAGAGATCAGTTCTGTATTGTTCCCCAACCCATCTCCTGCATTCTTCCCCAGGTTTGAAAGCCCACAAAAAACTTGAAAAACCTGTGTGGAGAAGCTCACCTCACCTACTACCACCCACCCCCATGCCTTGCCCACCTAAGATGTAAAAAAGCCCAGCCCCTGGGGTCTGGGGCTCTGCCACGTATTTGGTCTGTGTGCACGCTGGCAGTTGGTCGACCTCTGTGAATTTATTTTCTCTGAATAAATTTGGTCTGACTCTGAGTTCATACCCTGTCTCCTCTCTGTTTCTGCCCCCTTTTCCTGGCTGCTTCAGGAAGCCCCTCCCATGGCCTCTCCCTGGCTCTTGCCCCAAAGTTGGGTCATTTCCATTCAGACAACTTAAATCTTTTGACCGGAGAACTTAATCTATTTACATTGAAGATTAATATTGACAGACAAAAAATAACATCTGTCATTTCGTTGGTTGGTTTCTGATTCTACATGCTCTGTTAGTGAGTCTGGTAGTGTCAATTGCTTTCATGATGTTTACTTCTAATATAGGACTCCCTCCAAAATTTCCTGTAAAGCTAGTCTTGGTGAATTCTCTAAGTTTTTTTGCTCATCTTGAAACACCTTATTTCTCCTCCACTTCTGAAGGGTAGCTTCTCTGGAAAAACTTTTGTTGGTTGGAAGCTTTTTTTTTTAAGACCTTTAATATATCATCCCACAGTCTCTGGCCTTCAGGGTTTCTGCTGAGAAGTCTGCTGTAAATCTAGTTGGTTTTCCTTTATATATAACCAAACACTTTTCTTTTACTGTCTTTAGGATTCTCTCCTCATCCTTAACTTTCGAAAATTTGACTACAAATGCCTTGGAGAAGATCTTTTTTGTTTGAGAATGCTTGTGGTCCTTTGAGCTTCTTATATCTGGATGTCCATGTCTCTTTCAATGCTTGGGAAGTTTTCAACTGTTATTTCATTCAGCATGTTTTCAAGGCTCTTTTCCTTCTTTTCTCCTTCAGAAATCCTTATAATATCAATATGAATATTTGATCCCTTAATGATATCTCATTTTTTGTATAGATTTTCTTCACTCTTTTTAATTATTTTATCTTTTCCTGATTGGATTACTTCAAGAGTCTTATTCTCCAGATCTGAAATATTTTCTCTACTTGGTCTATTTTTCTGTTGAAGCTCTCAATTATATTTTCTGTTTGATTGATGGAAGTTTTTTTCTCCAAAATTTCTGTTTAGTTCTTTGTGATGGTTTCCATTGTCCTTAGTAAATTTTTTATCCATACCACCTATTGACTTCATTTCTTTAAGCTGTCTATATACATTCTCCTGCATTGCATTGAGTTTCCTTAAAATCATTATTTTGAGGTATATTTCTGGCATGTCACAGATTTCCTCCATTTCAGGATCTACTGAAAGACTATTGCATTGTTTTAGAAGTATTGTGCTACTTTGCTTCTTCATGTTTCCTATGTCCCTATGTGGACCTCTGTGCATTTGATGTAATAATCCCTTCTTTTTTATGGAATGGGTTTCATTGGAAAAGAGTTTATATTTAGATGTAATGTAGGCTATCACTTGGCTTGTTGTTTTGGATTTGGTTCTAGATGATCCCAAATGTGTAACCACTGGTTGATTTCTATGCTTTAATCAATGTCATCTGTGGCTATATGTGACAACATACTCTGCAGCAGTTCAGAGGGGTAGAAACGTAACTTTGAGGTGAATATAGGCTACCTACAGTGCATATCTTTTGTCCCTAGAGTTGGGTGTCAGTTACTGCTGTTGTACCTGAGTGAGTGCTGACAGAGGTGCACCACACATTGATTATTGCCGGCAGCTGAGAGCTGGCTCATGCTCCCAAAGAACTCTTGACCCTGAAGCCCAAAGCAATAGGGTTTATAAAGGCAAAAACTGCAAAATTGGGAAGGGAATACATGGTTACTAAGATCAAGGGAGAACACATAGTTACTGGGGTCCAGCTGACCTAAAACCTATGCAAAATTAATATCAATTATGATCTTGACAATACCAATTACAATCTTAACAATATCAATTATAATTGACATTAATCCAAATATTGTTTTAATCATATATAGGGCATGGACAAATTACATTTTTATCATTAACTCAGGTGCAGCCTATCTACTTCCAAGCTTGAGTGATCATGCTAGGGGGTGTCTGTGCTCTGCCAAGTGTGATGTAGTGGACTGCTATTGTCCGACTGTTTTAGATCATAGTTTCAGACTAGTCTCATGGGGGGTGGTACCTTCCCAGAATGGAGTGTCAGGTGCTCCAAAATGGAGTCCCTACTGTCAAGGTGTTTCTTCAATGTAGGCATTGTGATAGCCAGGTCCTCCTCCTTGGTGCTGAGGGGCACAAAGAGGGCTGTCCTCTTGTCCTAGTGGCAAGCCTACATGATGCTAAGTCTTGTGGTACTAAGAGCTGTGTCACTAGGACTGTGTGATGTGAATCAGTCCTTCCCTGGGTTCTGCTGGGAGACCATGACTGGTGGTTGACTTATTTTGCCAAAAGCCCTAGTCCAGGACTAAGGAATGTGAACTGAACCCTGCTGCATACAGGGTGAGTACAAGGTATACAAGATATCTTGTGGGGACCAATGTTGTGGCATATAGGAGACACAGAAGAAACTCCTAGATCCTGGCTTCCATCTGGCCCAGTCCCGACCATCTTGGGGGTGAACCAGCAGACAGAAGGTATCTCTCTCTTGTTCTCTCTCTCTCTCTCTCTCTCCCCCTCTCTGCCTATAACCCTAACTTTCAAACAAATAAATAAATCATATTTTTAAAAGACGTTTTGCTCTGTCAGGTAAGGGTCAGCAGAGGTGGAATGCAGGCAGGTTCTTCTCTAAGTCCCACCAGGTAGATTCCAGTGTGTTTCAGGAAATTAGTAATGACTGTTACAGTCCTGGTATTACAGGATACAGTGGGGTCATTACCCAGGTCTCCCAGGGTAACAGCCAGGTATTGGGAATAATGGCATCCACCAGCCTGAAGCAAAGTGGGGCAGATAGAATGCTGAAGGTAAGATGAGTGAGTATGATTCCTTTTTTTAAGTGAAGATTTTTTTATTTATTTGAAAGTCAGAGAGAGAGAAAGAGAGATTGGGGAAGAGAGGGATGGAGATATTTGATCCACTGGTTCATTCCTCAGATGGCCACAATGGCTGGGTCTGGGCCAGGTTGAATCTAGGATCCAGGAGCTCCATCTTGGTCTCCCATATGGATCCAGGTACTTGGACCATCTTCTGTTGCTTTTCCCAGGCCATTAGCAGGGAACACAGTCAGAAGTGGAGCAACCAAGACATCAACTCGCACCTATAAGAGATGCTGGCATTGTGGGCAGAGGCTTTACTGTTACAACCCCTAAAGTGATACCTTTAAAGAATTATTTATATGATGCTTGCTTGTATGGCATACAAATCTTGTCTAATTGACTCATAATTTTATTTATTTAAGATTTCTAAACATTCAAAAATTGTCAAACTTCCTAGGATTATTACTTTTTCAAGTATAAGGCAGTTAATTACATGAACCTGGGAGAGATTAGAGATCACTTTAATCATACTTTTTCATCAATTTAATTTTTTCTTCCTTAGCCATCCTAAACAATATTTATTTTCCTCTGAAATTACTACCAAATTGAAGGAAGCACTTCAATTGGCTGCATTATGTTTTTCTGTTAAATTTGTTGTAACTGAAACAATAATATTTGATAAATTTTAACTATGTGTAGAGTAGTATTAAAATACAAATTATCAGTAATCACACACCCATACACAAACACATACACATACTTTTTCATCTGTGTTCAGTTAATAACCTCCTTTTTATTGTTATCCAAATCAGTATAATTCTGGTCTGTTCTACCTCCAAACACCTGCCGTAACAGGCCACCATCTTTAAGTCTGTACTCCTCCACCCTCTCCCCCAACTCTCATAACCAGGTCCTGCCCAAACACATCTGTGAGCTTCCTCTTGGATCTTTTATCCATTCTCCATAGAACAGAGAAATAACAATAAATTAGATGAAATTATTCCTCTGTTTAAACCCCCATAGGCTACTCTCTGCACTCAGAATAATGGACAAATATCTTAATTCAGCCTCACCCCCACCCTCCACCTGCTCTGCTGCCAGTCTCCTTGGCCTATTTCTTCTCCTACCATTCCTGTTCTTCTGAAACCCCAGTTGTGTTGGTACTTTCCTGCCTTGAGAAACTCGAATTTGTGTTTCCTTCTTATCAAGAGAGTAGGGTAAGTGGATTTTACTCATCTAGTGTCAGATAAGAACTTTAACATTATCATATTCTGCATTAACCCACTTCCACCATCCAGCCTGAACTATATACAATCTCATTATGAAATGATGGCTTTCTGGAACTCTCCTTGTAGTTGTCTAAAGAGTGGATCCCTGTTGTGCTGTAGCAGGTTAAGCTGCTACCTATGACACTGGCATCCCATTTAGGCAACAGTGCAAGTCCCGGCTATGCCACTTCTGATCCAACTCCCTGCTAATGCACCTGAGAAAGCAACAGAAGATGACTAAGTGCTTGGGCCCCTGCCCCCAACGTGGGAGACAAGGAAGGATCTGCAGAATCCTGGCTTCGGCCTGGCATAGCTCTGGCTATGATGGCCATTTAGGGCGTGAACCAGTGGATCGAAGATTGTGTGTGTGTGTGTGTGTGTGTCTCCCTGTCTCTCTGTGACTCTGCTTTTCAAATGGAAAAATAACAGATCACTAGAATCTTCCTATATAAAAATCCTAAGGAATAGGCATTAGCCTAGCAGTTGATGCCCACATTTCATGTCGGGTGCTGGGTTTGATTCTCAGCTCTGGTTCCAGACTTCAGCTTCCTGCCAGTGCAAGCCCTAGGAGGGAGCAGGGATGGCTTAAGTAGCTGGGTTCCTGCCACCCATGTGGGAGACAGGATTGAGTTCCTGGCTTCCAGCTTTGGCCCTGGCCCAGTCCTGGCCATCACAGATGCTTGGGCAGTGAACAAGCAGGTAGAAGTGCTCGCTCGCTCTCTCTCTCTTTCCCTTCCCCCAATACAAACACACTTCCCCTCAAGTAAATAAGAATTTTTGAAAGTCTGCCCTTTATGAAGTAAAATATTAGTCTGAATACACTTGTGAAGCAACTTTCTCTTGCTCCTCTTTGGAATGGTCTCCACCAAGGTGTTTCATGACAATACAGTGGTATCATTCACACCTTAGTTCCAGTATTACCACCCAGTCTGAACATTGTCAGTCATGCTCTTGGTGTCTTGTCTTTTATTTTGTTGACTATTATATATATAGGCTATTGCCAGTCACACAATATTGAGTACTTATTTGGTTTGTGTGAATGTATAAGAACTAAATTGGTAAGTACCTAAGCAACATGTAAAGCTATAATAATACACTTTTACAAGCAAAGCAATTCTCTCGTTTAGCTTCCTGAAACAGGATCAAAGTTAATTAGTATAATCTATTTCTGTAGATGCCTGAAGAGGGGAGAAAGAAAAGCCAGTCACTCCCACAAACACTTCTTTGCAGTCTTTTGTTCATTTTCACTTTGGCTTTTTTTTTTTATTATTGTAAGTTCTTTTTTTTTTTTTTTTCTCTTTTTCAGTTACAGACATGCTGTCAGGTAAATGAGTCTTTGAGAAAACTATCACTCACCTGGATTGTTTTAAGGCCAATTAAAAGGAAACCACTAACAGTGGCCAGCTTTCATTTCCCAAGCGATGGGTCATGGTTCTGTCTTCTGTTGTGATATATAGAGAGAAGCATACACAGATTTTAGTGTTAAAGCATGTTTCCTGGGGTGGACATTGTAGCACGGTGGGTTTATCCCATAAGAGCACTGGTTTGTGTCCCAGCTGCTCCTTTTTTGATCCAGCTTCCTGCTAATGCACTAGGAAAGGCAGCAGAAGATGGTCCAAGTGCTTGGGCCCCTGCACCCCTGAGGGAGACCCAGATGGAGTTCGTGGCTCCTGGCCCATCCCCAACCTTTGCATCCATCTAGGAAGTGATCCAGCAAATAGAAGGTCTCTGTTTATCCCTTTCCTTCTTTTTCTGTAACTTTACCTTTTAAATAAATAAATCTTGAACAGAAAAAGGTTTTCTAGAGTCTGTTATGCTTCCTATGAATTATGCCAATATTTTTAAAAAATTTACCAACAATGTGAATATTGACTTGAAGATTTAATAATAAGGACTTTATTATTATTTTAACTGATTTATTTTATCTATTTGAGAGGAATAGAGAGAGACAGATTTTCCATCTGCTGGTTTACTCCCCCCAAAACCTGCAATAGTCAGGACTGGGCCAAGTGAGAGCCAAGAACTTGGGTCTGAGGCTGTGGCATAGCAAGCAAAGCCTGTGCCTGCAGCACTGGCATCCCATATGGGCACCAGTTCACATCCTGGCTGCTCCTCTTCCAATCCAGCTCTCTTCTGATAGCCTGAGAAGGCACTGGAGGATGGCCATGTGCTTGGACCCCTGCACCCCCACAGGAGACCTGGAAGAAGCTCCTGACTGCTTACTTCAAATCGGCCCAGCTCCAACTGAGGTGGCCATTTGGAGAATGAACCCGTGGATGGAAAAATCTCTCTCTCTGTCTCTACCTCTCTCTCTCTCTCTCTGTAACTCTGCCTCTCAAATAAAAAAATTTAAAAAAAAAGAAAGCCAAGAATTGAAGCCATCACTGCTGCCTCCCAGGGTGTCCCTTAGCAGGGAGCTGTAATCTGAGAGCCAGGACTGGATCCAAGCTCTCAGGTATGTGATGCAGCCATTACAAACAGCAGTCTGTACCCATACCCACAGTCAGGATTTTAAATACTAGGGTTTTTACTAATGAGCAGACAGATTTTCCATTTCAATATTAGCCATGGGTGACACTGTTTTTTTTTTTAATTTTTTAATCTTAAAAAGGGAACAAACTTCCTGTTTTCCATAGATACAGTTTTAAGGACATAATGATACTTCCCACCCTACCCTCCCTCATTCACTCCAATCCTCCCTGCTTCTTTTCTTACTTTTATTTTTTAATTTTTACAATGACATACTTTCAGTTTTCTATATAATCACAAGCTGAACCCTCAAATCCTAAAAATAAACAAATACAAGAAACATGAACAAGGAAGACAGTGACTCCCCAAAAGGAACACACCAACACAACCGGTCAGTGTTTCTCAAGCAGGCATCACAGTTTCACCATTTTTCCACTCAGTTTGGTATTGCCACCAAGACACCCAAACCACCACTCAGTATTTACTCCCTAGTGCCTCAACAATCCATTCAGACGAGGCAGCCAGCTGCCCTGTTCAGTATAACTACATAGTTTTCTCAGCCACTCTTAACTTCTCCACCTCAGAATTTTATTTTGGAACATTGAGTATGAATGAATGACATATTCTGTAATCTTCTTATGAGACACAAAGGAATGAAAAAAGTACATATAGCACTACATCATTTTTAAGTCTGATAAAATAACTTTTGTTGGACATTCATTTCCTTATCGTGATTACTAATGGTGTTTTACTTTCCTAAAGAAGAAAAACTCTCTTCTCAGCTTTGAGAGAGAGCAGGTACAGTGTTAATTCACTTGAAAATGTATTAGTGTGGTTATTAAGGGATCACAGTATGTCAGTGCCAGGCAAAGTTTGGGTGTGAATTTTCATTGCCTTCTTATATTGTTTCCCTTATTGCTTTATTATATAGAGGACAAATAAAATATATAATTACCTGTGACTCTAAATAAAAAGTAATTGGATCTTTCCTGCATCTTTTCAGTTGTAGTTGAAGATAAATGAAGAAAATCACAGAATGAAGTTGAGATTTCTATTTCAAATCTGACCTGGGCACAGAGGAGCAATCAATTGACCTTCTGTTCCACACAGAGCTTTCATGGCCCTGTGTGACCACCTGCTTCTGCAGCAAGTCCTCCTTTTGCTCAGAGACAATTCCCACAATTTCTCTTTCCTGGAGTCTTCAGGTGTCTTCCTGAAGCTCCCACAGTGCAAAGCTCTAATGACTGCTCCACTGATACAGTGGAAGGTGTCAGACCTCAGATCTCCCACATCTCACTACCAAATTTACACTTCATTCACACCTGCCTTTGTCTTCTCTTTTCTTCATTATAACGTGGTAGACCTCCTCTCCTCTTACCCATGACAGTCTTTCCTCACTTGGGCTCTAGGTCTAATCCTTGGACCCTTCCCAAAACTATGCTGACTTGAGTATTCCTTCCCTCTTGCATCACGGATCTTCTCTTCCTACGGAATAATTCCCATTAATGCACAACATGTTCTTCCAGATTAAAAAACAATCTCCCTTGATACTCATTACTCACTAAGTTATCCCTTATTTTATGGCTTTCTTCTATGGTTAAACGTCTTGACCTTCCCTTGAATTCCCTGATCTTTAATTCAAAATTATACTTATGAAAATCTTTTTACTCCCAACACTTCCTGATCAATGCTCTATAGAAGTTCCAGATGACTTCCCTGTTGCCAAAATTAGTACATATTTTCTTTTGTTTTCTTAGCTTCTCAGCAGCATTAAAAAACACTGAAAGGGGAGAGAGTGCGGGAAAGGGGAGGGTTGCGGGTGGGAGGGAAGTATGGGGGGGGGCATTGTAATCCATAAGCTGTACTTTGGAAATTTATATTCATTAAATAAAAGCTTTAAAAAAATAAATAAAACACTGAAATTCCATCCACCTTCTGCAAAACCAAACTCCTCCTCCTTTTTCACTAGATTGGTCCTTTCACAGTCTTCCTTTTTTTTTTTTTTTTTTTTTTTTAAGATTTATTTATTTATTTGAGAGGCAGTGTTAGAGACAGAGAGATCTTCCATCTGCTGGTTTAGTTGCCAGATGGCTGCAACAGCTGGAGCTGAGCTGATCCAAAGCCAGGAGCCAGCAGCTTCTTCTGAGTCTCCCATGTGGGTGCAGGGGCCCAAGCACTTGGGCCATCTTCTACTGCTTTCCCAGGCCATTAGCAGGGAGCTGGATGGGAAGTGGAGCAGCTGGTACTCAAACTGGCACCCATGTGGGATGACAGCACCACAGGTAGAGGCTTAACCTACTGTACCACACTGCAGGCCCCCAGAGCTTTCTTACCTCCATAGCTCCACAGGGGATTGCATCTATTCCAATGGCTTTGTAGAGCATTCCTGTGCTATCGATTCGGATTCCCGTGTTGAAGTCTTGACCCTCTCCTCTGAGCTTCAGCCTTACACATAGTTGTCCTTCTCCTCCATCTACTTGCATCTCTAATTGAGATTTCAACTTAAAAATGGGTGGAAATGATCTCTTGGTTTTTCTCCAAAAATATGTTCTTTTTCCAGCCTTTTTCATTTGGCTCAATAAGAAAGAAAGGAAGGAAGGAAGGAAGGAAGGAAGGAAGGAAGGAAGGAAGGAAGGAAGGAAGGAAGGAAAAGAAAATAAAGATCCTTGATTCTTCCCTTGATTTGTAAATAAGGTCAGTCAATTCTACTTCTAAAATTTTTACAAAATTACACACTATGTCCGCTCTGTCCTTTTCCACTGTTTTTCTCCATCCAAGTTATCATCTCTTCCTTAGACTGTTGCAGTAGTCTCACAACCGTCCTGCTTGTGCTCTTATGCCCCTGCATACCACAGGAAGATTAATGTTCTGTGTCATCCTCCTACCCCAGAACAGACTGGAGAAGGAAGACATCTGAATGGGATCTAATAGACATTTCAACTTTGGCTCTTGAAATGTAGGTGAAAAAATGTTTTCCAAGACAACAGACCAGCATTAGCAATGACATGGAAATACTCAAGTATCAGAGGGTACCTGCAAATGAGTGAGTGGTTCTATTTGGCCACAGCGAGCACAGTGGGTAGGCAGTTGGCATAGCAGTTAGGATACCTGCATCCCCTATAGAAGTAACCTGAGTTCAGTGCCCAGCTCCAGCTCCCAATTCTAGCTTCCTACTAACGTAGTCTGGGGGGCACAGGAACTCATATAATTGGGTAACTGCTGCCCACCTGGGAGATGTGGATTGAGTTCACAGCTCCTGGCTTCAAGAAAGACATTTGGCATTTGTGGAATAAACCAATGAATGATAAGATGGTCTCTCCCTCCTTGCTCCTCCCCTCCCCTCCCTGCCCTGCCCCCCTCCTCTTCTCCCCTCTTCTCTCCTCTCCCTCCCTACACCATACCCCCTTGCCTCTCAAATAAATAAAATAGATCACACCAAAACTAGTAGTAAGTAATAAGGTCAGAGTGGGAGCCAGAGGGAAAACCTCAGGTTTTCTATTTAGTTATGTTTTAGCAAGTTCATTTTATGCTCAGTACTGAAAAATGAGATGAAACCAATCTTCTGTTTGTGATTGATAAGCAAAAAATAGATTAATGTAAACTATATGGAGATTAGGTGCTTCAGGTGATAAGCCAGCCATAAGAACCTGTCACGCTTCAAGAATGTGTCTTTATCTCATAAATCATATCACTTCCTTTGAGATTGATAGATGGTAAAAATAAAAATAGATATCTATTTCACCAATTTTTTTTCTTTAAAAAATGGTGCGAATACTATTTCCAATTTGCTTAATTGAAAACCCCCTGGCAACCTGCTTCCTGCGGATGTTTTTTATTTTGTGAGATGGTTGACAATGTGTACATTTTATTGGGAATTTTATGATAGAAGTGCATTTTATCCACTTTAAACAAATAAATATATAAGCAATTTTCTTTCAAAGATGTAAAACCCAGCAGCTTGTCCCAAGGATCAGAATGTGTGGCCAGTTTTCAAAGCTAGTGGTGGCTTATGTCATACTGTTGCCTGGTTCACCCTGAGGGATATCTGGAAGTGAGAGAAGTGCAACCCCCTCCCATGTTACCCTCAAAGATCTACCGGTTGCTTTGCTCCTAGGCTTCATGCACAACACCTTGCATCAATGCAGAGCACCTTCATCACACCTACTCTCCAAATCTCAAAAGCTTGGGGAAACAAACTCATCTCATCCTGAAACAAATATTAGGGCTAATTCCCTAAAGCAGATATTCTGAATTAGCAGAGTATCTGTGATTTTTGTGTAACACTGTGTGGTTTAAATATTTGTATATTAATTACTGAGTCAGCATCAGATCAGTTCACAACTAGCTCATTAAAGAGATATTCTGAATTAGACACCAGGGCTTCTGTGATTGTTGTGTAATATTCTGCAATGTAAATATATTGTAAGTGAATCACTGAGTCCAGTGTCAAGTCAGTTCACAACCTTGAGGTCCATAGAGCTTTGGGCAGTCAGTAAAGCAATTAACACTTTAGAGATCTGTGGCCAGAAGATGCCTACTGGGAGATAAGCAATCAATCTGGCTGTGAGTCTGCTGAGCAGTTTGAGGATTACGATTAAACATTTCAAAGAAAGTCAATTTAATTTCAGATGACTGTATTGTCCAGACTAGGTGTATGCAAGCTGCCAAACTAATATACTGCATGCTTATGGGGGTCATTTTCACAATCACCAGAACATATATAAAAAGAAAAAGATTGCTTTCTCCATAAACTCCAGGCCAATGCAAACAAGCAAGCACCCTCCTTCATACAACACATTTTCTTTGCAGTTTACTAAGGCCTCAGTTTCTACTGCAAGATTTAAAATTTAATTCATGCCCTTCTTATCTCTGTGCTCCAAACATGCAATTGTGTGTGGTGTGTGGGTATTGTCATTAGACATACATGGAATTTCATTTTTCTGAGTCCATGTTCCTGCAGAGATGAGAGAGAAAACAATGGGTAAATCAACTAAAAGATCTTAAAAGAAAGAGTAAGAGACTGTCTGGGATTTTCCTTTTTTTAAATGCTTCTTTAAATGCTTTTTTAAATGCTTCTCATCCCCATGTAACCAGTTCTTGGATTATCAAGTGTTTATTTTTTTTTTGAAATGTCCATTTTATAGTGAGAACACAATACTTCTTTATAAAAATATCAAGGACTCCTAAGATCTCAGCAAAGTCATAGGGAGCCATTGCTATCATCATCCATTTGAGAGTGGCTCCTATAAATATCTTCCTGAAAAAGTTCCAGAAAATGTTTTTATGTATTGATTCACACTCTCCCACTTTCACAAATAGTATGAAGTAGATTAAATATGAAACATGGTATGAAATATTAATTAAAAGATAAAGCTGAATAAAAGCTACATGGAAACTGTTGTGTGCAGCCCCTTGGGAAGAACTCATCAATGAAACTTTGTTATTGTTTTCTTAAATAACATTTCACATGATTATCTTTTCCACAAACTGAGAAGTCTATCGATGAAAGAAAGCTCCAGAGCCTCCCAGTCCATTTCTACGGGGAGGCAGGAGATAAAGAAAACAAATTTCCATGGAATTGCACAGCTGAGACAAATGATGACCCTGGTTTGTTATGTTGCCCTGTAACTGTGATATGGAGTGGAGTGGAGTAGAAAGATCCTGGACCTGGGGCTCAGGTGTGAGTTGGTGTTCTGAGTTGATCATGTCTAAGCTGGTCACATTGTCTAATAGGTAAAATTTGAATATTAATGTTCATGACCTTAGTATTTTCATGAACATAACATTCAGGTTTTTTTCAGTGATTAAATGCAAGTATATTATTAGGTGTTAGAATTTGAGCATAAGCAACACATGGTTAAGTCATCAAGGATCTCATAGTCCTACTGAGGGAGCCGGGTTACCAGCAGAAGCACAAAGTGAGGAGAGCTGTGATGGTGTTTTCACAGTTCAGAGACATTTGAGGGCTCAAGAAGAAAGCAGGAGCCTTGATGGTCAAGGATACCAGAAGCTGCTGTTGTCCATGGACATCCATCCTCTCGCTGTTCTGAAACTTTCAGCTGAGTCTGTAGGCTCCCAGAATACGAACCGTATTTATCATCTTCCTTTCCAGCCAGATGTGACAAATGGTCTTTAAGGGACTTCAAAAAATTCATAGAAAATAGAATTAAATTATATTTACTTTGATGCAGAATTTTTTTGAAATCCATATGTAGTGTTTCAGAATACACTTTTTCCATGAAATTTTGAAGATGCCTCATATACATGGATTCCAACATTTTTCAAAAAAATTTATGTCATTAGTTTGAAAGAGAGGAAGAGACAAAGAGAAAGAGACTTCTGTCTGCTGGTTCATTCCCCAAATGTCCTTAGCAACTAGGGCTTGGTGATCTGGAAGCCAGAAGCCTGGAACTCTGCGCAGGTCTCTCACAAGGGTCGCAGGGACCCAAACACTTGGGTCGTCTTCTGCTGCTTTCCCAGGTGCATTTAGCATGGAGCTGGGTTGGAAGCAGAGCACCTGGCACTTGAACTAGCACCCGGATGTGGGATGCTTAAGTTGCAGGTGATGGCTGCTCCACAGCTCTGTCCCCTCAAGGTTGCTTTTGCATGAAAATAAACTTACCTTTAAATTACGTTTTCCACGAACTCTGCGTAAGCAGAAGAGATCTGAAC
Source organism: Lepus europaeus (assembly GCF_033115175.1). Classification (NCBI taxonomy): domain Eukaryota; kingdom Metazoa; phylum Chordata; class Mammalia; order Lagomorpha; family Leporidae; genus Lepus; species Lepus europaeus. The sequence continues at coordinate 86,067,514 of NC_084841.1, read as the reverse complement.
AAATTTTCCCATGTGTTTATAGAGAAAGGCATATCCATTTCTCCCAGCACAACTCCTTTGTTCCATCTTGCTTGCAGTAACACAATCATTTTATATCATCCTGTACATTAGGATATGGGACAGCCTTAGGAATGGTGCAGCACTGAGATGAGAAGAGCCTGGTTTCCTCAATAATTTTAATGAGCAGCAACTTTATCCCCAAAATGATGTCTGAGAGAGAATTACTTTTCTATCTTGTTTGGTACACTGTTGTTTAGGCTCTCTGTTACATACAGCTGTGTTTTAGGAATACAGGCTTTATCCAAAGGACGAGAGAATCAATTATAGGTTTTCTAGAAATTAATTTGACCAGATTTCCATTTTGAAGGCTCTCTTTTTGCTCAGTATACAGAACTGATTGTGATGGGTGAGTGGGTCATAAAACAGGAGGAAGGTAAAGATTTAGATTAGTTCACTAATTGAGGGGAAAGATTTTGATAGAAGCAATGGATATGGGAAAAGGCATTTTGTCTATTTACTAGTTCTTACTATATTTATGGATTTTTATAAGCAAAATAGAAGCTGTCATCATCTATCTATTATATTTAAAATATCTAATCAGGTCATAAAAGACTAAGGCTAGAATTACATCAGGTTTAACTTGACATGATAAATACCACTGAAAAAGACAAAGGCCCATACATGAATATTTGTGGCATAGATGGTTAAGAATTGTGAAGGGGGCAGCATTTCGGCACAGAGGGTTAACCTTTTGCTTACAATGCCAGCATCTGATATCAGAGTGCCAGTTCAAGTCCCAGCTCCTCTGTTTCTAATCCAGGTGCCTGCTAATGTGCCCTGGAAGGCCCCAGAAAATGACCCAAGTACTTGTGTCCCTGCCACCCACATGGGAGACCCAGGTAGAGTTTCTAGCTCCTGGCTTCAGCCTGGCCCAGACTTAGCTGTTGTGGCCATCTGGACAGTGAGACAATGGATGAAAGAGCTCTGACTGTCTCTCTCCCTTTGCTTCCCTCTCCCTCTGTTACTCTGCCTTTTAAATAAATAAATAATTTTTGCATTTATTTGAAATAAAGTTAAATTTATCTGAAAATGAGCCAGGAGCTACATCTGTGTCTCCCTCGTGGATGGCAGGGGCACAAGTACTGGGCCATCATCTGCTGCTTTCCCAAGCACATTAGCAGGAAGCTGGATCAGAAACAGAGTAGCTGAAATCAGAACCCACACTCCACTATGGGATACAGGTATCATAACAGTGGCTAAACTTACTGTGCCACAACACCAGCCCCATTTGATAAATCTTTTTTTAAGAACTGTGAAAGTTCTGAGATTTCACCCTATTGTCAAATTAATAAGTTAACCTGCTAGAGTTTCATCATTGCTGGCAGAAGACAGAAGACATCCAAGGCAAAAGCAAAGGCTTATTACTTTCAACAGGAGCAATAGCCAGGGTGTCAGCATTTCCTCCCATTGGTCCCAAATCCCACTGGGTGCTGTGGAGAAAGCCTAGTCTATTGACAGCTGTGCATACACTGCTCAAGCAGAGCTCTGAGCTTAGGCAGTGTGAACCTTGTATAGTGCACCGTAAACACAGCTGCACTCTGCTCATGGGGGAGGCATTGTCTCTGTCTTCCAAGACTGCATGCTCTCAGTGGAAGCAGCCTTAAAAAGACACATCAGAACAAAAGCAGTCTGACTTGCAAGATCTAGAGAGGTCACAAGACAATGAGACCTACCTCTGCCTCCTACTTCATAGGGTGATGAAATCTTCCTTAGTGATGTGTTTGCCTTTCCTGGAGGGCTTCAGCCAAAGGCTCCGTTCTTAAGGCAATGGTTTCCACTGGATAATTCAGCACTTCAGTAATTGTATTTGGCTAATGCTTGTTGAAAGCGTATCTAAGGGGCCGGTGCCGTGGCTTAACAGGCTAATCCTCCGCCTTGCGGCGCCGGCACACCGGGTTCTAGTCCCAGTCGGGGCGCCGGATTCTATCCCGGTTGCCCCTCTTCCAGTCCAGCTCTCTGCTATGGCCCGGGAAGGCAGTGGAGGATGGCCCAAGGGCCCTGCACCCACATTGGAGACCAGGAGAAGCACCTGGCTCCTGGCTGAGGATCAGCACGATGCGCCGGCCGCAGTGGCCATTGGAGGGTGAACCAACGGCAAAAAAAAGGAAGACCTTTCTGTCTGTCTCTCTCTATCACTATCCACTCTGCCTGTCCAAAAAAAAAAAAAAAAAGTATCTAGGGTGAGATATCATGATCCGTACTTCGGTGGACATAGAGACATCATTCTTGTCTTCCAGATATTGACGATTTAATAGAGGCCACAGGCGTCTGAGGCTAAGGTAACGGTGGACTGCAGAGAGACAGTAGAGGAAACCAGGGGGTGATAGAAGACAACAGTGCAGAAGAAAACTGGAAGAAGATAGAATTTGAAATGAAAAAGAAGGGAGAGAACTTCCAGGGAAGGAAGGGTGGGTGGTATGGGGTCATGTTAATATTTGGAATATAAACATTGTGAGGCTGTCATATCAGTTGGTATATGGTTATAAATATTGCTTCGCTGAATCATGCCATATGCAGGACAAGATACTTTTCTTACCCTAAGTTAGAGTCATTGTCATGAATCCCTCTCCTTGTGATATCAGTGTCTCTGTTTTCAATAAAAGATAGTATACATATGTATGTATGTGATGTCTACATGGAATATGGCAAAATGATAAAAAATTTGTTAAATTTTAAAAGTCAAAAAAATTACAATAAATTAAGTTGATCACTCTGGCAACAATACAGTATATATAGTTTAGGGAGGAAAAGACTACAGACAATGGAATATCTCTAGCCACTGTCCCAGGAAAAGCTTTAATGACAATTTGCTAAGGCATCATCAGTATCATTAGAAGACAAGGAATTGACTGAGAAAGAAACAAGTGTGCCTTAATGTGCTGTTGGAGTTGAGAGAAAGGAGGCAATTGAAAATAACCCAGATAGGATGAGTGAAATTAGTTCAACCAAATGCCCCTGCTTCAGTGTTCTGTGTGCATACAAACCTGAGCTTTCCAGGTAATTCCTCTCTTGGCCATGCTTGGTTTAGAGTGGAACTTGATTCAGTCAGTGTACTATACCGAAATCTTGAACCCAGGCTTGAATTGGGAAAAAAATAATTTCTCTTTTGTGGCCATGGAGGTAATAAAATATAATGCCAGAGCCCTAAGCAGCACCATAAAGAGAAAGCAGACTGGGAGAAAGTCACCTGGCAGGAAAGTAGGACTAGTAGATGAACAGAGGTGTGACGGGAGACCTCAAACCACTCACGCTGCAATGGGGGTGAATTTTCCAGTCTTGGGAGCTGATTCCCTTGTTTGAGTTGTTTTTCTTTTACCTGCAGCTGCAAATATTCCAACTAAATGAGGACTACCTCATTTGAAATATACAGACTTTAACTCCATCCAATGGGGTGCCATAGACAGTGTTGCTTCACTGAGTATGACCTTGACTCTGTGATATCTAAAGTTGTTTCCTTGGTAGATTTGAACTTGAAAGACTATGCAGACGAGTAGGAACTTAATTGGCATTAATGCTGCCTCTATGGAACATAGCACTGGAAGCACCTTTGCATTTTCCATACTATATTTAAGTACAGCAAAAGTCAATTCCACAGAATTTTTATAAACGCTTCTTTGCACTCTTCTCATTCCATAACAGAATGAAAGAAGGATGTTTAGGGAGACAAGCAACAACATGATGGAACATCATTGGCATAATGCAACGAGGAATGTAGTCACCCCTTTTACGAACCCATCAATCATGGCAGAACCAGAAATGGATACACAGCCTTGTTCGGAAGTGTCTGAGGATTGCTTTAGAACATTGAGCCATAAAGCTCTTAGCTTAATGAGTGGGTAACATTTTGCAGATTTGCTTAAACCACATTGCTTTCCAGACTGTGTTAACAGACTCCAGCAGTTCTTGCCAACACACTCATCCTAAACAATTACATTAAGATCTGTAAGGCCGTGTTTACAGTTCTGAGAAGCGAATGTATTGTTAATGGGCCACAAACTCTCCTCTGACTCAGTGGTTTGGCTTTTTGAAGTTTGTGTAATAGTCAATGGAAAATATCCAACATCTACTTGGCATCAAAGTAGAACTAGCTTCAGGGATATAAAAACTGAATGCCAAAAAGCATTCCTTCCACACATTTCTGATACGATGTGCTTTTTATATAGAATAAAGCACTATTTCAAGGGAAAATCACTGCCATAGTTTAAAATACTTTTATCTGTTTGAAACAAAAGTAAATAATCATGATGACCTATAAAAAATCCTATGTGTACAAATCTCTCTCAGATGGTTTTTCAAATCTCTTGTGAAATAGCTGCATCGGTGAGTCGCGGGTAGTCCGTGAGCAAACATTCAGTGCAGCTTCACGCTTGTCACGCCTGTTTTTATCTGAGACTGTTCATTGGTTGACAAAAACCAAGTTGTTTCAAACTCTCTTTTTAGTATCCCTGCAAAACTGTTGGGACTATCTCTCCTACCCCATTTTCCATTTTCCCTTCCTTTTGTCTTTCCTCACTCCCTTCTATTGTCTCCCTGTATTTCTGCCTCATTCCCTCCTCACACCATGCATCCCCCTTGTTTCAGGCTTTGTCTTCTCAACTCCTTGTTTCCAGATGGTTCCACTTTCTCCTGCTGATAACTTCCATTTATCTCAATGCATTTTTAAAATTCAGCCAAATCACAGTTTGCAAGCCTTGTTCCTTGTTTAGTTTTATTCTTTCAATGCCAGATATTTTTGGATTCTTCCCATCTTTTAATCTTTCAGTGATTGAATTGTTTGACATTTATATAGAATTTCCAACTTTGAGCCAAGCATTATTTTGAATACTATGCAGATATTTAGGCATCTGAATGTAGACATCGTGAGTTTTTCATTCATCACCAGAATACCGTTGGCATAAAAGGTCTTGCTTTTTGAGTCTCTTAGCTAATGCATGAAAAATATAGTTGAAAAGCTTTTGTCTCTGGCTTTAGTGACCATAGGAAGTTTAGGGGACAGTGGAACTAACCTTTGGCCTTATTCAAACAAGTCATTTCTGTTGTGAAAATAGTGATGCATATGATGTAGCACTGAAGACTGTTGGAGAAAGCAGTCCAGATGCCAGCTTTGACAGACTTAGTCACTCATCCACTGCTTGTACTGCAAGTAGTGTTAAAGGCGGTAATAATTCCAGCTAATAGCTCTTCTCTGCTTACTACAGGTTAGGCATAGTTCCAAGCATGCGACATGCATTATCTCATTTATTCAACAACTTTTAAATGTGAGACCAATTTTCATCACTGTTTCGTGGATGAGGGTAAGATACAAGAAGTTAAGTAGATTTTTTGAACTTGTACAGAATTGGTTCCGATTTCAAATGCAAACAACCTAGTTCTGGTACCAACACCACTTACTTTTGGCAGCAAAATCAAATGGTATAACTCAGCATTTCCTGCACACACACCCCCACATTTTTCTCCTTTATATTATACCTTCTGACCCTTCTCACCACGATGTGACCTCAAGAACCTACACCAACCAGCCCATTACAATGGCAGCACTGTAGGCTATCAAAATTTTGATTTCTTTCTCTGAACTTTAAGGACCCAGAATGAAACATTCACACTCTGAGCACTTCAAGCTTCCTGAGGCTGATCCTATGTGAGCTGCACACTGCAAGCTCAGGAGAGCTCCTGGTCTGTGTGACATGCAGCTTGTATATCCTTGTGATGCTTTGAGAATATCAAATCATAGTTATATGTCATCTGTCTCCTTAAAAAATGTATCAATCTGCTGCTTGCAATTTTTAGATGGAACTGCTAAACCACTGGCTCATCTTCATGGCAAATATTGCAGTGTGCGCTTCAGGAGAGAATGACAGCATGAGCAAAAACTCAGGGGTCTAATATTCATGCTCCGATATATAATGGAACTCTTTTCTGGTTGATTTTCATAACTTCTTGATCCCTGATGTGGAAATGTGACTTATCTAAAAGTGAGAAATTCTGGCCTTGGATGGGAAGATGCTAATATTTTTATGGTATTTTTATCACATGTAGAATTTGTATAGTAGAAAGCAAACTGCACCGAAAGCCAGTCACAAGGTCCTGTAAGAAATTCAAGTGCAAAGAATTGTGTGACTACGATCAAGGCACTTCTTTTATGTGACCCTCTGCTATCTCTTCTCTAAGTGTAGGTAATTCAACTTGATGACATCCGAGCTCCTCACCAATTCCCAAATGTATTGCTTCTCTGAAATGCTCACAGAAGCTAAACTGCAGAGGTTCTGATAACTGCATGTAGTTTGAGGTTTTGTGCAGTTGTTGTAGGTGACTTATAAGAAGCTTAACTCTTCTGGATAGCATAGGATGATCTCAGTTTGCAACATCCCTCCCAAATTGATAAGCACATTCCATTTTACTCTCAAAATTACCCTAGTTATAAAATTATATATCACCAAAGCTGCAGCTTTGTGTTTAGAGTGCAGAATGCATTGTTATTCCATAGGTGTCAAAGACTTGAATCCATATAAAAATCTGCACATGAATGGTGATAGCTGCTTTACTCATAATTGCTAAAATGTAAGCTACCAAGATGTTTGCCAGAAGTAAATGGATAAGCAAACTGGTACATCCAGGCAGCGGAGTATTATTTAGCACTACAAAGAAACAAGCTAACAAGCTGTGACAAGACTTGGAGGAATTTTATATTCTAGGAGAAAACTTAAATGCATATTAAAAGAAGCTAATCTGAAAAAGGCTCCATACAGTATGATTCCAACTATAGGATATTCTGGAAAAAATATGGAAACCATAAAAGGGTCAGTGGTTTCCAGGGATAAGGGAGGAAGGACGAATAAGTAGGCAAAGCACAGAGGATTTCTAGGGCAGGGAAACTACTTTATATGATAGCATGATGGTGGATTCTTGTCTTAACAGTTTTGTCAAGGCCCATAAAAATATATACAACATAAAAATTGGCTCACTAAGTCCGTGATGGGAGTGGGCAAGCGGATGGAAGGTCGATCTCTGCCTCTGTCTCTAACTCTCTGTCATTCTGCCTTTCAAATAAATAAATAAATTTTTAAAAATTTTTAAAAATTAATAGCTTTTAATAGAATAACAATTTTATTAAAACTAAAAAAGTGCAACAATCTTATATTAGTGAATAATGATTTCACTAGAAGAAACCAGAGCTGTATGAAATTTTAGATACTCATGTATTTTAATCCTTGGGAAAGAATTTTTGAAAGAAAGCCAATTGTACATTCATGAGTACAGCTGAAATAATAATTTTATTGCAATATTTAAATAAAACATAAAAACTTGGTTTGATTGATATAACTCAATCAAATTTGGATCATTATTTTGACTTTCTGACCAATGGCAAATAGTCAACTATGGTTTTCATGAGCGCTACTAATGGTTGCTTTTAGCCAGTGAATAAAATCCAAGGATTATATGACAGTAATTGCAACCCATCAATTATCTTTTTAGCCATTTAGTAAGACATCATTTTAGATTCCATTCTCTACATTTTCTATAACTAAGTCCTAAACTGAGAACCTCCTAGCTTAGAATACACTAAACTGCACTTAATTATCTCATTTAACTCATTCCTTTCAATCTACAGGTTCAGAAATTGAGACCCAGAGCTAAAACAATCTGTCAAAACAATGTTCTCTGCCCTTGACTGGCAGATTTAGAACTAAAACTTGGATTTACCTTATTCCAAAGCTCTTACAATTTCTACTAATGATTTTAATGTCTCTCTTACAAAATCTGTATTCATTACAGTTGAAATCCAAGGAAGCATTTCCTATAGCTTCAATAGCTAATCAAATCCCATGTTTTCTCTTATCTAAATGGTGAGTCTTAAAGTATATGTTCATTTTTAAAATACTAACAGTAATATGAATTATATTTTATATTTCAATAATACAGTGTTCATTTTAAATATTTTGATATGGGTTTCATTTTTGTCTCCCTTACCTAGTTTATAAAAATGCAAATATGCATGTGTTTGTTAATTTTCTTCACTTAGCCCATTAATACCATAATCATGTATATAGAACACCTTCAAAACCTTAAACTGAGCAATAAATATATACCTTAAGGTAACTTTGAAAAAAATATTATGATGTGGCCAACATTGTGGAGTAGTGGGTTAAGATACTGTCTACAACATCAGCATCCCACATGGGTGCTGGTTCATGTCCCGGCTGCTCCATTTCTGATCAGCTCTCTACTGATGTGCCTGGAGCAATAGCAGAGAATGGCTTGAAGGCCTATGCCCCTGCCACCCATGTGGGAGACCCAACTGAAGCTCCTGGCTCCTGGCTCTGGCCTGCTGTTGCAGCCATTTGGGGAGTAAATCAACAGATGAAAGATCTCTCACTCTCTGTCTTCTCCCCCCCCCCCCTCTCTGTAACTCAACCTTTCAAACGCATAATTTTAAAAATAGAAAAAAATTATATGGTTGAAATATTCACAGAATTGAAATCTTGAGACTTAATGGACTAATGATACATCATACTTCATCTTGCCACATCAGTAAACATAGTTCTAATTTATATGTGTGCATATGTATTATTCATTTTTATAAAATATGACTGTTTTTCAAGAATTATCACCTAACATGGGATTGATGAGTCTAATTATATATGAATTTTATATTTGAATATATATATTTGCCATTTGTCTTCCTCCAGATCCATAAAAGCATACCTTCTCTCACATATTATATGAAATCTACACTGTTTTTCGAAATCATTTTTCTTTAATAACTATGGCAATGAGTAGCTGAGATAAACTATTGAAAAATCAGCCAAAGACACCCAGAGTCTAAAGGGTATGAAATCATTACTATTAATGAAAGTGACCTTGGTGTATCCTACCTGTGAATTTTTGCTCCACACCTGTGGAATCCTGTTAGGGTTGGGAGTTGCTGTCTTTTGGTCCTCTTTGCTCCACTAACTGAGGGGAGTGAGCTCTGCATTTCTGTTCTTGTTCTGAAGATATGGTCGTAACTCAGGAACCAGAAGAAATAGGCAGAAAAGTCACAGCCTGCACCTGTAAGAGCAAAGACATCTATGGCTGAGTGCTAAAATAGTATCTGATTTACAAAGTCCCCCTCTGCCGCCATAGCTCTAAAAAGCAGCTCCAATTTTTTATTCAGGACCCTGCAAGTACATTAAAGGAGTACGGTTCATGTGCAATCCACCTTTTACACCCCCTTTATCTCCTTTATCACTCTGGAGAACCACACGATACCGACTCCGTCATTCACCGGAATGTCTCACCAAATCCCCTCCTTTTATTCCTGTCCTCCCCAGTCCACACTCCCTCTGTCTCTTCACCTTGCTCGCCACTGTATTTTGTAGATTGTGTTAACTTCTTTGCCAGGGCTTCAGCTTGGGTCAGCTTGGTCATAATTGCCACCTTAGCCTCTAGGTGATCCGAGCAGTCATCTCTGACCGTATGGGATAAACAGAATGATTAAGACAATCTGCAGCTCTGATTTCACACCACCTGGAGTGTCTCGTCAATGTCAGTATGTCCAGGTACATTCCAGCTGGCCATGGGCCACTTTTGTTTATAGAAATTTTTCTCCTGCCTGACAGCCCTAGGGTCCTTTTATTGTGCAGCGTCCTGAGACATCTTCTGTCCGTAAGTCCCTAATTAATTATGCTCTGCACAGTTTTGGATTTGTTCACTTCTTTCTTAAGTGTCTTGGTACCTCCACTTTGGCAGCCAGTTCTCATGTACTGGATATTTTCCAAAATGCCTATAATCATTTATTATTTTACGTTTAACATGTATCAGGCCCTTTGCTACACACTTTACTACATTAGTCTACTTAATTTCCATAATAATGCTGTGATATAAACTCTATTACAATCTCTAAGCTAAGAGCATAGAGAGGTTAAGTTACCCAAGCCTATGAATAGCAGATCCAGACTTTTACTCCAGGAGTCTGCCCCCAGAGCCCATGCTTTTAACAAATATGCCTCCTTGGCCTAGTCTTTTTGTCTGTAGGATCATCACCAAAATGATAGGAATGTGTCTGATTGAAGTAGAGTACCCATGGTGAGAGCCGGCATTTAGGTGGAAGTTACAAAATACAGGATTCTCTTTAGCTATTAAGTTAAGGGAGGATGTTATTAAATATGCTGTCATAATCACACAGAACATAAGTGAGTGTGGATGAAAGTATTATTTGATTTTCCAGTGGTGGGAAGGTAGGGATATTTTATATTTCTTTCCATTTGTTTGGCTATATTGCTAATCTCAGCCTTCAAAATTCAATACATTTGACCTCCACATTGTAAGTCATTGTAGAGTTTAAAATGGATACATTTCATGACCCTGATCCTCAAAGGAATTGTGACATAGTGGGGATTCAAGATTAGCACAATTGAAAAAATTAAAGAACAAGAAGTTTCATTATATAACCTCTTCCTAATTCTTCAATTACTCTTCATTAGAATTCATGAGTTTTATTTTTTCTCCAGAGTTATTGTATCCTAAATTGGGGTGATCTCATTGACTCATATTTATAATATTACTTCAATGTGAATTACCATGAAACCCAATTCTCCTCTGACTTATTTTTAAAGTATAAACAAAAATTTTAAGTTACCTCTTAGAATCTTCCTAGGCCGTCTATGGGCATGTGTAGAAAAACACATCTCGGAAAATCGATACTTTTGTTTACTAGTAGTCCTGTAGATATAAGCTGTAGTTTAAGAACACAGTTCAAAGGAAATAGGTAAGAATTCTAATTATTAACTATCAGTTTTGATCATTTTCTCAACTAAGTCAGAGTTCTGAGTTTCTTATAATAGTTCCTTAACTTGGCAGTTGCCTAATAAAATAGTAAGTCAAAATTAAATAGATGCTAAGAGCCATTATACTATACTATTATATATACAATATATATTAATATATAATATATATGGAAGATCTCTTAATTATAATATATATTAATATATAATATATGCATATATATATATATATATAGAGAGAGAGAGAGAGAGAGAGAGAATGCAAGAATGTAAGTGCAAACTTCAGGCCAGCAGCAACCTCAAAAATATGTGATATGAAGTAAGATAAGGATTTTTTTTAAGCTTTATTTATTTACTTGAGAGGCAGAATTACAGACAGAGAGCAGGAGAGACAGAAAGATAGGCCTTCCATCCGCTGGATCACTCTCCAAATGGCCGCAACAGCTGGGGCTGAGCTAATCCAAAGCCAGAGCCAGGAGCTTCTGGGTCTTCCATGCAGATGCAGGGGCCCAAGCACTTGGACCACCTTGTGCTTTCCCAGGCCATTAGCAGGGAGCTGGATTGAAAGTGCAGCAGTCAGGATATGGGATGCCAGTGCCACAGTCAGAGGCTTAATGCTGGCCCCAAGATAATTATTTTATGAACTGTCATACCTAATTTCATACCACCTTTTGGATATGGTACAAAATTAAGATAAGGATGAGAAGATAGGGGCCGGTGCTGTGGTGCAGCGGGTTAATGCCCTAGCCTGAAGCGCTGGCATCCCATATGGGCACTGGTTCTAGTCCTGGCTGCTCCGCTTCCTATCCAGCTCTCTGCTATGGCCTGGGGAAGCAGTAGAAGATGGCCCAAGTCCTTGGGCCCCTGTACTCATGTGGGAGACCTGGAAGAAGCTCCTGGCTCCTGGCTTCAGATCGGCACATCTCCGGCTGTGGCAGCCAACTGGGGAGTGAACCATTGGATGGAAGACCTCTCTCTCTCTCTTTCTCTCTCTCTCTCTCTGCCTCTCCTCTCTGTGTGTAACTCTGACTTTCAAATAAATAAATAAATTTTAAAAAAAAGAATGAGAAGATGAAAATGGACAACAGGGTTGCACAAAAAACAGGATGAAAATAAGGCAGTAGGAACAATTCAATTGAAGTGAAGAACAGGCAAGTGGTATAAAGTAACTTACTGTTTGCACCAGCCATTCAAGGAGACAATATGGAAACTGACTGTTATGGTATCTCTATGATAATTGGATGCAAAAAAGGGTTTTTTTTGGGGGGGGTATAAGCAAAGCATTACATACCCTGAAATGAGTTTGCATAGGATACTGTTTTGATAATTAATAAAACACAGTCACAGATGGATTTAGCTGGATGGTACAATATGAACTTTTGCTTATCCATTGTTTAAATACTTTATTTGTGGAAGAGAACAGGCAAGAGACTTGATGGGGGGTGGGCAGGGTTAAGTATCACTGGCTGTATGCTGTGTATCCTGGAGGACTTGTGTGACTTGGGAGAAGAAGGTTTTCTGTCCTACTGAAGGCAAACATAATGTCAGTCTCCATGCTAAAGCTTTCCAAGTTTCAGTGAACCAGGGGAACACAGCTTTTACTCACTTGAGTGAATCTTTTATTTGAGAGACAAGAAGGATAATTTAAAACAAATATACAGTTTTTTTCATTCGTATAAAAATAGTAATATGAGGAAACTTCAGAAAAATCATGGGAAATGAAATGAAAAGATAAAAAATAAACTATAAACTTTCTCTTCACAAATTCTATCAAGGTCCTGACAGTTTTGTAAGTGATGATACTAGCAATCTAGGCTATCCCTAAAGAACTTAGGGTGCTGAAATTTTAACCATAACAATTCAGCCCTTTATAGATATTTAACAGAAGAATACTGGGTACATTTCAAGGATTTTTTTCATATTAGGAAACAAAAAGAAGACAGCCAGAGCCAAAGAAAGACTATAAGGTGAATGCTTAATCTTTCCTATCAAAACCCATAGAAAATTATCAATGATGACCAGACTGACTAGGAGCATTGTTGTGTAGAATTTTCTTGTGAAGCTTTCCCAGGAATTTTTTTGCTAAAGCTTTGGCTCACTTTCTGAAAAACCTCTAATCATCAGTGGATATTATCATTCTTTGGCCTTTTAGAAAGCCAATAATCAAAATACCTTGAATATCCTCCCCCACCCAACCCCCCAAAAAAAACCTGCCATGATCTTTACTCTTGACCAGTCTACTTCTGCTTTGCCTAAACCACTTCCACCTCTTGGTAACCATTGCTTTGGTTGTAGTTTGTCTTCAGGATTGTACTGAGAAAGCCAGGTTTTTATTTCCTATTAAAATTCCTGGAAGAAATTCCTTAGAATCTTCTATCCCACTAGTTTAAAATTTCCACTGAAAACTGTCTTGTCTGAAGCTGACCTGAATGCAATAGTTTTGGCATCCATCAAGCAGAAAGTTTGCTCCATTTCAGTTTTTCAATCAGAATTGTGTAAAATGAACCAATTGAGATGTCCATGGGGTTGGTTATTATTTATACTGTTGATTATTGGTCCTCCACAAATTTGCAAATTTGTGTGTTTGGTTTGCCATTACAAGCTTCATCTCCAACATCACTTTGACCCTTTTTAAGTCAAGTTATCTGTAAACTGATGATGTCTTTGGGGCATTGTCCTCCAAAATATTTTGTAAAACAGCAGTAATTTTACCACTTTTTCCCATCTTCACCCCAAATTTCATGTCTATTCTTGCTTCAATTTTAGCAAAACTCAAATTGTTCTGTTAGGGGCTCTTTTCAAATTGATGTGTCATTATTCCTGGTGCCATCTGATAAGACTTCATAAAACTTTCTTGAATTTTCTAAAGTGAGTTAGTACACCTTTTCCATCAGCTCCAACTTGGAAGCATGACTGAAATCTACACTTAGCAATTAATCCCTGGCTACCTCTCTAAAAGCAAAGCTAATCAGAACAGTTAGAGTTTTCCTTGACTTTTGCTGAAGTGACTGGGGAAAGGGACTTATTAAATTGGAAATTTGGGAGAATACAGAGCTGAAGCTTCTGCAGTCATTGCATTACAATCCAATCCCCATAAGTTTAACAAGGAAGTCAATACAGAAAGGAAAAGTCAAACATATTGGAAGAAATTGTGATAGGCCTCAAATCAAGCTGCCTAATTATATTATGCAGGCATTAGGCCAATAATTTCCTTTTGATTAGCCCAGTTTGAACTGCGTCTTCTCATACCTGTTACTCAGGATCAATCTCTCCTCTTCCTTTTTTCCTGTTGTTCTTTTTTTTCTTCTTTCCCTCACCTCCCTTCCCCTCCCTTCCCCCACCTTCCCTCCCCTCTCCTCCCTCTCTATCTCTCTGTCTCTCAGTCTACATGAAACAACTATACTAGACTTTCTCCTTGTCCTATTCTCTGTAACCTGAATCCTTTAGTGACATTATTTTTAGGAACACAATTTTAAAAATAGAAAAATGTTTTCTCTGACATTTTACAAAATGGAAAGCTATAGATAGTACAGATATTCTCACACAAATCTTCAATGAATTAATTGGCCCAGGAATCAAAATAAAATAAATAGAATAGAATAAATTGGTTTTTGTAGGTTATACATTGTCATGCCTTCAGTAGAAAGAAAAATATTGAACTCTCTACTTTCAGAAGATATATGTAAAAATTATGACATATATTAATGGATGTCATTAATTATATTAGGAAGTTTATATTCAAAAGAAAAGCAACTATCAAACTGCTGATGTACCTGCCAGATAAGTAGAGTTTACCCTAATAAAACAGAAATGTATTTTATGTATTATCAGTAGATTTGTGCATAGCTTTACAAGCTGAGACCAGTATCAGAAACTCATCAAACTCAAGTGACATTGCTGCTGCTCTTTTTAGATTATTTCTCTTGGAATCCTAACAGCTAATTTTGAGGTAGGTCACAGCTGGGCTTGGTTGAAGAAACAGGCATAAAAGTCTTGGAAGGAGGCAGATGGGAGGATGAGGTGAGTCAAGGACAGGGAAAGAAGAGAGTGATAGCTGATTTTAGTAGGGTTGAAATCCCATGGGCAAGATTCAAGGCAGGAGGGAAATAAAATCAGGAGACTGAGATTTCTGGTCCACTGAAACAGACTGCTTCCTGCGGTGAGTCTTCAGCACTCTGGATAGTTCCCAAGGCACTCAAACACTTGAACTACATCCAAGGCTTTTTCCCCTAAGGCCTCTTACCCTGCATCCCTGATTGGTGCAGTCATGTTACCAGTTTTGCTAAACTCAGTTTCTATAGTCTGGGGATGTATCTCAAAAACTTTCCATCTTGACATTGGATCAGAGTCATGAATTTGTTTCTTAGTGCTCTTTCCATGTGGCATGTACAAGAATTATCCCAGCGCTATTATTTCATGTATCTGAACAGATAAGATTGTACAGGATACTCACTGGAAGATTGTCTGAAATACAAAAATACAAGAAAAACATAGATACTCATTTATGGGAGTATAAATAAATTGTAATAATTTATAGAAAGAAGCTTAGAAACTATGCAATAATGAAATACCACACACACACATACACATACACATACAGAGAGAGAAAGAAAGAGAAATTTAGAATGATTCTGAAATATCCCATTAAGATAACTTTTAGGCCGGCGCCGTGGCTCACTTGGCTAATCCTCCACCTGCAGTGCCAGCACCCCGTGTTCTAGTCCCAGTTGGGGTGCCGGATCCTGTCCCGATTGCTCCTCTTCCAGTGCAGCTATCTGCTGTGGCCCGGGAAGGCAGTGGAAGATGGCCCCAGCACTTGGGCCCTGCACCTGCATGGGAGACCAGGAGGAAGCACCTGGCTCCTGGCTTCGGATTGGTGCAGCACGCTGGCCATGGCAGCCATTTTGGGGGTGAACCAAAGGAAAAGCAAGACCTTTGTCTCTGTCTCTCTCTCTCTCTCACTGTCTAACTCTGCCTGTCAAAAAAAAGATAACTTTTAAGTATGGGGGACAAGAAAAAGATAAGTGTGCTGCAGAATGTGCAACATACTTTTTTCTCATTTATGGGAGAAAAAGATTAAATGTACTTATATGTAAAAACAGCAATATCCAAAGTGTACATACAAAGGAAACTCCTGATAGACGCTAGGAAGAAAGTCTATGGAACTTTCTGAGTTTTTTTATGATATACACATAATACTTTTTCATTAAAAATGCACTTTGTTAACATTGGCAAAAGTAAATTTAAAGGAATAGTTGGACCCTCCGTGAAGTTCCTTTGTATAGATTTGAGCTACCAGAATTAATACATCCCATGAGCCTGAGGCACTGAGCCTGTTCTCCTTTACTGAGCCACGGTGTTTCCGTTCCTTTTTCTAAAGTTTAGGAACCAAAACAGGATGCCTTGACTTGCAGATAGAGCAAGTTACGGGGAAGTCCAGCTCTGTACCCTCAGGATTCTTCAGCATGATCCACAAGAACACTCCCCATCATCTCCAAGAACTTTTGAAGAAGCAATGATGTGGGAACAGAAGTCACAGACATGTGTTCCAGAACAGATTATCCTGTGTTTAACATGATTCAGAACTTAACTCTCACAGAAGGAGATGCCAGCATTTCTCAGAATTACATCCCACTCCAGAGTACATAATTATTACAGCATGAATCACTGGTCAACACCTGAAAAATTCTGCAAAGGAACACCTCATTCATGCCCTGAGGTATGGGGAAGGCAAGATTAGACTATATATATATATATATATATATATATATATATATATATATAGAGAGAGAGAGAGAGAGAGAGAGAGAGAGAGGCAGAGTAGACAATGAGAGAGAGAGACAGAGAAAGGTCTTCCTTTGCCGTTGTAGACCATATATTTTTAACCCCCCAAAAAAATCACTCCATGTTTAAACACTACTTAGAATAAAGAAGAGAAATTCACTCCTAGGAGTGTTTTAACCACAGTAAGAGACATGTATGAAGTGGTTCTCAGATTTTAGGTTTGGAAACAACTTGTGAGTCACAAAATCTCTTATTTACAGCAAATTTAAATTTAGAAGAGAAGCACTTCTTGGCTCTCTGTGAAAAGCAGGCATACACTTCTATTTCTTGCCACACATGTAGGAAAATGGTGATTTGCTTAACTGGAAGGTACAAAGATGAATTTCTAATTCTGAACTCAAGGGAAAGGTATTCTAATGGAAAAACCTAGCAAGGAATATGTATAAACTTCTTTACATTTTCCAGTGTTCCAACCATAATTGTGTGTTACTTTCAGGGAAGGATTAAATATCTATTGCCAAGGCACATGACAATCCAAACTGGTAATTTATTTTGGAATAAAACAACCCATGACTATAATATGCACTACAATGTTTAGGAAATATATAGGGATTATTTGGCTTCCTTGGTTAATATGACTTCAACAGCAATTTTATTCAGTAAAATAGGTGTCTTACCTGCCTTGTCCTTCTGAAGATTGTGTTAAAGGGGTGGATATGCATTGGATTTTGTTTTTACCAGCTGAAGAATATTATATGATTAAAGTAGATGAACAACCTAGCCCCAAGATCACATGAAAATTGTTTTCTCAATCTTCCCAGCAAGAGTTGGTGAGTCAGACTCGCTTGACTTTTCTACAATTTATTCCATAGGTTTGCTGGTCACCCCTAGTGACCTTTGAGTGAATAACAATGGAATGATCTGTGTTGCTCTTTGCTTCTGTCCTTCTAGGCTCAAAGGGAAAAGAATCCATATGCTATCAAAGACACGATCCTCTATCTGTGCTATCTGTTTCAACCTCTCTGGAAACAAGTTCTTTCAGATACATCTTCTCTTTAATCATTCTGCCATTGCCTTCTCTTTGAACTTCAAACATGCATAGGTCTTCCCTTTAGAAGAAAAAAAGAAGTTGACATTGCTGGCCAGGACCCTAACTTCTGAGTTAATTCAAACCTTTTCTTGCCTAAATATCTTTACCCCTGGACCTCCATTTTGCCATCCTTCACTCTTTACTCCCTTTTGTCTGCTAAGTCATTGTATACCAATACACAGGCTGTAGTTTATATAATGGGTCCCCAGAAGTATACAGTGTGCAACCTGCACAAAATGCATGCGGTGGCATTATTTACCTTGCTCCATTGCTGCTTCTACCCTTTTATCTTTTTGCTACCCTCGTCACATTTAACACTACTCTGCACATAGTTTCCAGGTTAATTGTCCTAAAATATGCTGAAATACTACTTTATCCAGAGGAAGTTGGGGAGCCTGCTGTGGGTTTCAGTGCTCTCTGTCTTTCCCTCCTCATTCCACTCAGAGACAGCTTGCACTCTAACTTCATCATCTCCAGACAGACTGCTCACATCATGTCACTTTGTCATCTAGCACAAGCCTTCCCGAACCTGCAGGATTCCACTCACATCTCCATTCCCATAATTCCCACATGTGCTGCAAAGTCCACTTTAACCTTTGTACCTTGATTACACGTTATTGCCTACCTGAGCCCGTAAGAATTCATTATTCCCCTTTCTGGTTCCTATAGTATTTGACACTTTTGTACTGACTTCTCATTACATTTATTTGTGAATGTATATGAGAGTATCTCAGAAAGTTTGTGGAAAGTAGAATTAAAAGGTTGATTTTGGTGCAAAAATTTTTTGAAATCCATTCACAATAAGTATTTTTCACAAAGCTTTTGAAGATCATCAAATATGCTATGCTGTATTTCTGTTTGGTTTATGCTTATAAAAGTCAGAAGCTAGATATTATAATTATTTGCTTTCTCCAAATTGTATAAACCAACATTTTCTATACAATGTTATTCTTTATAAAAATTGATTTAGTAATTGACAGGTTGTATTAGTGTACTTACCATAGTAACGATTTCATTTTGTGAATTTTTCTAATTATTTATTTATTTTAGAAAGAGAAACAAAAGAAAGAGACAGAGACAAAGAGCTCCCATCAGTTGCTTCATTCTACAGATGCCCACAATGGTCAGGGCTAAGGAGGGCCAAACTGGGAGCCAAGAACTCAGTGCAGGAGCCCAGCTACTTGAGCCAGCACTGCCGCTCTGCAGTCTGCATTAGCAGGCTACTGGAATCAGAAGCTAGAGCTCGGATTTGAACCAAAGCTCTTTGATATTGGATACAACAATGTTAAATGCTAGGCCCCAAAGCTCACCTTTTAGTTCAATTTTTAAGAACAGATTAATTTCAGGCAGGCATTTAGCATGATAGTTATGATGTTGTCACTTGCAGTACCCATGTCTCATGTCAGAATGTCTGGATTCAGGTCCAGCTCTGTTCCCAATTCCAGCTTCCTGCTGAAGCACACCTTGGGAGGCAGCAGGTGATGACTCAAGTGATTGGGTCCCGGCCACCCACATGGAACACCTAGATTGAGTTCCAAGCTCCTGGATTCAGCCTGGCCCAGTCCCAGGTGTTGGAGATGTTTGGGGAGTGTACCCATGGATGGGAGACATTCTCTCTCTCTGATTCTCTGCCTTTAAAAAATCAATATTAGTTTTTTAAAAAATGATTAGTTTATTTCATAAGAGCATATTTTTGTTTATTTGGGTTTTTTTTTTTGGTGGTGTGTATGTATGTTCTTGTATGCATATCTCACTTTTCAATTATGTAGTTATGCCAGCATCAGCCAAGCTGGTATTCAGGATATGCTAATGACTATATTACCACTACAAATAATAATTCTGAAACATGCTCTAAATATTTCTCCAAGAGATTCACTCTACAGAAGTCCCTTGATAAACTAGCAGGTATGAATTTATAAGTGGTGTTAATTAAAATTAACTATGTTTGGGAAAATTCTTTTCAGTAATTAATTTATCAAATGTTAGTGTTTTCCAAAGAAATATCCTAAAAAATTCATGGTGTTGGTTTTGAATAGAAAAATAAATATGTCACTTTTCTTCTTTTAGGATTTGTTTGTGTATTTGAAAGGCAGAAAGAGGGAGAGAGGGAGGGAGGGAGAGAGAAAGAAGGAGAGGAGAAGAGAGGAGGGGAAGGAAGGGTAGGAGAGGTTCACTCTCCCCAAATGGCCATAACACCTGGAGCCAAAGCCAGGAGCCAGAAAAACCATCCTGGTCTCCCACATGGGTGGTAGGAACTCAAGTACTTTGGCCAGCATCCACTGCCTTCCCAAACACATTAGCAGGGAGCTGGATCAGAAGCAGAGCAGCCAGGACTCAAACTCAGATATGGGATACTGGTGTCAAAAGCAGCAGCCTAACACACTATACTACAGGAATGCCCCAATATGCCACTTTTTTTTTAAAGATCTATTCATTTATTTGAAAGGCAGAGTGTGAGGGGGAGAGAGAGAGAGAGAGATAGAGAGGGAGAGGGAGAAGGAGAGAGAAAAGGAGAGGGAGAGGGAGAAGGAGAGGGAGAGGGAGAGACCAAAGAGATCTTCCCTCTGCTGATTCACTCCCCATATGACTGCAATGACCAGGGCTGAGCCAAGCCAAAGTCAGGGGCAGGAGCTTCTTCCAAGTCTCCCATGTAAGTGCAGGGGCTTAAGGAATTGGGCTATCCTCCCCCTGCTTTCCCAGGTGAATCAGCAGAGAGTTGGATCAGAAGTGGGGCATCCATAGAAAATTAATTATTTTGAAAAAAAAATTATGTAGGATCTCTGTCTTTAATGTGCTGTACATTGCTATTTAATGCTATAATTAGTAATCCAATGGTAGTTTTTTCACTTGATGTTGCTATATGGGCAAAATGTTGAAATCTTTACCTAGTATATACTAAACTGATCTTCTGTATACAAAGAGAATTGAAAATGAATCTTTACATGAATGGAAGGGGAGAGGGAGCGGGAGGGGGGTGGGTTGCGGGCGGGAGGGAAGTTATGGGAGGGGGGAAACCATTGTAACCCATAAGCTATACTTTGGAAATTTATATTCATTAAATAAAAGTTTAATAAAAAAAAAAAAAAAAAGAAGTGGGGCATCCAGGACTCAAATTGGCACCCATGTGGGATGCCAGCACCACAGGCCCTGGCCCTACCATGGTGTGCCATAACACTGGACCCTATATCACTTTTCAATAGGAAGAACAGAAATATTGATAATTAGCTGCTGTGAGAGGAGAAGGGAAATTCATCATTTTCTTCCAGCCTTTGAATTTTTCTTTCAAATGAAACTGATTTTTAAATACCCTTAGAATTCTGTTGGAAAAATCATGTAAATAGAATCTTCTGTGGGCTTCTATACAATTGTCTATGAAAGGTATTATCTGTGAGTCCTGCATGGGGCTCATAAAACTGGAGCTAAAAACCTAGGGCCTGAAATTATTACTTTAATTTAGTGTACAAATATAGGCTTGCTTCTTCAAACAAAAACATGGCAACAGAAAACCAGAGAACAAAATCCTGTAAGCCAGTTAGAGCCTATTAAAGACTCAAGTTTCAGAATTAATGTGTGCTCTGTCCATCACAGGACGGAATGAAAGGATTTGAGGTTTTCCTGAAGCACTTTTGGTTAACGTGCATGATGACAGGAATATATATGGTTCTGGCTTCACTTTTTTATAATAAAGTTTTTCAGTATAAGTTATCTGTGCCAAGAAATCACATGTTAGTTAACTATAAAATGATTTAGTGGAATGATCACAAGATATTCTACTCAGACTTACTTGGGAAGCTCTGCTACAGCCCAGATCTGTGACCTTGATCAAGTTATTAACTTCTCTGAGCCCAGTTATCACATCTCAAAGCTGAAAATAACACTCTCCCTGCACCTGTAGGGCTAGGGGGGAAAGTGTTAGTTTATCCTGGCTGTGTTCTTTCATTTTTTTCTTCCTTCCTCTCTTCTTTCTGTGGCTTGACAATGCGCTATGATACTGATAGATTTTCTGAGTCAGCAAGACAGAAAAGTACCTAATCTTTTATTCTGTATGCTCATCATTAAGTCCTGTTACTGCAGTCTCATTATTGGAAATGAATTTTAAAAGGTTGTCAGCTATGTTGATGTCATTTCAAATAGGGATATTTATTTATTGGATCACTTTCTCTCCTATGCAACACAGATGAAGAAAGATTTACATTAATATTAAAATGGATTTCAAAGGAAAAAAAACAAGCAATACCATAGGCAAAGAGGAAATCCCCATACAATCAGAAAAGGTGACATGAAGATGAAAACATTTTATTTTGAGCCTCATTAATAGATAGTCTCTTACGGTTTGAAAAGTGATTTATTTATGCAGTGAATGAATGTTCTGAATGTTCATTTTATATTGGCCTTAATGGCAGGTGCTAGAGCTTCAACCACGTCGCACAATCAAGTACGACACTCCTCAGCCAGAGTTGTTTCCAGGATAATCAAGTCCTCAGTCCAACCCATTGGAACCACACTGCTTCCATTTTCAAGTTGAGTCAAAGCTAAGTTTCCATCCAATAACAAGAGGTTACAGTATGGCATTCCTCTGGTCTTCATCAGTAAGAGAGGTGATGGAATGATTACATGTAATGCCAACAAAACACCGCAGGTTCGCCTGCACGGAACAGGTGTTCACCTCACCTTTCTTTGATGCATAAAATTATGCCAAAGAAGGAGGATCACAGAACATGTAAGGCTGCTTTCTTTCTCCAAATGCAACCATGATGAAAGCATGATGGCTACGGTGAGCAAATGTTCTACAGACACCCCTCCTTGCCTTTAGCAAAAGGACACTTTAAAACACTGATTTCAAATGCATTGAATTGGTTAGTGTTTTTGACCCACGTGTAGCTAGATTTTTTTACTACAGGATTCCTGTTATTCTCCTTTGACCACAACTATGTGTAAACATTGGCTATTCAAGTATAACAGTATCCCAATGGGCTCTCACAAGCATTTCCTTTAACGTGAAAAAGCAGTGTTAGTTTTTGCAAACCAGAGGCACTTTCTCCCACCTCAGAAGTACTAAACAATAAATTTAAAACCTAAGACATAATGTAGTTTCTTCCAGTATTTAATGGAGTACTTCATTTGCCATGGATGTTTTTCTGTTACATGAATATCATTTCTATCCTATTTGTATTATTCTTACAAGAAAGCTCTGGCCAGGAAAATAAGTGTGCTATATTTATGACATTTATTGTGATAGGATATTCTAATATCTCTATATATTTGAAATATCTTGTTTGCTTTCTAAATGTAAGCTATGATTAAGTTTGAGTTTATAAGCCATAAGCTTTTAAAAATGCTTCAGTTTTGCAAAATTCTCTATTTGAAAGGCAAAGAGGCAGAGACAGACACATCTCCCATCTGCTGGGTCACTCCCTAAATGGTGCCAACAGTTTGGCTAGGTCAAAGCCAGGAGCCAGGAATTCAATCTATGTCTCCCACATGGGTGGCAAAGACCCTGCTACTTGAATCATAGCCTGCTGCCTGTGTATGTCAGTGGGCAGCTAGAATCAGGAGTGAAGCTGGGACTTGAAGCCAGACACTCCAACATTGAATATGGGTATCTTAACTTATAGGCCAAACATCTGCCCCTAAGAGCTATAATTTTTTTAAAAAAACAAGGCAGGCATTTGGTTAAGGTAATGGTTAAGACACCACTTGTGACACCCATGTTCCATATCAGATTGGGTTCCTACCAATGTGCACCCTAAGAGACAGCAGGTAGAAGGCTCAAGTACTTGGGTCTCTGCCACTCATGTTAAGAGACCAGAACTGAGTTCCCTGGCTCTGGCCTGGGCCAGTACTAGCTATCATAGGCATTTGTGGGGGAGTGAACCAGCAGATATATTTCTCTGACTCCTTGCCTTTAAAGGATATAAGTGAATATTTTAAAATTTAAGCCAGAATTATGGTTGTTTGGGTAGTGTTTATTGCTTTTTGAAATTGACTTCATATGGTTTACACATGCTCTCCTTCAAGTTATAATTTGGAATCCTAGTTAAAGATAGAGTGAATAGATCAACATTAGGAATATTGGGTGTGTTGTTATTATGCAGCTCTTTAGAAATACAAAGTTCTTATCTAGTGTAAGTTCAACTACCCATATGAGTACTATATTGAGGCATGCTATTGAAAAGATTCCTGTTGTCAATTAGAATGTTACATGCTCATTTGAAATCCTTGTTTTCTTCTGCCATTGACTTTTCCTCTTTTATATAGCTTGTATTAATTCATATTTAAGGAGAAAGTTCATCCTCATAAACATATGCCCCTATTTTAATAAAATATTTTAGACAAAGACAGGCATTTAGCCCAGTGGTTAAGATACCTTTCTTCCATCTTTCTTCCATATTGGACTTCCTGGATTTGATAACTGGCTTCATTCCAGGCCCTGGGAGGCAGAGGTAATTTTTTAAAAAGATTTATTTATTTATCTGAAAGAGTTACAGAGAGAGGTAGAGACAGAGAGAAAGGTCTTCCATCTGATGGTTCACTCCCCAATTGGTCACAACACAACAGCGGAGCTGTACTGATCTGAAGCCAGGAGCCAGGAGCTTCTTCCGGGTCTCCCACACAGGTGCAGGGGCCCAAGGACTTGGGCCATCTTGTACTGTTTTCCCAGGCCATAGCAGAGAGCTGGATCAGAAAAGGAGCATTCGGGACAAGAACCCACGCACATATGGGATGCCAGCACTTCAGGCCAGGGCGTTAACCCGCTGCACCACAGCGCCGGCCCCAGTGGTGATTTTCAAGTGACTGGGTCCCTGACACCTACCAGGTAGACCTGGATTAACTCCTGGCTCCAGTCATCACAGGCATTTAGAAAGTGAATCAGTGAATGGGAACTTGCTCTTAATCTCTCTCTCTCTTCCCTCCCCCTCTCTCCCTTTCTCTCTGTTTTTCAAACAAAACAGGAAATTTTAAACTCTGAAAATATAAATAGCACATACCTATATACACTGGACATTTACATTTTTACAGGGAAAGAAAAAACTGACATGGAAAAGTGCAATCATTTTCATATATATGATATATGCACATAGGGGAACTTCAAAAAATTCATGGAAAATGGAATCAAAAGATAAGCTTATGTTACTGCAAAAGTTTTTGAAGTCCATGCATACATAGGATCTTCAGAAAGTTGATCAAAATGTGTATTAGGAGAATGTTATGTATCGATTTCAAATATATATAATATATAATTTAAATATTTTATGCATGTTTAAGCAGAACATATACATATATGTTTTAAATAATTTTCACACGCACACACACTCCAACTCAGAGGAGAGACAGATGTGTAGATTGCTGGTGACACCTCCCAAGTGTGTACTCACAACATCAGTTTCTGGGCTTCTGGGAAATTGTTACAATCAATGTTTGCATCCTGGGTGCATAGGGAACACACACTATAAGTGCTAACAGGAGTGGCACACACACCCCACACCCAGTCCTTTCACACTCTCGGGATCCTGGGGCATTAGGTGCTGGAGGCAGCAAGAATGCCTCCTCTGTGTGTGAAATAGGAGTAAGCATTATTCATGAACTGGTGCTCAAAGTTTTCCCTTTCTTTTCTTTCTTTCTTTCTTTCTTTTTTTTTTTTTTTTTTTTTTTGCTTCTCAGGAGCAAAAGATTCTTCCAAGTGATCTAGCTCTAGAAGTCGCTCAGGAAAGAGGAAAATTCAGAGAAGATTTCAGAAACCAGGCAGAACAGTGGAAATAGTTAACAAGTGAATGAGAGGGTAAGGGAGAAGAGAGACAGACAGACGTACACCGTCAGGAAAAGCTTCTGTGATTATGAAGAGACAAAGCATTGCAGGATCAATTCCCATCTTTGTGAGGGATTTTGGTAGAAGCCAGTAATAAGGAAAAAGATTTTAAAGATTATGCCTCAGTGGTGTTCAGTTTCTAGGGTTTCCTTTGGATTGGTGTTTACCCAAAGAGTTGCTGTGGGTTTTAGGAGAAGAGTTCTGTGGGCAAGATAATATCACACAGCACAGAGTAGTGAGCATCTCCGATGCCATCTACTACACGTAAGAAATGCTCCTCTTTGTGAAAACCAGAAGCATTCCCTCAGGTTTGCATGCATCTCCAAAGAGAGACTATGGCCACTAGAAGAGAAACACAACTCTGGGAATGGAATTAAGTAGGAACAGAGCTGTGGAAATATGGTATCTTTATCTGAGTCTTTCTATCTCAATGTATAGGTGAACTGTATTTTTCTTTTAAAGTAATGCAAGTTAAGTGAAAATGACCCCCAAGTGTAATTTTAGTCATGTGTGAGTAATACAACTCCAACATGTATTATATTTTTGGCACCTGGACATCAGATATGGTTTTTTTATATGCACAAGAAAGTAGGCTTTAAAATGAAAAGAAGCAGTTGTGTCTTTATGGCAAATAAATGTTGTCAAGGGCAATATGGAAAAAATTGAGAAAATAATTGCACATTTCCTGATTGTGCATCCTTACATGCTTCTACTTAAAATCATGGTTGGCTAAATCATAGAATCAGTATCTATACCCAGGTTGGACTAGTTCTAAAGCCTCTGATTTGTGATCCTTTGACAGTAGTTCAGTGGGGTGATGAGAAAAACAAAGAATACTTGAGAAAACATGAGAAGAAACAAAAGGGATAATTTTTTTCTCCAGACTTAAAAGTATCCAAATCTCACATGAGTCACCCTCCCACTTCTAATCTGGTTTGTTATATAGCGCACCACCCACCAGCAGATTTGGGAAGATGTTTAAGAAAAACAGCTAACAAATTAAATATGAACATTCTCAAAAAGGCTCAATATAAACTCGTTGTCAGGAAATGAAATTATTTGGAAAAAAACTGCCCAAAAACTTAAATCAATAACAAAGTCAAGTTCAGGTCCTAAAGCATGGTTGATTTCTAGACTTTTCTAGGCAAAGGGCTAGAAGCATTTGCAGAAATGCTTTATTGTTCTAAATTCAACCAAAGATCTGCTTATTAATCATTTCTCTGTTGCTTTGGAGAGAGATGCTTTTATTTATATTAATTTCAGGGTGTTAACTGGAAATCATCACCTTGCTTAGAACGATTTTCAGACGAAAGAGTTCAAAGCATGACTCCACTCCCTTCTTCAAGTTTCCCATCCATGCTCTAGGCAGGACTCCTACCAGCATGAGGCACATTTGCCTCTCAACTGGCTGGCCTGGAAGTCTTCCTAATAAATGAGGAAAGACTCTATGAGTCCCTGGAGCTCCTTAACATTACAGAAGAGACCTAAATGAATTCTCAAAGCCTCCAGCTTATTATCACCACAGTACACATATACTGGCTGACACAGATTTCCCTTTGGAGGTGGGACCCCGTGCACCTGTGCTTCTTGTGGCACCTCCTTCCAGCCACAGAACTTAAGGATAGATTTCACCAGGGACTCTTCAACATGCAGATTTTTAAGGCAAGAACCAAATCCTGACTTCTCTTGCTGCCCATAGGACTAGCCTGGCTTTCCTTGGCTCAGCAATCTGTAGCCATCTGCTGAGTCAGTGAAGATGTAGGGATTCAACTCTACAAAACTACTGCCCTTCCCACTTGCAAGCCTCACCAATTCAGTGTACCATAAAGGACTGAAACTTTCATTTAAGCATTATCTTGGAATTTCATTGCAATTACTGTGGCTGAAGAAATACTACGAGAACCAAAAAATCAAGGTGTGTCAGGGAAATGCTTTCTTTTTTTCTCTAAAGATTTCCAAATGACAGGTGGCAGATTTAAAATATTATTCACAACACTTCCTAAAAATGGCAAAAGCTTTCTTCAAAGGACCACTATGGAGAAAGACATAGAGCTAGACTACAAGGAGGGTACTTCTAAAAGTTCATGGAAAATGAAATTGGAAAATAGGATTATTTTGAAATCCATGCATTTTTTTATTTTATGTATTTCTGTGTACTTTTTGAAGACCTTTCATGCAATGGAGTTTTGTAATAGGGGGAAAAGATCAAGCTCAACTATGATCGAAAGGAAAAGTGGGAAGTCTTATAGTCAAGGGACACATTGACCACTGGATGGAAAATTACAAAGAAGTAGCATCATGGGTTAGAGGGATTCTGGCTGGACTGACCTAACAGGATTGCTACTGAAGACCATGGTGATCAGACATCACCTGGGGAATGGTGGGGGATGAGGAACCCTTGCAGATGACAGGGTGAATGGGGAATGGTGGGTGCACTGTGTTCTGACTGACTGAGCAGGATTCTTGCTAAAATTGAACAGAATGAACATGAAGTCTGAAATCAGGACCTAGCTGGGCAGAGTTTCAATAGAGGCTGACGAGAATTTGGTCCCAGAGGAAATCTTTGTCAGTAGTGATGGCAATAATAGTAGTAATACTGTCAGTGTAACCTTTCCGAAAGTAGGAGATGTGCATTTTTAGATGACTTTGAGCTGGGTCTCAATATCTCTCTATATCCTAATTCCACTAAAAACTCATGAAATAGGTTCAGTGGTAGATATGTATTTATGTGTCTGTGAGAGAGAGAGAGAGTAAGAGAAAGAAAATTTTCTAATGTTTTTGGATTAAAGATATTTCTATATATAATAAAAAAAATCGTCTTTAGTTTTAGATACTAGGTCTTGATAAGTCATTTAAGTAACAGGCAAAACCAGAAAAGGCCAATGACAAAGTATTGAATTTTCTCCCTTTAGCTGATAATATTGATTATATTAACCAAACAATAAACAAATCATTCTTTTTGTGGCATTTAGTCAGCTTCTGTGATACCTACTGAGGGAAAAAAGGACTAGTTCAATGGCAAACCTCTCATGATCCTTTTTCTAGACAATACTATAAGAAGCATCAAGAGTCAGCTTCCCTTTGGTTGTTAGACTCACCCCAAACTCTGAGTGGCAGGTGCAGGTCCCAGGACAGAGAGACAGGCATTTTGTAGGAGACAGAAGAGGTCAGCAGGGTTTTCACTGGGGTTTTGAGAGATTTGTAGTTCTTGATCATTTACTGTAGTCTACATAGAAGCTGCTAGTTGCAAATAAACCAATGAGTAAGAGAGAAGATTCTGTTTAAAATGACCTTAGAGAGTTTCTGGTTTCATTTAAAGGAGCCATGAGAGACCAAAGAAGCACAGTTCTGAAGTACACAGATACAGGTGGTGCAGGTTCGCACTGGATGGCTTACCAAGACTTGCTCAGTTCTGAGACCTCTCTCTCCATTGAAGCGTCTGTTTTGGCTGCTTCATGATCTTTTTACTCTTCATTAAAATGCCCTTTGAAACAAGGGTGACCTTGTCAAAATATATCCCAAATAAACCACAAAGATGGCCACTTTTGTGGCAGTGACCTGATGAGAAAGACTCCCCAAAGGACAGTTCACACTATGTAAATTATGCTTCAGTTCTGTCATGAGTTACAAGCCGATTTCCCTCCCCAAGGAACCCTGAAATAGGTCACTGCTACAAGCTCCCTCACGTGTCATGTCTGGGTAGCTAAGAGTGCACACTCATATTGTAAATGGTTTTAATAAGCAAAGGAAACGCCAGCAGCAATAGCGCAATCAGCTTAGACAGCACCATTCGTGTTCATCACTTAGTTTCTGTTAAGCATCTAATGAATAAGTGGCACCAAAATAAGCACATTGGAGATTTGTACGGAATACAGACAGGAAATGATTACTGCTCCACTTAAAAAGATCCAGGTCAGGTATATACTATCCAGTTAATTGTTTGTTGTTGTTCTTTCTCTTTTTTAAGAAGCAGAGAGTTCCTATTCTTTATTTCAATCCTCACTCCGAAAGTCCTTGATGTCCAGGGCCAGGCTAGGGCTGGAGTCATGAGCTTGGACTCTCGCTGGGCTAGCAAGAACCCCTCTTCTTGAGCTATCACCCCAACTTCCCAGGGTGAGCATTAACAGGAAGCTGGAGTCCGGAACACAGCAAGGGATACAACCTAGGTACTCCAGTGTGGGTCATGGTCATCACAACCAGCATCTTAACTGCTAGGCCACAGGCCAGCTCCAGGTTCTTGTTATCTAAGTCAAGTCCAGGTGCAGACGAGGGCTCTAAGGTTAGGTTCTTTCTGTATGATTCTTCTAAATCCTTGAGGACGGGTAGTCCTGTGATTTTACACACACACACACACACATACACACACACTTACTCACACACACAAAATAAAATGCTGAACCAGAGATGGTTCCACACAAAAGAGAGATTGAGTAGGCAGCACAGAGCTGTCACTGTTCATTTCAGTTCTGACCCAGCAAATGCTGTCACAAGGACACGGTATAGCTCCCAAGAGATGAGTTTCCAAGGCTCTTTGTTCTCTTTGGGCTTATGGTTTCTTCCTCTGAGTCTCACTTCCCTTATCACAGGAAATGACACTGTAACTGGATAGTTTTTCTAGCTTTCTGTCCGTAGAAAACTGGGGTACTCGTTAGACACTTATATTGTCAATGTGAACATTACACCAGTGACATCAGACTCGTAAAGTAAATGTCAGGAAATGGAAATATGTCAGACAAGACATCTAGTGGATATAGAGGATAATTAAATTTAACTTTTTCTGTTAAAATGCAGTATAAATGTACAATCGTGAGAATACCATGCCCATAGCTTTTTCATGGAATTTCATCCCAAAATGAATTAACTTGAAAAGCAAAAATATTTTTAAAAAATTTTTAAACCATAATTCTTTCTTAAATGAATCAAAATTATATGTGGAAAATGTTTCACTTGTTAATCATGAAAATCTATAACTAATAGCAATAAATGTTCAATATATAAATAACCTTTAATTTAAAAATGCAACACATTTCTTCTTCCTACTTCCTAAAAAATTTCATAATAATAAAATAGATCTTATTAAAGAAGAGAATTAAACCAATATATGGTTAACATAAAAGAATCTCTTGGAGGGACTAAACTGCTATATAACTTGGGACATAAAATACTTTGGAAGACAAGAAAACATTCTGATAGGTGAAATATGAAAATAAATATATGAAATATGAAAATAAATAACACTAATAATGCCCTTTTTCCTGAAGTCCTATGTTGACATGGCCTTTTCGGTTGCCCCAGAGACTGGGAACATAAGAGGAATTAAAATGTCTGGTACAAGACATATTAGTTTTTTATTTTTCCCTCCTTTTATATTCATAACCTAACAACTTTTGTAATTAGTCTGTGAATGCCTTGCTTACTAATAAATTTAAGGCTTATATGAAAGGATTCATTTGGGTGGTATATAATCTTTATTATTAAGATTCAATTTATAAGCTTAAGCTAATTAAACTCACAGTTGTCATGCTTCCTGTGCTTCTTGGAATTCAAATTAAGAATTTGATATCACATCTGTAGTAGGTAATGAACATTTTGTGACATTTGTTTCTCATAATTAGTGTACTAAAAATTGCATAAGAACTTCTTGTTGATTTAAGAATTCTGTTTAACCTAACAGCATTAATTTTGACCATTTTTTAACTAGCCAACAATTTGGTAGTTCAAGAAGTCACACAGAAAAAATTATCTGTGTCAACTATTCTACTCTGTTGCCACATTAGAGTTTTCATTGGCTTAGTCAAATTTATCTAAAAGCCCACAGCAGTTAGAGAAATAGAGATATGTGCTATGTGTATCTTCAATATGTTTATATATTTACCTATGTAAAATGTATCAAATATATTTGATATAAAATTTTATATATAGTATAATAATAAGTAATAATAACTCTATGTTGACATGGCTATTTGTGATTGTAAGCAATGTACATTTTTATATGACTTTAGGATCTCCAGGAATCTCTTTGTGCCTTAATTCCAATAAAGATTTCTGGGATAGGTTCAGTGCTAAAAGTATTAGTGTATGTGTGTGTGCATGAGAGAGAGAAAGAGATATTATTAAAATTATATGAATTATATGTATATATGTAAGACAGAACCAATAGGATTTATACAGATAGTGCTTCATTGTGAAGAATTGGCTTACATGGTTATGAAACATAACAGCTCCCACAATCTGTAGTCAGCAACCCAGAAACTCAGGAGAGCTGATAGTGTGAGTTCCAGCCAATGTCCAAAGCTTGAAAATATGGATAGCCAGTGGTGTATGTCCCAATCTAAGCCTAAGACCATACACCAGAAGTGACTGACAGCCAGGAGACACCCTGGGAGAAAAAACTAATTCTACTCTACTGGGGTCTTTTGTGGTATTCAGATGCTTAGCCCATGAGAGAAGGCCACGCCTGCCATCCACTTCAGGGAAGGCAATCTGCTTGGTTTCTACTGAGTTAAATGCTAATCTCATCTAAAAACACCCTTACAAACACACTCAAATACCTGGACACTCATGGCCCAGTCATCTTAACAAATGAAATGAACCATTCCCAGAGCCCTGTCTGGAATGCTGAAGGCCCCCAGAATTTGTGGGTCCTTAGCGTGCGAGAAGATAGTATGTGAGAAGGGAGAACTCCAGCATCAGTAATGTGTGTTCCATCCCTATTAAATAGTAAACGTGATAGATTCTCTATACAGATTTTGCTTTCAAAGTTCATTACTTTTATGAACCTAACCATGAAGGTCAACTTGAGCACAGCGTTGTTGTCTTTCTGTGCTTAAGCGAATCAGAGTGGAAATAAAACTGTATGAAAGTAAAAACCTTTCCAACTTTAATAACAGCACATTGCCTTGTTTATTCCAAAACCCTCTGGATCTGGGGACCACCTACGTAGGAGAAATTAAAAACTAAATGAAAATATTCTACATTCCATATCTAGTGATTTAATTTTAAGTCTTTATAGCTCTCCCCCAAAATGCTCCAATATTGTGTTAGCTTAGAATGAGTTTTCTAACAAGGATTCCAGTAACAACAAATCTTACATTTATAGCCTGTTTTTTGGTTTCTATGCAATCTCTACGTGAGTTCTTATTAGCATTTCTTTCTTCTGAGTTTTCTCCATTCTTCTTGGTAGTGATGTTTGCTATGAGGCTGTATTTCTGGAACCGAGGGAATAAATCTGCTTTCCTAAAATGTAGTTCTTTGCTCAGGTATATTATGCTTTCATGTATTTGGTTTTTTACACACCTACAATTTTTTGTTGCTTCAACTGAGTTTCGCAAGTTAAACATGTTATTCCGTTCCGGTCTTACCATCAAGGTGGTCTCCCTCACTGAGGAGGAGTGCTGTATTCTTCAGTAACCCGGCACTGTGGGGCCAGTGATTACAGCTTCAGAGCTAGCATCGGGATGCAGCCTTCCCAAAACAAAATGCTCTGATATTGGCACAAAGCCTGCGTTCCCTCCAGATGGAAGCCTCAAATGCAATTCCACCACTCTCTTCATAAGCTAGAAGTAGGAATCGATGGTCACACAAATCTTTTTCTTCTTATAATAAGGAATTTTGCTCAGCCTAATCTCTTTGCCAGAATTAAACTCTGAGTCTCTTCTAGGCCTCTGTGAATCTCTAAGTTGGGTACTTACATAACATACTGAACGGGCAACTGCAAAGTGTTAGACACTAAACTTCAATTAGAAGCTAAAGATAGGGGCCGGCATTGTGGCTTAGCAGGTAAAACCAGTGCCTTAAACCAGCATCCTGTATGGGTGCCAGTTTGTGTCCTGGCTGCTCCTCTTCTGATCCAGCTCCCTGCTAATGGCCTGGGAAAAGCAGCAGAAGATGGCTCGAGTGTTTGGGCTTCTGCCACCCACATGAGGGGAGATTTAGAAGAAGCTCTTGTACCTGGCTTTGGACTGGCCTAGCCCTGGCTGGTGCAGTCTGTGGGCAGTGAACCAGTGGGCAGAAGACCTCTCTCTCTTTCTCTCTGTCTCTCGTGTGTGTGTGTGTGTTTGTCCTTTTCTCTGACTTTCAAATAAATAAATCTTTAATTTGGAAAAAAAAGCTAAAGATAAAACAGTGAACAAAACATATTGAAGTCTACGAATACTTCAATAAATAATCATAAAATATCCATCACTGCCACCCTGAAAACACCTTTATAGAATCATTTTTTTTCTATCAGGTTTTTGTTTCCAAACCTTATATGCAGACACCTTTTCCTTTGGGATTTAACACACCTGTGACTTCAAATTTTACCCCGTGTGCTGAAGATTCCAAAAATGTCTATCCCCACTCAGATCACGAAGTCTCTCACCACATCTGGGAATCCACGTCCTCCTCCCCAACCCCACTATCGTTGAATAAATCCTCCCATAATATCCCAGTTGACTCCCTTCTAATTTTACTCTCTGTTTTCGCTTACTCTATGATGTTTCTAAAGTACAAAATGATGGTGCCATTCCTTATGAAGAAATCTCTAATGGTGCACCCAAGACACAACATAAGGACCTCAGCAGGACATCACAAGGGGACTTCACAACGTTAATGGGATGTTGAGCCCAGTGATTAAGATACCACTGAAGACACCCTATGCCACGTCAAAAATATCTGGGTTTGATTTTCAGCTCTGACTCCTGACTCCAACCTCCTGCTAATGCAGATCCTGTGAGTGATCAGTGAGGGCTCAGGTAAGTTGGTCCTTGCTACTCACGTAGGAGACCTGGATTGAGTTCCTGACTCCCAGCTTCAGCCTGGCCCAGTCCCAGCCATTGCAGGTATTTGGGGAGTGAACCAGTGGATGAGAGCACTCTTATGCTCTCTCTGTCTGCCTCCCAATCTTTCAAATGTTCATAGAAAATGGAATTAAAATATAAATTTACTTTGGTCCTAAACTTTTTGAGTCTTATATATGAAGAATCTTCAAAAAGATTGTGGAAAAAACTACATGGATTTCAAAAATTTTTGTCCTGAACATCTTTTAATTCATCTTTCCATGAACTTTTTTGAAGAACCCTTGCAGAAAGTCCTTAGAGATCTCTACGGAGCTAGGGTCAACCTCCCTCACTCTTCCACATGCTAAACTTCTTTTTAAAAAATATGCCGTCAGCTCCTGTAGGGCTCTTCCTTCCTGCAGGCTTCTCTACTCCAAACACTCTTGTCCCCTTTCCTGCTCAGCCTCAGTGAAACCCCTAATGCTCCTTCCCAAGATCACTAGCCAGAGGTGGTCACTCCTTTGCCTAGTATACCATTGTCCTGATTACATGTGTCAATTAGAATATATTAGCAGTATACAGTGTCACTTATCTCAATGTCAGCCTATAGCAAGAAGCCTGGGAAAATAGTAGATGGTGAATAAATATTTATTGAATATCATTGAATGAGAAAATGCCTCTACAGGGATGTGGAGCCTTTTTTCTGTTAAGGGCCATTTGGAAACTTGTACCATCATTCACAGGCCATACAAAATTCTTGACTTAAAAATAAGCATGTTATAGATTTATTGAATTTTGAGTCCCTCCTGTAGTTGCCTTGGCAAGGCCAGACCACACCACAGGATTTCTCTCTGATAGAGAAAGAGTGAATGTTTTACTGTATAGGCTGCTTTGGACAAGTGGAAATGTGCTAATAGGCTTTCTCACTCTTTGGATGAGTGTTGAGGATAGGTAGAAGGGTAGGAGGCAGTGAATAGAATACAAATCAGAAGTCAAAAGTAAAACTGTTAAATAGAACCTGCTCTTTGCTGACAATGTATCAAATGAAGCAGGAGATCATTTATCACAGATTTGGAATTGCCCCTAAGTGTTAATATGGATTGTGTGTGAGTAACAGAAAAAAATTCAGAACAGGGACTGGCATTGGGGAGCAAAGGGTCAAACCACCACTTTTAATGCCAACATCCCATATCAGAATACCAGTTCGAGTGCCTGCTGCTCTGCTTCCCTGCTAGTGCTCCCGGGAAGGCAGCAGGAGATGCCCAAGAACATGGGAACCTGACACTCAAGTGGGAGACCGGGATGAAATTCCTTCCTGTGGCTTCAGCCGGGCCCAGCCCTGGCTGTAGTAGCCATTTAAGAGAGTGAACCAGTGGATGGAAAAATCTCTGTTCCTGTTACTATTCTTCCCTCCCTCTTTATGTCACTCTGCTTTTCAAATAAATTAAGAAATCTTTTTTAGAAATCATAATAGTTTTGGTACAAATGATTTTGACTCTATTGCTTTCTGTTATAAAATTCCAGGCATTCATTGTTGCACTTAAGAATGGGAACACATGTCTGTCTGTCTTGTTGCTCTGTCACGTGTCGCTTCAACTTCATGGTCCAAAAAGGCGGTGAGCAGTCCCTGGAGCAGCTTGGGGGAAAGGAACAAAGACGCAGGACAAACAGATTGTATTGAGCATTGTCCCCTCCTATCTAAGGCTTCCAGAAGATGTCTAATAACACTTCCACTGGCCACCTAGAACCTAGTTCTGTGGCCAAAGGGAGGCTAGGAAATGTAGTTTTTATCCTTGTATACCCGTCGCCAACTCCAAATGCTGCTGTTATGAGAGAGGGAAGAGTGGCTATATCCTGACAGCCATTTGTTTTTTACCTATTTGTATTGCAGAACTTGTCCAAGAAGGTAACTAATGTGCTATCGCTCATCGAATGTTTGCTATTACTATCATTAGGATCCACTTTCTCATCATTTACCAGTTCCCGCCATCCAGGCAAATGGGGTACCTCTACCCAAATGATTCTAGCTGTAAGTTAGGGTATTGGATATCCAGCCTCGACCAGGCCTGGAACACTACCTGAGCTCATCAAATACTAATGACCAAATTCCTAACAGCCCTTGGATTTGCTTTGAATTGCCTCACAGGAATCATGAGGTGATGGCTGATCTGACTAACCCTTGCTTGGCATTGTGGCCTTACGTACCTGGGAGAGATGAACTCAGTGATGACCCCTTCAACCTTAAAGCTTCCCAGGTGAAACCTGCATCTCACACAAGCTTCTTGTACTGCACACCATTCTCCGTGACTGCACCAAAACCAATGTGATAGAGTCCTCATTTTTCTCATGGGGTTTAAAAGATTATTGTACTCTGTGGATTTGATAGCAGTCGTGTTTTTTATTTCCTGTCTGAAGAACTCAGATTTATAGAGTACGCCGTGGGCCAGTGGATCATTTGGGAGAGCTATAGGGCATTTCACTTATGAGACAGGAACCAGGGCTGCTAACAGATGAGATAACTTTCCTAGTTAGTTGTCTGCCAGAAATCATTATGGCAGGCTCCCACTCCGATTGCTGACATCGTGTTGTGCAGGTCCCAGGGAGTTGCTTCCTTGTTCTCTGTAACCTTAACTGCAGTGATTACAGGGGTAAATGGTATAAAGTAGTTCTCAGGTTTTATTAATGATCCCATCAGCCAAATTATAGTGATCATTAAAACTGCCAGTTAGTGTCAAAATGTTTTCACTATCAAATTCTGAGAGATGAATTGTTCTTTTAAATATGCTCTGCCTGCAACCTCACCCTCTGATCTGGTCCAAAATGTCATTTAAAGAACAGTTTCCCTTTCTTCCCTTTTGCAGGTTGGTAATTAAATGAAGGACAAGTGGGTAGAACCAGCCTTTTTGGGAAATTTTTTTAATCAGTTAATGACCCATTCCTTAGGCATTAGAAACTGAAGGTGAGTCACTAAAGCTAATGACAGCTATAATCAGTGTTTGCAGTAAGCATTGGGTAAGCAGTTAGTGCAGAAGCAAGGCAGAGACTTTTCAGAGTGGAACACAAGATCAGAGGGTGAGAACTGCACACAGAGAGTCAGCGACATCCTGCTGCAAAGAAAAGGAATTTTCAAAATGTGATAAAGTGGTAAAAGTCAGAAGATGTTTGGTAAGTTGAAGGAGTGAGAAAATATTGACTGAGAGGAGGTTTTGTTATAAAAATCGACATGGACCTTGACATTACACGTTTGACAGTGATTGAATTGGGTTACATGGACACATCCGCCACCTTGCTGCTTTTTCTGATCAAAATGAGACTTAATCAATTGTATCATCTTGGCTTGCTCCTGTCCCCGATCTCAGCCTTGCGATAAAATCTATGAGGCTCGCTTCAATTTTTTGAAGCATTACTGGGATTTATTTTTAAATGTTAAAGAATTGTGCATAAAGTGGCTACTTTAGCACTAGAATTAAAGAAAATACTGTTTCTTTAAAGGAAAAAAAATCCTCTTTAGCTTTTCAACTACAGAATCTGTCCCCCAATTAGTGAACTGATTTATATAAAGCCAGGACTGTGGTGCGCCACAGTTTTGCCCTTTCTGATGTCAAAATCTATCTTGGATCCTAATTACCAACATGTTCTCCAATTGCTTCCTTCTGCATGCTTTCAATGAGAGAATTCATATATTAAATAAAAAATAATCATTGTAGCCATCTATGTTTAGGATTTTAGATAAACTGTAATGATTACATACAAAAATTTATTTAAAGTTAAAATCTGAATTTGCTAGTGTGATTCATCTACTCTGATTTCAGAAATCAGAAGGTTAAAGACAGGAATAGTTGGAAGCCTTGGCACCATTGCACTGGGATAGGAACGCAAAATTAAAGTTCCAGTTCAGGACTTAGCAACTCTCATGGACGAGGTCAACACAGGCTGTCTTTTCAAGATCTCCCTGGAGGCTCCTGAACATTCTCTTTTGTGTCAGTGATTGCAACTGCAGTTGAAGCGTTCCTCTCTCCCTGGCCCTATCCTTTCTCACTGTTGGGTGTTTGCCTAGGACTATCTCCATGCAAGACAGGCATAGGAGGCATTAAGCATCAGTCACACAGCATCCGTCTGCTTTTCCTTCCTCCTTCAGTCGCCAACTCCAAGTTCGAGCAACTAGAAAACATTTCACATGTACTGAATGCCTCCTGTAACTGGTAAAGGGTTTAACATTGGTGAAGTTTCATTGCGATTCTGTCCACAGCAGTGCCGTTATCTCTATTGTATAGATGAGGGACTCTAAGTTGATAGAAGTTAAGCAATTTTCTCAAGGTCATAGAGTAAGGAAATGGGGAAGTTGGGCTAACCAAACCTTTCCACTGGGTACATGTTACTATGGCCCTGTCACGTGGACCTAAGAGTTATGCAAGGTTTGGGTTGGAGAATTAAGAGCCTAACCATGATGCTAAAATGTGTGACTCCATACAGACTTACCACCCTGCTGACAATCAGATACACTAGCAGAACGTACTTTCTACAATGCAAAGTTAAGTCAGATATTTATTATAAGAACGCAGATCTATATTTTGCTTGGAGACATTTATCTTGGTAGTAATTCTGTTATAAGATGGTCCAAAATCTTGCCAGCCAGTTATAAACTTTATATTCCATTTTCAATATATTTGATGTGTATTTTAAAAGGCACTTGCAGGATATTTCTCCTCTTTAAAATATTCTGGTCAACATTCAAACTAATTTTATAATTCTCACAAATTTATTAAAATATTTCACATTGCCCTTATCCTGTTTGGTTCTCTGTCAGTATTTTTTAAGCCATTTCTCTGATTGGAACTTGTGATATGCAACAGTTAACCATGCATAACAGTTCTTTAAGTCAATATTTTATGTATTTTCTCTGTTCTTGGAAACCACAACTGTTCAGACTTAATTTTACTAGTTTTTCACTGCACTAGAAATATTGCAACCCCTGTACAACCAAAATTCACCTACTCAGGAGTTACTGATTCAGTCATCTATTCAATCATTTTGAAACTACTACACAGCCATTCTGTGTAGGTGTTTGTCCATTTTGCAAGATAATATTTCTGACTTTTAAATTATTTATAACTATCCTTTTATATCTAGAAACTTCTGATTTCAAATTTCACTGTTTTCCATTGTTCTGTTGGACTCATGGTAAAAACAAATGGCTTTTTGCTCTCGTTATGTATTCTATTTTGTTGGAGAAGGGAATTTGAGAAGATTTCCAAAAGGAAGTATTAGTGATGGATAGGGATCCGTTAAGGAAAAATAATTACAAACTTACTGTTAAAAATACACACAACTGAGCTGATTCACGAGTGCAAGTGGCCTGGAAGACATAGCAAATTCCTTTTTTTTTTTTTTTTTTAAAGATCAGAAGTGGAGCGGCCGGGTCTCGAACTGGCACCCGGTGCTTCAGGCTAGGGTGTTAACCTGCTGCGCTATAGCGCTGGCCCAAGACACAGCAAATTCTGAGCCACTGCTTTTCCTGAGTGTTGGGTAAGGTGGTTGCAACTACAGGAGATGGGCGTGAGGAACTGAGAGTCCAGCAGGGGTGTGGAACGTCCAGGCTATGGGCTGTATAAGACATATGAAATAGTTGGGTCTGGCCCTACCAAGGCAACCCCAGGTGAGACTCAAAATTGCATTCATCTAGAGCAGGCTGATTCTTAAGTTGATCATTTTGTATGGCCCATAAATGATTAGTATAGATATCCCAATGGCCTTTGGCAGGAAAAAGATTCCCCCCCCTCCCCAGAGGGGCTGGAACTTACTGGAGACCTGACCACAGGACAACCCCAGATCCACAATAGATGCTCTGTGTGTGACTAGAGCAAGCACTGACACACAGCAGACTCTCCATAAAGAGTGGTGCAAAATGCCTCAGTGTTTGAGTAAGAATTCTGACTGACTTCAGAATGAAAAAGTGAGGTTCTTTGGAAGTCAGTTCTATTTTCTTACTCACTTTTGGTGCATAATCGAGATCTTTCCTTTGCTGTACATGTCATCAGCATTTCTGTACACTTCCCTCGTTGCCAGTTTTCCATCACCTTCACCTCTATTGACTTTTCTCTCTCAGTTCTTATTTTGTTTGTCACCGAGACCCACTCTGACCTTGACCACAGTTGATTAAGTTACAGGGATTTCTGCTCATCCATGTTCAAGTCTTGTTTTTGTACATCTCTCATTTTCTCTTTAACCATATCTACATTAATGATTAATTCTAGTTCCCACAACCCCTCTAAGTGTATCTGCCTGCCTACTCTTCCCTACATATTTATTTATTTATAGATTTATTTATTTATTTGAAAGGCAGAGTTACACAAAGAGAGAAAGAGAGGTAGAAAGAGAAGGGTCTTCCATCCTCTGGTTTACTCCCCAATTGACTGCAACGGCCAGAGCTGCTCTGATCTGAAGCCAGGAGCCAGAAGCTTCTTCCAGGTCTCCCACGCAGGTGCAAGGGCCCAAGGACTTGGGCCATCTTCTACTGCTTTCTCAGGCCATAGCAGAGAGCTGGATTGGAAGTCAAGCAGCCAGGACTCAAACTGGCATCCATATGGGATGCCGGCACTGCAGGTTGTGGCTTTACCTACTATGCCACAGAACCGCTGCCCACCCCCCATATATTTACAAACTACATTATCCTTTTAAAGGAATTAGCCTTCATCCTTCAGTTTCTACTTTGCCCTATTTATATTCTTTGTTTTTTAGCTTGCCAATGTATTCTGAAT
The DNA here is from genome assembly GCF_033115175.1 of Lepus europaeus. Taxonomy (NCBI): domain Eukaryota; kingdom Metazoa; phylum Chordata; class Mammalia; order Lagomorpha; family Leporidae; genus Lepus; species Lepus europaeus. Next base: position 86,026,493 of record NC_084841.1, on the reverse strand, counting down.
TCTCAAATTGTTCATTATGCTATAGTACCCCAGACCACTCATACATTTAGTGAGCATAATTTCTTTTTATCCATACAAATCATTCTTGTCAATATCACAAATAACTAGTTTGTGTAGATCACATTACAATATATTCTGCTGTTGTCCTCCTTGTGGCCCAGCTACTAATACTAATCAACAGTTTATTCCTAGTCAAACCCCATTATAATAAATTTAAAGAGGTGTTCACATTTTTCCATTGTATTTGACTTTTATTACACTGGATTCAGTATTGCTCTTATGAAGGGGTCATATATCCTACTGTCTCCCTTTGCTTGGCCCAATACCGTCGCTTCCTTTCCATCAGTGCTAACCATGCTAAGCCATGACCAGTCTAAGGATTCTGCTCAAAGGCAGATTTGCATCAGAGTTGCTGTATTTAGCAAATAAAAGTATGAAATGCTTAGTAAAATCTGAATTTCAGGTAAAAAAGTCTTTTAAGTATAACTGTAATCAATATGGTTTCTAGGCTATACATATACTAAAAGAAGTATTTATAGTTTTTTATGCAATTCAAATTTAGGTCAGCATTGAGTATTTTTAGTATAGGTTTGTGCTAAACAGTTCATGGATCTACTTATATTAAATTTATTTGCTACTTATCTGAAATTAAAATTTAACTGAACTGCAGAAAGAACTCTAGGGGAAAAAACAAAATCCTGATAGATATTCATTGATTTGGTATGAAATTTTGTTTCAAGATAAGTAGAAAACTGGAGAATTTCCAAAACTTGCTTTGATCTCATATACACAACTGCCTCTTTAAATCTTTTTTTTTTTTTAGTTCTCTGAACAATTTGTTGTAGATACATATCAGTTTTTCATGGCCTTTGCTAAATATCTGCAATTGCATTTCTCTCTTCCCATAAGGGAAGTATGTAGGTTATGCATAGGTATATTCTAGAGGCAAAGGGATGCTGTGTGCCATTTTTCCTGAGTAAATCTATTTGATGTTCCATGACACACTTTGACATTTTTGGGTCAGGTGGAAAAATCTGTGTTTGCTCCATGACATATTTTACTATATCCACAGCTCCAGAAGAAACCTATCATTTGGAGCTACAGCTTGGCTACCCACAAAAAAAAAAAAAAAAAAAAAAAAAAAAAGAAAAAAGAAAAAGGAGAAAGTGAGAGAGAGAGAGAGAGACGTATGTAACTGAGCCAAAAACTGGAGGATGGGAGCAATTTTATTTCCTTAAACTCTTCTGCCCTGGAATCAACTTTCTACACTAATTTGTACCAGAAATTTAAGTGCCTGAACCACCAATTATTGGTCACAGTATCTGCTCCCTGATTAGATTCAGATGAGATCTTCCAAAATATGCTTATTATAGAAATTCTGATACACTTAGATGAGGAATATATGAAATGGAGTTATTTAAAAGATGGGCCAATTTACTTTTTCAAATTAATGCAGACAAAAATCTTGGAACCTACTTACGGAATTGGCTCTGGGTTGAGAGATGGCATAAATCCTACTTTGGTAACACTAACGTTATGAACTTTGATTCATAAACGTCATCTTTAGCTCTAAAGGTCAGGGCTGGATATAAGTATAACATGCTTAGTTAAATTTGAGTTTCAGATAAATACATTTTTAAAGTGTAAATATAATCTATATGGTTTGTAGGATATGCATATATTAAAAGAAGTGTTGTGAATACATACATATTCATATATATATGAATGCATATACTTCACTGGTGTAGCCCCTTCTGAGATGCTTAGCTCAGTTAAAATAAGAGCAACAATGATGAGTCAACAAGGGGAAGCCGAGCAGACAGTGCACAGGAAACTATATCTCCGGAATTCCAAATCTCATGTGTGAAAGGAGAAATCACAGCACACTCTTTATGGGGAGGGGATCAACAATTTGAAGTACAACTGGCTGATATGCACTTAGTTAAAATATTTGTACTCTCAATAAGTACCACTCTGTCATATGCACTCAAGGTGATAATATAATTTATTATGCAGGCTGACATTTTTTGTTTGGTATAAACACTAGAACAGAACTCCTAGACCACAAGCAGAGATTGGAACTGCCGTGGGCAAACTTCAGGTATGCACATGTAATAAAAAAAACAGAGAAAATAATTTTAAAACCATATAATGGACAAATCTACAAAGCAGTCTGGATTATCATAGGCAACATTTAAACTACATTTATTGTGTCTCCATTACTCATTTAACCTTGACACCAGCCTTTTGAAGTCAGGAGCTGTTACAGTTTGGTAAACTAGAGCCCAGGGAGGCTGAGAAATGTCACAAAGCTACCAAATGAATAATGTGGATTTGAATACAGAAAATTTCAATACACAGTTTATATTCTAAATGACAACATATGCTAATCTAGAATTAGCCGAATAAATATTAAGTATAATAACTTATCATATCTTATGAGGAATTAAATAAGTTTTTTTAAATGCAAGTCCAGGCTCCTTTACAAAGACAGGGTGGAATGGATGTTGGGCCTAATGGTTAGGACACCCTCATCCAGTGTTAGATGCTTGGGTTCAAGTCCTGTGTCCACTCTCAGTTCCAGCTTTCTGGTAATGTGGATTCTGGGTGGCAATATGTGATGGCTCAAGTACCTGAGATATTGCCATACACCCAGGAGATCCAAATGTAGTTCCTAGCTCCTGGCTTAGCTTGGCATAGTCCTGCCTGTTGTGAGCATTTGAGAAATGGTTTGGTGAATCTCTCTCTCTCTCTCTTTCTCTCCCCACCCCCTTTACCTACCCTCAGATAAATAAATGAATACTTTGTTAAATAATGAAGATAATGACTGTGATATAATCACATTACATGTGGCAAGCTGGCTCTGAGAATAAGAATTCATTTATAATCCATCCACATGCACTAGATCACCTGTGCTGTTTTTTAAAAAACAAACATAAAAACTCAGATTCTTGGCCGGCGCCTTTGCTCAACAGGCTAATCCTCCGCCTTGCGGCGCCGGCACACCGGGTTCTAGTCCCGGTCGGGGCACCGATCCTGTCCCGGTTGCCCCTCTTCCAGGCCAGCTCTCTGCTGTGGCCAGGGAGTGCAGTGGAGGATGGCCCAAGTGCTTGGGCCCTGCACCCCATGGGAGACCAGGAGAAGCACCTGGCTCCTGCCATCGGAACAGCGCAGTGTGCCGGCCACAGCGTGCCTACCGCGGCGGCCATTGGAGGGTGAACCAACGGCAAAAGGAAGACCTTTCTCTCTGTCTCTCTCTCACTGTCCACTCTGCCTGTCAAAAAAAAAAAGCTGGTAAGGGAAGAATTAAAAAAAAAAAAAAAACTCAGATTCTTCAGCTTCATCCCAAACTGAACCAAGGATTCCACTCAACTCTAACAAATATTAACATTTGAGAATATTTCCTAAAAGATAGTAGTCTTGGATTGGTGGTGTTATTTGCTTTGTTTTTGTATTTATAACTTGTGATCAGAGAACTTATTCTAAGGACAAATACTGACTATAATGATTGTCTTTAATTATTCATAAACAGCTGAAAAGAATAAAGGGGAAGGGAAATATCATTGTATTCTTAGAACTGTGTCTATGAACTACACAGAATCTGTTCTCTTTGTATTAACATCATTAACATGAGAATTGATGATAAAAAGACCTAAAAGAAAACCTCAGGTTAATCTCAACTGATTAAGATTTCTATCCACCAGTTCACTACAAAAAGTTTATTTAGAAAAATTATTTAAAATTTTAGTATGAACAATATGTAATTTGGTCCAGAAATAAGTTGCTTAGATAAAGCATTATTATATAATAGCTACCACTGACAAGATAGAAAAAATTGTTCTGCTTACATTATCTGCATTAAAAAAGCTATAGTTGTAGATCATTATATTCTTTAACTGTATCTAGCAAAGCCAAAAATATCTGAGGTCTATTAGCACTCAATATTATTCATGAGATCTTTAAAATTTAGAAATATTGAATACATAATTCCCTTTAATTAACTTGATCACAAGTAAGCATACTAAAATGTAATGGCTTCATCCTTTTTAAAAAAAATGTGGCAACTACTTACAAGGCACTATTCAAGTCGCTAGTGACACAGCAGAGAACAAAATAAGTTTACTGGGTGATGAGGCTTTTGCTTCCTTGGCCTTACAAGGCTTGCCCACTTATTTTGCTTGTTTGCTTGGTTGCTTGCTTCTTTCGTTTTGTTTTGTTTTTAAAGATTTATTTATTTACTTGAAAGTCAGAATTACACAAAGAACCTGAGGCAGAAAGAGAGAGAGAGAGAGGTCTTCCATCTGCTGGTTCACTCCTCAGTTGGCAGCAATGGCCGGAGCTGTGCTAATCTGAAGCCAGGAGCCAGGAGCTTCTTCCAGGTCTCCCATGCGGGTGCAGGGCCCAAGGACTTGGGCCATCTTCTACTGCTTTCCAAGCCACAGCAGGAAGCTGGATAGGGAGTGGAGCAAACAGGACTCGAACTGGCGCCCATATGGAATGATGGCACTGCAGATGGCGACTCTACCCGCTAAGCCACAGCGTCCGCCCTGGTTGCCTGTTTTTGAAAGTTTAAAATAGAGACAGAGATCTCCCATCCACTGGTTCACTACCCTGATACCCAAAGCCAAAGACGAACTAGAACTCAGGTTTCCCACATGGATGGCAGGGACCCAAGTACTCTATGATCACAGCTGCCTTCCAGGGTCCACATTAGCAAGGAGCTGGAACTGAGACAAAGGTGGCACTCAAACCCGGGCACTCTGATATAGGATGCAGGTGTCCCAGGTAATGGCTTGACCACTGCACCAAACGCCCACCCCAGCTTGACCACTGGCTTCTTACCCACCATGCAGGTATGTGAGGAGACAGACTATTGGCACAAAGAAATGGCTGCTGCCATCTAAGTACTAACCCAAGTGTATCCTGTGTGGCTACCGTGCCACAGTCACAGAGTACCCAACACGAGGTCACTTGAAAATAACAGAAACGCAGTTCTGGAAGCTGGGAAGCCCAATATCAAGACTTTGGCAGGTTCTGTATCTGAGGGGGTGGGCTCTCTGCTTCCTAGGTGGCACCTTGTCATTGTGGAGGGCCAAACACTGTATCCTCGTTCAGCAAAAAAGAAAAGATGACAAATGTGCTCTCCGAAGTCCTTTTATAAGGGCAGTCATCTCGCCCGTGAGTCCTCGTGACCTAATCACCACCCAGAGATGCCGTCTCAGTGCTGCCACCCGGGGTCAAGTGACAACATAGGAATTTTGGAGGGACACAGTCATTCCACCGCAGCGGATCCTGAGATCAGACGAGATCCAGAGGTCAGCTGGGTGGTGTGTTGACAAGGATGGGAGAAGCGGAAAGCCTTGTGTGGTATTTGGTAGGGATGTAAAATAGCACAGACTCTGTGGAAAACAGTGTGAAGCTTCCTTCAAAAATTTAAAATGGAACCACCATAGGACCCAACGGTCAAGTCTCTGGGCATTTACCCGAAAGAACTGAAATCAGGATCTCAAAGAGATGTGTGCACCCCCATGTTCATTGCAGTGTTATTCATGGTAACCAAAGTATAGAAGCAATGCCCATCACCAAATCAGTAAAGAAAAATCATATATTCATACACAGAATTGTATTCACCCTTAAATAAAAAGGGAATTTCTCTATTTGTGACCAAACAGTTGAACCTGGAGGACGTTATGCTAAGAGAAATAAGCCAGTCTGAAGAACAAATCTTTCCTGAAACTACTTATAAGAGAATGTAAAATGGTCAAACTTAGCAGATTATAATTGTGGTTTGCAGGAGTGTGGGGCAAGGGTGAGTTGTTGAGTGTATGTGAAGTTTCAGTTACACAAAGTGAATGAGTCCTACAGACCTGCTACACAACATAGTGCTATAGTTAGTAAAACTGCATTGTGCACCCCAACATTTAAGAGGGTAGATCTCATGCTAATTGGTAAAACAACAACAAAGAGGTGCACAGTGATGTTTGGAGGTGATAGGTCTCTGTCACCTTGTGCTGGTGTTCGGGTGTAGTTTGGCCTCAAAGGTCCCTGTACTGGAAGCCTGCTCCCCAGTGTACTGCTATTGAGATGGGGGGAACTTTAAGAAGTGAGGTAGGAAGTCTTCATGTCACTGGGGCTCTGTCCTCAAGGGATTAAGGTAGCTCTCATGGAACTCTGAATTCTTGAAAGAATAAGATAGCACGAGTGAGCCAGATCCTTGGAATGCTCTTTGGCTTCCTGCCTGTTGCTTCGGTCTCTTGCTCTTACCTGCACTCTTACCATGGGATCCTCACAAAAGCCTCTGCCTTACTTGGCTTGCAAAACAGTGGGCTAAATAAACCTTTATGTAAGCACCAAGTTTTAGATATTTTGTTGTAATGGAAAACCAACTAACACATCTTGGTTATGGCCATTGTGTCATGGGTATCTGTGTGTGTCCAAACTCATCAAGTTGGATACGTTGAAGATGTGCAGGTGTTTATATATCAATTTTATCTCAATAAGCCAGAATAAACAGAGACAGAAAAGAAGAAAAAATGTTACTGTCAGTTTCTTGGAGGACTGTGAGAGAAAGTCAGGGTGGGAAAGTGAACCACTAAAACAGTGTTCTGTGAGATAGACCGAAAGTGAATACTCTTGTGTGAGGCAGGGGTCATGCCATGGTGTCTGAGGATCCACACAGATATGAATCACTTCCTTAATCTGAAGAGGCCCCTAAGCTAATGATGGCTTAGCTCCCTTTACGCTATTCTTGTACATCTTTCCAGCCTCTATGCTTGGAAAGGGGCCTCCAAAGAGAATTTGCCAAGCAAGCCCTTTAGTGCAAATTGGAAAGAAGGAAGAACTGAACTGTGTTTCTGGAATAAAAGCACAAAGCAGAAAAATAATGGACAACTCAGTTATTTTGGCAGCAATGTGCTAGAACACACTAAATTAATTTTGGAAGATTCTCTTAAACTTGGTATTTTAGGATTCTATAGGGAAACAGGATCAATAGATAGATAGATACATAGATGTTAGATCGGCTCACATAATCACAGAAACAAAGTTCCACAAAGGCCATTTACAAAATACAGAGATGGGAAAGACCAGAGTGTGGCTCAGTCAAAGACCAAAAGCATAGCAGCCCAAGGAAGGCTCCTTATGCAAATCCCAAGTCCACAGGTCAAAGAACCTGGGGTCTGATGGCCAAGGACATGCAGCAAAAAATGCACCTGCTCTGGGAGGAAGAGCCAGAGAGAGAGAAGTTGTGTTTTTGCCGTCTCTGCTTTCTATCCAGGGCCCTAGCCTATTGAATGATGCCCATGCAGATGGAGGGATGGAGCCCACTCAGTTCTCTGACCCCTATGCCAGTCTTCTCTAGAAACAACTATAAGTAATGATTCATCAGTTCTCTTCATCCAGTCAAGGTGACACTCATAACCATCACACTTGGCGGATTCTTTTATTTCTGTCATTTACTATGTCCTAGATGTGACCATATAACAATAAAACACATCTAAGGAAAGCATATGTGTGTTGTTTTTATAGGGAACAAGGAAAGCCCATTAAGCAAGTGGTGGTAGGGAAGAGGAAAATGGAAAACTGGTTCTACAAAACTCTTGTTATATTGTGATTTTAAAAATAACACAAGCAGTCATTGAATATGAGATTGATCCTGAGACCTAGCAAAGGAAAGATCCCTTTGGTAAACAGTAGTTCACATTTGACCTTGAAAAGGAAATGCTGTTTCTATCATTCATGTGGACAAAAGGATGGACAAACTGCATCAGGAGTTTGCACTAGAATAATGCATTTCTCTGTACTCATTACCTGAACTACACTGTAACTCCTTCAGGGGCAAAGACTGAATCTTATTCACATTTGTCTTCCTATGGCCCTGCATGGTGGCTGACATACACTAATTATTAAAATCGATGCCAAACAAATGAATGATTTATTTAATTGATTACTTAAGTTTCAGACTTACAATTTTAGCAAAGGGACAAAATGTTTGTAGAATTCTTATGTGTATATACTAAAAAAAAAAAAAAAAAAAAAAACTAGAGGAGTTGATACCTGAGTCTTGCTCAATGGATGTGAGAAATAAGGAAACGGACCTTTAGGCAGAGATACAGAATCTTTAAAGGTAGGGGAGATAATAGGTGAATTGTAGAACTTAAGTGCGTGGTGGGTGACCTGAGGCCACAAAGACCAGACCACATGTAACATTGAATGCCATGTGAGGTAGCCTATAGATTTTCATCAATGGAGTGGGAAGCCAGAGAACGCTTGTAAGAATACAAGTGGGATGGGGGATCTGACTTGTATCTGTAAATCTGGCACAGAGTTGAATGAAGAACTAACCAGGAACTAGAAAAGAAGCAGGCTGTGATGCTATTGCAATGGTTCAGGAAAATGAACAGGGAAAACCAAACCAAGAAACAGATGAGGCACAATGCATCCCATGCTTAATTGTAGAATTCCAAAGACTGATGGATATCAAGTGGAGCGTTTAAGAAAGATACTCAAGGAAGCCTCCAGGTTTTCTGCCAGGGGAACCACTAATTCTCTCTTTACTGGGATGAGGGAGAATGCGGGAGGAAAGGCCCAGGTCAGCATGGGACATGTTTAGGAAGGTATTCCCTGGACAGTTAGATATGGCAACTGCAGCTCTGGGAGAGGCCAGTGCTGAATGTGAATTTGAGATCTGTCAGCCGAGAGTTACAAGCCGAGCCAAGGAGGAGAAGGTCATCCTGGGAGGGGGAGTGTGGAAGTGGAAGAAGGAAGCCTGAACCAAGGAACCAGACCAAGGAACCAGAGCTGAATAGGAAACATGAAAGAGAGAGAAAGAGAAAGAGAAAGAGAAAGTGACAAAAGCCAAAGGAAGCCGAAGTTCAATGAATCCTTCAGTTGTGTGTCACTATAAGATGATTGAAAAAGACCAAACCAACCAAAAACTACCATTGGACTGGACAAGGTGCTGCTGCAGTTTGAATTGGGGACCCGGGTAGGAGGTAAAGGAGCTGGTGGAGCTCAGACTGACTCAGTGAAAAGAAAGAGCCAGTAGGGCTCTTCAGAGAAGGGGCCAGAATCCCAAACACTCGTGTTCTCTGTCTCTAGTTCTGCTTCCTGTCCAAAGCAGTCTTTGATGATAGCTCCTTATCTTCCCACCCACTCACTCTCTCCAGATCCTGTCTCCAGGGTCAGATTCAGCCCCTTTTTATGAGCGCCCTTATCTCGCTCTCTTTGGCCTTCTCATCTGAGGCTGAACTAAGAAAACCTGAGGTCCCCCCAGTGCTGGATACGTGTGGAAGTCAGGATTAAGTTTAGGGGTCAAAAGGACACAGATGTGTTGAGGAAATCATGTTTTCCCATTGTCACCAAATATAAACAAATAGTTGTAGCCCTGTGAATTCAAAAGAACTATCAACTTCACAGAATTGAGGTGGGTGTTTGGTCCACTCATTGAGAAGCTAACATCTGAGGTAGGAGTGCCTGGGTTCTGTGTTGGGCTCAGCCTTCTACTGACAGAGAGCCCCTGGGAGTCAGCAGGTGATGGCTCAAGTGGTTGGGTCCCTCGGGCACACAGGAGAGACCTGGATTGAGTTTCCAGCTCCCCTCTGCAGCCGCAAGCCCAGCCCCAGCCATTGCAGGCATTTGGGTAGTAAACCAGCAGATGGGAGCTCTCTGTCTCTGCCTCTCAAAAAAATAAATAAAAAAATATATATATATATAATTTCATAGAATTCTTCACCCAAACATGCTGCAAGCTTTAATTACTTTTATTTTTCTTATTTTGACTTCTTTTTGCCTCTGAACATCTTATTTTTTTAAAACTGATTTTCTTGGCCTCTCTCTTTCTGTTGGGTATTTCCTAAAGGTCTTGCAATTCCCAGCTGACATTATAAAATTTTTTATTAGATGAGAAACTCTGCTGAGACCTTCCCTTTGCAGCCCCCACTTCCAAATGTAATTTCCTTTTAAAGGACCAGTCTCACAAAAGATGTCATTGATCTCCTTTGTAAGCTACAGCTTATGAAAAAAATTGCTTTTAAATATCCGCACTTTTCATGTGTAGCAATCTGTGTACTTTCAGCTGGCTCAGCATAGCTGAAAGTATCAAGAATCACAATAGAACTGGCTTTTTGCTCAGTGCCACTGCCCATTTTTGCAGTCATACAAATCAACCTCTGCCTGTCTCTGAAACATTTCCAAGTGGCTCAGTCCAAAACCGTTCTCTGCCAAACACATGGTGGTGCCTTGGCCGCTGGAGAAACAGACAAATGCAAACTCAAGCAAAGAGAAGGGCCTCTGTTCTCGCGCCCCACACTCTGCCTGCCAGGCTGCCCAAGGAGCCTCGCAGCAGACGCAGCCCAGGCAGGAAGTCCTCTGTCTGCACATCTTCAGGCCTCGCCATTGTTCAGTTCCAGAAGCCCACACATGCACTTTTTTACCTGTTTCTAAAATTCAAGTGGTCTAAGGAAGCGGGGTACATGGAGCTGTTAGTAATTTGTCCCTCTAAGTTCCCGGTGTTTATTTCCTTTGATTTAGGGGTGTCAGCGTGCCTTTCCCAATAATTAACAAACCAAAAAGAACATCCAGGGCCAGCACCCTCCGGCTCCTATTTCTTGTCCAACAGCACCACCTCATGGTTATTCTGTGTCCCTCATGGCGACCAGAGATTTGACTGATGTTCTGTGTTTTACTTTATAGCCACAACTCAAGTGGAAACCCCCAAGTACAGTTTAATTTTGATCATTTTCCTGTAAAGCTGTGTACATTTCTCCTGACCCCAGCATTCACTGCTGCAGGCTCACTCTGTGCTCCTTGGAGCGCCTCCCACATCCCTTTCTGCCACAGGGATGTGTGGGGAACAAATCCTACCTCATCTGGTTCACCACTCTAATGACAAGGTAGTTAATGATGACTATAAGTTACTTGTCTTCTTAACCCTTCCTAGAAGTCAGTATCCGTCATGGAAATATATGTAATGGAATGTCTGATCATGTCTTAAAATGTAATAGGGTAAAACACAGTTTCTCATCTTTTCTTCATATGAGAATCTGTAACTGCACCCGTTCTAAAGCCCTGATTTAGAATCTTAGACACACACTGGTTCCTACCACCGGGTCTTTTCCCTCTTTGGCATAGGGGCCCGGCCACGTCCTCCTTGCCACAGCCTTGCCGTTCCCTTTCCTGCTCCGTGAAAGCTCTGGTTCAGCTTTTGTTCCGGATGTGTGGAGGTTCCCACCGTGTTTCTAGGCCACCTCTTCACAAGCAGATCCTTGCTCTTTTGTTCCTCCTTGAATCCAAATGAAAACTGAAGTTTGGAATAAAAAGTGCTTCTAAAATTGTTAACGTCATCAACCTTTCCTTCAAAACCTCCCAGATAGAGATAAATATTTAGGTATAAGGATGTCCAGCATCACTTTATAACAGCATAAGACTAAAACCAAGACAAGTTTCCAGCCAACAGGAAGATGAACGCCTCCATTTACAGCAATGGATAAATTAGTGAACTCTCAAACAGTAGAACATTAAGCAAGTATTAAGAATACTTATTTAAACAGAAGTTAATATGAAGTCAACAGAGCCAAATATAAAAGTTCATATTCAATACAACCCTTTTATGAAATATATGTGCAAAGACCAGAAAAATAGGCACACAATTTTTCTAGGATAATGAGTCCTTTAAAATATTTTCTTGTTTTATTTATTTTAATTTTTAAATTTTTTTATTTTTGTTAAGCTGTCTCTTGGCACTTGAGGATAGAACTGGCAAATAGGAAGCCACCAGCACTGAAGACATGATGCCAAGAGACCTGGAGCTCTTTCCCTCTGGCTCTGTAAATAACAGAATATTTTCTGACCCTTTCCTTTATTGTGATGATTTTTAGAAAGGATTTTTTTGATAAAATAATAAATATATTTAATTATTGTCCTGAGTTAAATTAGCATTTGCTTCTGAATTAAAACCCATTAGTACACAACCATTTTTTTAAAGATTTATTTATTTATCTATTGGAAAGAGAACAAGTGAGTTCCATCTGCTGGTTCATTCCCCAAATGCCCACAACCGCTAGGTCTGGTCAGGCTGAAGCCAGGAGCCAGCACTTGGCATCCACTGCCTTCCAGGAAGCAGAGAGCCAGGACTCACATCAGCACTCTAAGATGAAATAAAGGCATCCAAAGCAGTGACTTAACCTCCTGTGCCATAACACCCACGGCTAATTTTGAAATTTTAATTTAATTATTTTTTGAGATTTATTGATTTACTTGAAAGAGTTACAGCAAGAGAGGGGAGAGACACAGGGAAAGAGAAGACAGATCTTCTGTCTGTTCACTCCCCAAATGACCACAACGACCAGGACTGGGTTGGGCCAAAGTCAGGAACCAGGAGCTTTACCCAGGTTTCCCACATGGGTGCAGGGGTCCAAGCACTTGAGCCATCCTCTGCTGCTTTCCCAGGCACATTAGCAAAGAGCTGGATCAGAATTGGAGTAGCCAGGACTCAAACTGGTGCCCACATGGGATGCTGTCACTGCAGATGGTAGCTTAACCTGCTGTCCCACAGTGCCAGCCCCTAATTTAATACTCTAGAATGTAATATTCAATTCTGCTTTTCTTGTCTCAGAGAGCCCTCCACACTCAAAATAAGAAACTCCATTATGTAAAGCCTGTAATTGAATTATATTTGTAACAAAAATGCATGTGTGTTTGTCAAACTTAGTTCATAATAGATTTCTTAGGCAAATTCAACCAAGAGTCATTGAGCTTCCAAAAAAGGAACATATTCAGCCATAAAAAAGAGTGAAATGCTGTCTTTTGTAACAAAATGAATGCAACTGGAGACCATTATGCTTAGTGAAATAAGACAGTCACAAAAAGACAAATATCATATGTTTTCCCTGATTTGTTGACTTATATAGAGAGCACCAAAAAAATGTAATGCGTGAGTAAAATTGACATTTTGAGATTTGATTGTTGTTTATAGCCCTTGTCTACACTCCTGAGGAAGAGTGGTTTTTCTACTTGCTTGTTGAACTCTTTACTTACTGGAGGGCTAAGCTTGTAATTGTATATTAAATTGAAAATGTGTCATTGCAAAAATTAAGAGTAAAGTAGGAAAAGAAGGGAGGGTGAGAGGCACCACTATGTTCTTAAAACTGTATATTTTAAAATTTTTCCCTTTATGTAAATTTTCTAAAAAATTAAACAACAAAAAAGGAAAATCCCCTCATGTTTATAAGGAAAAGCTCTCTGCTAGGTTGCCTAGCTGGGCTTGAAGTTGATCAAAAGGTTACAGTGTCTCAGCAGCCCCTCATTCAGGACCACAGAAGGCAGATCTGGTCTGGGAGGGGGAGCTCACTGTCTGCACACTCCGCTTCTCAAGGCAGGGCCCTGCATCTGCCACATGAATCCCTGGTGACCACAGTGTTAGTAGTGGAGAGGAAGAAACGGGAAGTAGGAAGAAAAGCTATGGAGAAAAAGACGAGGCTGGGGATCGTACCAATTCCATTACAGGGACTGAGCACTTGGGGCTCAGTCTTCTTCACACATTACCACAGTCACTCTCACAGGGACCTTGGGAGGCAGTGTGCTCCCATCATCTGCTTACACTCAGGAAACCATTGCCTAACACCCTATTAGTGCTAGGGAGCTGGGTATATCTCCTTAGCATTGTTCTCAAAATTATCATCCAAAATACAAAGAACTCTAAATTCTAAAACCCAGAGTGCATGAGTCAGTAAAAAACGGTAACTTGGCAGTGAATGACAACAGCTAGGAATTTGGAAGCCAGGGTCTTTATATCAGGGAAGACAAGTGGTTAGAAGATCTCTGTAATGGGGCACAGAATAAAATAAGCCTTATTTATGTTCACTTAATAATTCATTCAGTATGTATTGGATTATTACCTCCAGTGAGCCAGGAACTATGCAAATGTGAAGAGCAAGGCACCTGCCCTACTGGAGCTCCGGGTCTCCAGGGGGAAAGTTGTTCAGATGAAGGAGCAGCTGGAGGTACGGAGCAGGAGTGCCCAGAAAAACTAATTCTAGAATTGTCTTTAAAGACAAGCAAGATTATCTTTTTTAAACAAGTGGTGATAGTAAAGGCAAAAGTAGGAGAATGTCATTGACTCAAGAACAGCAAGTCATTCCAGGTTGCTCGCCGCTAGGGTGTATTTGGGAAATCAGGGGGAAAGCAACGGATACTAGGGAGTCAGGAAGAGGCAAATCGTGACAGTCCTAACATCCTCCCTCGAAGTGTGTGGGGCTGGTTGTGAAGGAGGTGAAGAGCCGGTGACAGATTTAGCAATGAAGTTCATGATCTTGTAACAGTTTAGAAATGTTACAAATGTGGCACTGAAATTGCATTTTGATGAGTTTATGAAACAGTAAAGGGAATGCTTTGACATCGTTTTAAGTAAAATGACAAGGTAAAATTATGTACATACATAAAATTATAAATATGAGGTTTTCAGTATTGTCAAAAAATCAAGACAAAAAGATTAAACAAAAGAAATATGCCAAAATGTATTGATGACACTGAACTAAATTCATAAACACACATTGCATATATTTAAATTTCATTTTTAAAGATTTAAAGCTTCATTGCTCTCTTTGTAAAAAGCCACAAAGTTGAGTATTGTAGCTTTTATTCTATCGTCAATATTTGTTAAAATTTAATGTTGGTACACTAGACTAATTTGTCTTAAGAAGTAGTTTTATTCACTACTCCAAATCCCGAGTGAATTTACTGTTGTGTTTGAAACTTGGAAGTTTTTCTTCAAAGAATACAAGAATTGGACTGGAATCGTAATTTTGGGGGAGAGGCAATATGGCTCATAGCACTGAAAGGCTATGCTTAGGCTAACATAGGTTTCTTTCCAGATGTCTGTTCTCTAACAAATTGCCTAATATTCTTGGACAAGGGGGATCATCACGATGGCCCACAGATGTGTGGAGGTTGCAGTGGGTGTGGTAATGGCACCAGGCTGGAGGGCCACATTTCAGCCGGATTAACTGTAGTTAATCATGCATCATGAGTACTCAGTCTGGAAAATGGCTGAGCACAGAGATTGTCACACATCCCCTGTGCTCACCGCCCCATCTCCCTAAGTGTGGGTTAAACTGTTCCCACGGGGATGCTTCCTAGCACTGCACAACTCAGGTTTCTTTGCGTCTTCTCTGCGCATTTATGAGACTTTGAAGATCTTCCAAGGAACCTTCCTCCATCTTTCCATTTCCTTGCCTGGAAAGTGGTGACTCATGGAGGGTTTGGAAATTGTAGACCATGGGTAAGTCATTAAAATTATTTATGGATATAAGATCGGGAAATTCCAATGCCTGTCCTTGATGGCAGGGCTATTTATTCCTTGCCCAGATAGGCATCCCACACCAGAACAGGTCCTGACAAATTTGTAGGGGAATCATCACTTACACATGGCATCATGAAGAGGGAAGGAAAAAAGTTTCCTTGTGTGGCTCATTCTTGTGCCCTCAACTCACCCGTAGCGTCTCATCTCACCCAGAATGGAAAGCAAACCCCATGCATCTGCAAGACACCATGTAGCCTTGTGCTCCGTTGCCTTGCGGACTTCCCTGTATATGGTTCTTGTTTTCTTCTTAGCGTGGCCCCAGCCTCCCAGAGCATCTTGTTATTTCTTGTACATGTCAGGACTTTGCACCTGCCACGTCTGCTTTCTGCTACTCCTGCCTCAGAGCTCCACTTGCCTAGCTCCCTCTCCTCCTTTAAGGTGCTGGTTAAATGTTGACTTAAGCATGAGTTTTTCCTGCCCATCTTGTCTCAACTGGTAACTGAGCTCACCAGTATTTCCCTGTGCCTCCTTCCCCTTCTCATGCCTTCCTTTTCTTACAGAATTTAAAACCATCATGACACGTCAAATATCTTACACATTTATATATTTTCTGCCTTCACCAAAGGAATGTAGACTCTGTGAGAGAAGGAATTTCTATGGGTTTTGCTCCCGCATCTAGAGCTGTATCATCATATAGTGTATGCTCAGTAAATGTTTATGACAAAATGCATTAGTGTATCAACTTCAGTTAGGAAAGCCATCTTAAAGGACAATATTTGTTAAGATCACAGTAATCTGGGTAAAATTGTAAAACTACTGGATTTATTGATAGTAAAATTTTATTATCATATCTTTAAAAATATTAGTCTATTTCTCTCAATAGATTGGGGTAATTCATAGGAAGGAAGACAGGTCCGTGACGCTGGAAACCTACAGAAAATACTTCAATGTGGCAAAGGCAGCACCAGAAACACCAGCTCCAAGAGAAGTAAAAGTTTTTCTTAGCAAAAAACATAAAATATCTGGTCCAGGATTTCATTATTCAGGGCTTCAGGAAGTAGATCAGGTGGTGTTTTCCCTTTCAGTTAGAGAACTGTGGGCCAGTGACCAGAAATACCACTCTTCTGCTACCATGTAGAACAGATGCACGGAAGGAGGATGTGTTCAACCTGCTCAGTTGAAAAGCTGCCTTCTATCTCTGTGAAACAAAACGAGGAAAAGCATTAGACTGTAGAGGTTAATGCCATCTTAGAATAAATAATTCTAGTCATTGTGTAATAATTGGAGTGACCACCAGGCATCACTGAGGCCCTTCAGGGCTCGGTGGGGAGAGTTCCAGGGCAACGCTTGGAGCCCCCCGTGTGGGAAATGCCACCCTTCTGCTATAATTGTGAGAATGGGCACTTAGTGAACACTAGCATTCCAGGAAATCAGCCTCCATGACGTGGAAGCTGAGGCTTATCTGGAAAGATTCCAGCAACTAGTGAAGGGGCAGAAAATGGGGCAGTGATGGAGAATTGCCATAAGGATGGAGCTTTCTAGATACCCTGAGCAAATAGCTTTTAGTTGACTGTGGGGTTGGTTCCCTTCGCTTTCTTGGAGGGGCTTAGAAAACAGGCAAAGTCCTAGAAGGCAGAGCTTCATGGCAAGTGTGGAAGACCATGGCCTAAAGTGGAGTCCAAGAGGGTTCAAGTCACTGTTCTCCAAATCCCGCAGTCGGGAGCAGGAATGAGGAAAAGATGTTTGAGTGGAAGCCCAGCATTCCCAAAGGGATAGAAACTTGGGAATGGGCACTGGCCCCCAAGTCCGCCAGTCAGAAGTTGGAACCTCAGGATGGAGAATGTATTTGCTGTTCTCACCATAGCCATCCCCTTTGACCTGAAGAATGCCCACTCATTCGCATTCCCTGGCTGGGTCACACGGAATTTTTAGATTTCTTCTAGTTTTGGAGAGAGATTCTTGGGATAGTTTCCAACATTAGGGCTGCATAATCAAAGGGATTGTGTATCCTGAAAATTGTAAGGCACTAAATAAGTTTTTTCTTCTCCAGAATAACCTGTAGAGTTTATAGACAACCTTCTTTTCTTGGTACAGAAAATATCTTGTTGAAGGAAAGGTGTAACCCAAAGAATATATTCATTATAAAAGCAAAATGCGATTTACAATTACTTAACTCTTCTTATGTATAGACATTTACCAAGAACATTGGTTCTTCAGGTCTAGGAAAACATCTTAATGGGTCACATGTAGCATTTTTATGCTATATGGTAGGGCTTCTAGAACAATCCAGACAGATGGGTCTTAAGGAAGAAAATTAAGTGCAGTCTTTCTCTGTGAAATAAAGTAACAGGGACTTTGTGGTTATTACTCATCCTTGGGGTAAATGAGAGTGGGAAGTTTAAAAATTTGCTTATTTATTTGAAAGAGTTACAGAGAGAGAGGGAGAGACAGAGGAGAGATCTTCCACCTGCTTGTTCACTCCCCAAGTGGCTGCAATAAGCAGAGCTGAGCCAGTCAGAAGCCAAAAGCTAGAAGCTTTATCCAGAGCTCCCACATGGGTAGCACGGGCCTATGCAATTGGGCTGTCTTCCACTGCTTTTCCCAGGCCATTCCCAGGGAACTGGATCAGCAGGTTAAGCCACCCCTGTGACACCTGCATCCCACATGGGTGCCAGTTTGAGTCCCTGCTACTCCACTTCCAATCCAGATCTCTGCTAATGCACCTGGGAAAGCAGTGGAAGATGGCCCAAGTGCTTGGGCCCTGCACCCACATGGGAGACTGAAAGAAGCTCCTGGCTCCTGGCTTCAGTCTGGCTTAGCCCTCGCCATTTTGGGCTTTTGGGGAATAAACCAGCGGATAGAAGATTCTCATTCTCTCTCTCTCTCTCTCTCTCTCTCTCTCTCTCTCTCTCTCTCTCTCTCTAACTCTGCCTTTCTATTTAAATAAATAAAATACATCTTAAAAAAAAAAAAAGGTAGAGCAGCCAGAACACAAACTGGCACCCAAATGGGATACTGACATTGCCAGTGGTGGAGTGTTGACTTCTTGGGTACATCCCTCAGAGACTTCAATGCTTTACTTCGGGGAAAGCAAATGAAAAATGACATTTACAACCCTAGTTGGTCATAGCTGAGAGGCATTTTTTTTTAAGAGTAGCCTAATACTAACATGGAGTCTTTCTTAAGACAACTTCACAGAGAAGACATCAGCACATCCCTCACAGGCTTCTCAAATCTTCCTCTGTGGAAGTTGGAGAGTAATTGTTGTAATACCTGGGTGTACTTTTCCCTGCATCATTATTATTTGTTCCAAATGGAAAAAAAAAAAAAGCTTTTTCCCCTGTTTAGAGAAATAAGTAAACAGATGGGGACTTAATTATTTCCAACAAGAATGACAAGAACTAGTATTTTCTAGAATGTTATGGTTTAAGGAACCATATTATAATTAAAAAGTAATTCACTAAATGGCAGATTTCTTGAAGAGAACCACCTGCTCTTCCCCACAATGCCTAGAAAAATATATTTTATACTAAATGTATCCTAGTTACTGTGAAAATCTAGAGCTGCTCTGTATCACTGTTGAGCACTTGAAATATGGCTGATTAAAATTCACATGTGTGGGGGACCAACATGGTGGTACAATGGATTAAGTCCACACTTGAGACCCCGCTGTTCCATATTGGAGTCCCATCTACTCCACTTTAGATCCACCTTCCTGCTGATGGCCTTGGGAAGGTAGAAGAGAATGGCCTAAATACTTGGATCCCCACCACCCATAAGGGAGACCAGGATGGAGATCCTGGCTTCTGGTTTTGATCTGGCCCAGACCTAGGTGTTATGGCTATTTGTGGAGTGAACCAGTGGGTAGAATATTGTTATTCATTCTCTCTCTCTCTTTCTCTTTCCCTCTCCCACTCTCCCCTCTCTTCCTGTCTCCCTCTCTTCCCTTCCTCCTTCTTTCCCTCCCTCTCTCTATCCATTTCTCCCTGTCACTCTGCCTTTCAAATATTTTTTTTAATTTACATGTATTTTCAGCCTAAAATGTACACCAGATTCTCAAGATTTAATATGAAAAAGTGATATAAAATATCACAGTAACAGTTCTATATTGGTTACATGAAATAATAATTTTGATGAATTAATATATTATTAAAATTAATTTCACCTGTGACTTTTTATGTTTTCTAATGCTGACACTAGGACATTTGCTAATTACTAGTGTGAGTTACTTTGTATCTATTGGCCAGTGTCTGTTTAGAAAAGCCACACACGTGTGGGAATGGTGGCTCAGCAGGTTAAGCTGCCTACTGGGGTCACCACACCCCGTAGTGGAATGCCTGGGTTGAATCCCACATCCACCTTATGATCTGGCTTTTGGCCAGTGTGTATGCTAGGAAGCAGCAGACTGTGGCTTGAGTACTGGAGTCCCTGCCACACAAGTAGGGGACCCAGATGAAGTTCCTGTCTCCTCACTTTGCCTTGGCCCAGCCCTAGCTGTTGCCAGCATTTGGAAAGTGAATCAGCAAATAGAAGATCTTGAACTAACTCATTCTCTCCACATCCCTGTCTTTCAAATGTATAAAAATGAATAAATAAGCATTACTTAAGAAAAAGAAAAGCTACGTGAGTGGAAGATAAACAGTCACACAGACCCAGAGCAGAAACACAACACAAATAGAGATGAGCGATTTTGAGGTACTTAGGGAAGGGCATTTGAAGGGAAAAAAATCTTTTATTACAAATTTTTAAAAGTCTGTATTTAGAATTTGAACTTTTATTCCCTAAACACAGAGTGAAATGAGAACAAAGTAAGAGGAATAACACATATTTGAGATATCTGAAGCTACTCATAGCAAACTTAATTCTCTCAGTCACTCGGGATAATGGTTTCACCAAATGGTAATAAAGAACAGAAAGTTAATATCTGAAACCTGCTTATATTTATTTTTAGTTCATCTTACAGTGGAAAATTTCTTAACCAACCCTTAGTCTACAAACTCACCAAATTAGCCTGCACTCCATTTCCTCTACAAAACACACTGACTGATGTCCAAAACATGCTGAATGCTCTGGCAACCAAGACCAGACAAGGCCTACTGCCACCCACACAGGACTGTTGGTACAGATGGTCCCAAATTTACCACCATTAAGCTGAAACACAAATAGATGGAGCACAGGGGCCAGTAAACAGAAGTCCAGACTTTGCGGGTTTATGCTCCGGATCTATATCTTTGACTGCGGTTACCCCTATGTGACTATAACCAGAAGCAAACAAACCAGAGACCAGTAGGTTTTTTAGGAAGTTGAGTGATGGCAGACTGAGTTTGGTATCTCTTTAGCAGTAAAATTCCTATGATTTTTTTTTTTAAACTGCAAAGCGATCTCTGCAATCCCCATATCTTGTACTGGCAATAAGGAGGCTATGACCTCCAAAAAGAGCACACAATTTATTGTTCATTTTTTGAAGCATAATTTATAGGGCCAAAGACTAAGTGCCATGGAGAACCATAGCCAGAGCTATTCTCTCAGAGCAAGCCCAGACTTTGAGGTTGGTTGACCAACAAATTTACTCTTGTCCAGGCAGTTTGCCTTCTTGGAAATTTTCTGTTGCAGTTGTACTGTTTCTATTCCACTGTTGTTGTACAACACATATGAGGGAGGAAGTGTAACTTGCTATCTAGTTTGTAGGTCACTAGATCGCAGTGAGTTGACACTTTTAGATATTGGAAAGGATTGGACATCACCCACGCATCTTGGACTTTACTACAGCAGCAGAGTGGGACGTTACTGATGTCTTCACTAGGAATGGGGATATTTATGTGCAGAAGAATGATTTTAAGTGCAGGAATATGTGGATATTTGAAGGAACAAAAACAGATGCATTCTTAATAATTTCAGGAACAGAGACAAGAATACAATGAGGCATCATACCAAAATACCAGAATTTTTGAAAAAATAATTAAACAAATAGCTGGTAGTTGATTGGTTCTCTGGTAGCCAGGATTATTCCTCCCATCCTCTATTCATTCTTGCAATGAGACTTGGCCACTGCTTCCATTAAGTGGTTGAGCCCATTTGTTCTCCCTTCTATCTAGGCTGGTTCTGTGACTCACTTTGGTCATTAGAATATGGTAGAAGTGTGACTTCTTGGTCTAGGCCTTCTCAGATCATGAAACTTCCCATTTTCACCTTCTTGAAGCTCATCCTAGACCCTTTGATCATGAGAAAACCCATGGAGAAGAGAGAAGGCTCTCTAATTGGCAACCAGCATCAAGGCATATGAGGGAAGTAATTCTTCCTGGATCCTCCAGTCCCGGGCTGTACCTTGTTCCTCTCAGGAACAGTAACATGGTTGTTTTCCTAGGTCACAAAGTGTAGGTATAGTTTGCTCTATGACCATCAACAAGTGGTAACATCGTCCTGCTTTGGCAAACATGACCACATGAGCTGAAAGGCCAACTTCAATTTTAGGTATTTCACACTCTTTTTGAGTTCTTCACTGGAATTTGCCAGTGCTGGGCAACCTGCCTCGTGCAATATTCCATCTCTTCCCACTGGTACCTCTATGTAAGCTATAAGGCAACTTACACACAAGTGCAAGGATTCCCAGTCTGCTCACACAGCTCCACCCATGCTCCTAAAGTGGATGTAGTACATACTCCAAGGGACCCATCTGAGGCACTGGAAGCAGATAGAAAGTTCTAGAGTCCTGCCTGGGTAGCCAGGTTGAAAGGAGGGTGTGGTTTCTGGTTGGCCATCTCCTCTTTGCCCCGAGGCTCCTCAACCCACATAGGGTAGCATTTGACTAGAGGGAAAGTTGAGCAAAGCCTACTAAAGATCTGCCTGACTTCCAAGGTGTGGTCAGTAGATCCGAATATATCCAAGAGTGCTCACTGCTCCTCAGTGATGTGCTTACCCTTCTCCAGTTCTTTGTATAGCAATGGAATGTTTACCGAATACATGGTCACCCAGCTACAGGCTATGTTTCCAAGCCTCCTTTGCAGCTGGATATGACAATGAGACTGTGCGTGCTGAAGCCATGTGTGCAAATTACGGGTCATGCCATTAAAGCATGTTTCCCCACTCATGGCTGGTAGGAATATGAATTTAATGGCAGGAATGAGAGCAATCACCTCCTAAAGTTAGTTGGGCCACCAGAGTAGCTAGTTTAATAGAAGCACTGTCTGTAATGACTCCTGGAGCATCCTAACAGCCTTAAAAAAATACCCAACAATGTGGCTGGTGCCGTGGCTCAACAGGCTAATCCTCCGCCTTGCGGCGCCGGCACACCAGGTTCTAGTCCCGGTCGGGGCGCCGGATTCTATCCCGGTTGCCCCTCTTCCAGGCCAGCTCTCTGCTATGGCCCAGGAAGGCAGTGGAGGATGGCCCAAGTCCTTGGGCCCTGCACCCCATGGGAGACCAAGAGAAGCACCTGGCTCTTGGCTTCGGATCAGTGCGATGCGCCAGCCGCAGTGGCCATTGGAGGGTGAACCAACGGCAAAAAGGAAGACCTTTCTCTCTCTCTCTCTCTCTCTCTCTCACTATCCACTCTGTCAAAAAAAAAAAAAAAAGATTCTAAAATACCCAACAATGTTTTTCTATCATAGAGAGATTAAAAAATGTCTTTCTTCTCTGGGTCAATGTCATTTTATTCAATCTATATCATGTAGAGTGATCTTTGTAATTATATAATTTAATTAATTTTGGCATTAATTGAAGAAATATGAATGTGAAAAAGGAAGTAATTGTAACATGCAAATTAAGTTAAATGCTTTGGAAAATCTCCAAAAAGCCAAGGGGAAAAAATCCCATTGAACTAGGTTGAGAGTAAAATCATTATAAAAATGATAGAAGGGGAGACATTTGGCCTGGTGGCTTAATCGCTGCTGGGATGCCTACATCTCTGGTCAGAGTGCCTGGGTTCGAGTCTCGGGTCTGCTCCGAATTCCTGTTTCCTCCTAACACACATCCCAGGAGGTAGCAGTTGATATTTCAAGTACTTGGGTCCTGCCATCCATATGGGAGAACCAGACGGAATTCCTGTCTCCTGGCTTCAGCCTGGCCCAGCCGTTGCTATTGAGGGCATTTAGAAAATAAGCCCGCAGATGAGAGATCTCTATCATAAATGAAAAATTGCAAAAAATGTTTTTTTAAATGATGAAAAATGAAGGAGTCACAAAAATTTAGGATGATTCTATACCCGGCTTCATGGGGTTTGTAAGTCTTTTCTAAATGCTAAAAACACTGAGATAAGCCAGACATTTCAAAAGATGCATAATAAGTATAGCTTTTTCAAAAAAGATAAGGCAAAGCCCCATCAGTGGACATATTCTCACAGGAAAAGCTTTGTTCTACAGCTAAGCATTGTCTATCAAATAAGCATGCACGTGCTTTAAATTAAAGAAATGTTTAAGGTACTCCTGGGTTTAAATAACTTTTGATTTGCTAACGCTTTAGGATTTTACCACATGGACAGAGTTGTAGAATTACACTCACAGAAATGTCATGATAGACAGTACATAGTTCTTATTTCAGACTGTGAATTCAGTCACTGTTAAGTAGCTGGGGTCGTCACACAATCTCAAACACCTGTGACTATGGAATACTGTTTGGGAAGCAGACCACAGTTTCCATCAACCCTGTGATGGTGTTAGTGCTCAGATCCCTTTTAAAACATGATTTTTTTTTTTTTTTTTTTGCTAGGGATGCTTTCTCTTTGCTAAGTTCCCAGATGAGAAATCCTTATGTTTTTATCTATTTTATCAGATAGCCCTATCTGCCATATTTACTGCCATTTAATGTGACTTGAATTTCTCTGTGTTTACAAGTTTGAGAGAGAAAAGTTCTAGAGATAAATAAAAACAGTTTGAATTGGAAATCAATTCCTTTCAAAAATAACAGCTGTTTAGATCTTAAGGCCAAAGGATTCTTCCAAAGGTGTGCTTTGAAATACTTTCCAATTTTTTCTGATAGGTTATTTTTGTTGTTTAGGAAATAAAGTCATATCTGACATCCACAGTTGTCACTAGCATATATGTATATTTATATTTATATTTGTATTTATATTTACATATAAATTTGACTACTCATGTGATAGATTTATTTAGCTTGATGAACTTGAACATGTTTTGATCCCCGTTGGGTAGATCCACCCACAAACTTTCCCTGCATATGCTTTTGATTGCTGCTCCTATGTACAGCTGCGTCTGGGCGTCTGGTTGACTTCCTTTTTGCTGTGTTCCGAAACCCAGAGACAAGAATAGTCCTTCTAAGATCTCTGAAAAACTCATTCACAAAGTTATTTCTCATTTTGGAGTATGTAGGAAGGCGAACCACAGGGAGTAACCAAATAAAGAAATGAAGAAATTTATTGGTTTAAATCCCTAACATAAATTTTCTGTAACATATTTCTTCATCCTTTTATATTATCCAGTCTTTCTTTAGCATACACTTTTAGTTGTAGGAAGCAGCATAACATGTTGATTAAGGATGTTAGGTTCTAAGGTTAGGCTCTGATTTCAAATCCTCAATCCATCACTCGCTACCAGTGTGGTATGGAATGAATTACTAACTTGTTCCAATCCTCAGAAAATAGCATAATAATAACCCAACTTCCACCTGTTTTTTATGAACAAGATAATATGCATACTACATTTAGCATAGCATCTAGAATCCCATAGGATCTCAGTGGATACCAATGTACATCATTCACAGATTAAGTTCCTTACTCTGCCTCTCTAACAGCCTGCTATTTTAATACATAATTGTGTCTTTTCTTCTTTTTTTAATTTTAACACATATAAAAATGTACTATGTGTTGTTTCATTACATGTATACATTGTCCAATTGTATAATGTCAGGGTAAATATTTTAATCCCTTCAAGCATTTAACATTTCTTTATAGTACATGCATCAACTTTTTTATATGGTAGAAAAATTATTAATCCAGAAGCTCTTAATTCTAAATGTTCAGAAAAAAGTGATTGAAAAAAATGGAATATGTGGATGGGATAATTACGGTAATTCCAATTCTGAGGCATATGTGAAGAATGGGAGAGCAAGCAAAAATAATGAAGTTACTATGGTGAAGATAAAAATAAATTCATTTTAATTGTATCTTCTAAAGTTAGTTTTACATTTAAAACAAGCATTAGGAACTAATTACCCTCTTGATAATCCAATAAAATATTTTCTTAAGAACTCACATTTCCTGGTGTAACACAAACTGTAAAACAAGAGCTAAATGAGAGAAATCTAGGAATATTTAGATGATGCCGATAGTTGGTCTTGATGTCCCTTACAGAAAATACCTCATTGACTTTAGTCATTGAGTACAAGGCCGGGGGTGGGGGGAGGAGAGCTTCCAGATCAAAAGACCTGACAGAGAGAAAGGAAACGGTGACAGGAGAGCTCTTCCCCCTCATGAGTGTCACATGTCCCAGGACAGCATTGATCCAGTGCCTACCTAGAGCTTCACAAATGCAGGACCAGTCACACTCATGTCCAGTCTTTCTTCCCCCCTCCACAGAGTCCTACGTGAGTGTTAGCTCCTAGAATCCTGTTCTGAGGAGAAGGCTGGGAAAACCTCTCCTCATTTGAGGAGTGGCGATGCCGTGTTCTGAAGGACAGTTCGTGAGATGTTCTTTCATAAACACTCATAGGAATTGGAATATGGTATAAATCATCCTATATAAACAGGGTGAAAAGAACAGTGGAATGCTACGTTTGGAATGCCAGACTTCAGCATTTGTGATAACTTCAACAGAATTAAATTGAAATTTTCCATGATGAGTAACTTCCAAGATAGATGAAAGTTTTAATGATGTTTTCACATTTTAAATGCATTCACTCAATATATTAATAGTTCAAAGCCATGAAATATTTATAGTACTCAAAAAGCACTTTCTGTATTTTAAAACATCATTTATAAACACAAAACACAAGAGGAGATATTTGTGAATATTTATTTAAAAATAAAAGTAGGAAGGGCATTGTGGCACAGATGGTTAAACCCTCTCTTGGGACCCCTGGATCCCATAGCAGATCCCAGTTCAAGTTCCAGATCCTCCACTTCCAATCCAGCTTCCTGGTACCAGATGATGGCCCAAGGTTTCCTGGTACCAGATGATGGCCCAAGGTTTCCTATTACCTACTTGGGAGACTGGATAGAATCCCTGGCTCCTGGCTTCATCCTGGCCCAATCCCAGCTGTCGAAGGCATTTGAAGGGCAGTGAACCAGCGAATGGACACATACTCCCTCCCACCTTTCTTATTTGGGGAGGAGGGAGGATGTGAGCCAGCAAGTAGATGATCTCTCTCTTTCTCTGCCTTTCAAATAAACAAATTTTTTAAAAATGAAAATGTCTGTAGAAATCACTTAAAAATTTTACTGTAATTGTAGTAAAATTGTTACCTTGAAAAAAAAAAGTAAAGCCTAAAAAAAAACCTCTTGTATTTTAGGATTGTAAATATATGTAACTAAATAGAATACACTGGGAAATTAGTATATAGTCTAAATATCAAAACCTGCCTCTGCGCCTAATACAAAGTGCTTACTAAAATGGATTGATGTATTTGACTTTTTCTAATAGGAATGATAAAGATTTGTAGATAAAACTTCAGCTAAACAGAAAACTGCCCGAGTTTCCAGTCTCCTGATAGCACAGTTTGTTTAATAACATATGATTACTATAAGAACTAACGGAACTCCTGTTTATATTTTCCTCTGCTACTTGGGAAATATCCGAAAAAATAAGCTACATATATGAGCTCGATTTTCTTGTAGTTATTGGATACTAAAATTCTGGGTTAGGAGAAATAAAATTAAAAATCCTTGAGGGATTACTAGCTCGTAGAACCTAAAATGGTGTCAGAGAAACAAATAATTGTCTATAGAGCTAATGAGTTATTCACTGCTTTTCTTCCCAAGTACTGATTCCGACCAGGTAAAGTTACAAAAGAGAGGACTACCAAATAAGAGAACAGCAGAACGAGTTCAGAGGTTTGCTTCTTATTTGGCAAGTCACCCATTTGTTTTGGCAAGTTAGGTTTCTTTCTTTTTTTCTTCTTCTTTTTTTTTTTTTTGGACAGGCAGAGTGGATAGTGAGAGAGAGAGACAGAGAGAAAGGTCTTCCTTTTTGCCGTTGGTTCACCCTCCAATGGCCGCTGTGGCCGGCGCATCGCGCTGATCCGAAGCCAGGAGCCAGGTGCTTCTCCTGGTCTCCCATGGGGTGCAGGGCCCAAGCACTTGGGCCATCCTCCATTGCCTTCCTGGGCCATAGCAGAGAGCTGGCCTGGAAGAGGGGCAACCGGGTTAGAATCCAGCGCCCCGACCGGGACTAGAACCCGGTGTGCCGGCGCCGCAAGGCGGAGGATTAGCCTGTTAAGGCACGGCGCCGGCCTCGGCAAGTTAGGTTTCAACATGTCCTGACTTGCCATTCACTGCAGTATCTGGTCAAGGAACAGGGTTTAGCCAACAATGCCTGAAAGGGCCTTCAAAACATGAGGTTCTTCTCTTAATCCCTGCAGCACAAGCGTACGCATATCTTTTTAAACCTTATCCTTTTAATATCTCTAATTCAATTTAAAGTGCTTGCCTTGACCCCTTTGATCAAAACATTTTGACAAATGGGCTCTCTGTCACCCATGCCAATTAATTCGATCACTGTGCCTAGAAAATTAAATTGCTAAGAGATCCAGGCACACAGTGTAATACACAACATAAATGCTCAACTATGTACCTTTTCAATATATATTAATAAGATCACTTTTAAATAATTTTTTTATTTTCTAGTTTATGATGCTTGTGCATTATGTGTATAAAGTTACTCTTGTATTTGATCATTAAAAAGGTCAAAAGGTACTAAAAAAAATCTCCATTCACAACTC
This sequence comes from Lepus europaeus, assembly GCF_033115175.1. NCBI lineage: Eukaryota > Metazoa > Chordata > Mammalia > Lagomorpha > Leporidae > Lepus > Lepus europaeus. Next base: position 85,998,307 of record NC_084841.1, on the reverse strand, counting down.
TAAAATGACCATGGGAAACTTTTACTATTATAATTAAAACTTAATATTTTATATACTATGTATAAATTCTAAAAAATAGATTAAAAACACAAGTACTCTGGGGCTAGACTATAGATTGACAGGAGGAAGAATGACATCTGACTGAATGGTTTGTTTCCCAACTGATAAATGCTAGCCTTGGCTTAGATGAACTGTTCAGTATCTCTATTAATTGAAGTCACTAGTGCTTAGCTTGAATGAAGGGGAGGGACGGATGAAATGGCTGTGGCTGTACTTCACCTTAAGTATCTATAGATGGAGCCAATATGACATTCAGAATACCCAAGAAATAACCTAAAAGTCTCATAAACTTATTTAATGTGCTTGATCTTCACTAGTCTCAAAAACCCATGCTATAATCAACGAAAAATGATTTCAGTTCTCGACCACAGAGTCACACTTAATCATTCTATTAGATTACGTGACCTTCAACCACCTTCTGTATTAAGGACAGAGATAAGGATTTTTGAAGATTTAGCAAAAGAATTCCAAGCACTAGCAAAGCCAAAGAAGTAATTAAGCATACCTTTGCTAATTTATTATAACTCCCTCCCTCCCACCCACACACACACACACACACACACGCACCAAAGTCAAAAATTCTTGTTTCTAATTATATATAGCTCAGTGAGAGTAGACTCTAAATGCTAAGGGAACTTGGATGATTAATTATCTTTCTCAGTAAGAACACTGAAGCCCAGAGTTATGGTGTTCTCATCATCTCTCATCTGATTTAAAGTAGTAACAGACTTAGAACTCAGTCCCAAGCCACTGCCATTTGAATCTCCCTTCCCCTCTCCCTCCAAAACCTCCCTGTCCATTCCCTCCTCCCTCTCATGGCAAAGACTCTTGGAGCGATTCTTTCACCCTTCTTTCTTTAAATTTAAACGTCAAAGCTGTAGTTTTCTGCTTTAGATATTCCTTGTCAATACTTCAAGCATTTCTCAAGCTGTTTACTAAGAAGTAAAAAGCTACCCTGTTCCCAAGTGGCTTGTATGATTATTTTCTCAAAAATAAAACGAAAGTCCGCAAGAGGGCCCTACTTTGCTATTAGTTAGAAAAAAACTAATACAGTTATGGAAAGAAAGTGGCCATAGAACAGCAAAATCTGTATTAGAATTTTGCTTTAAATATAATTTTCCAAGTATACAGAATCATTCAAATGTTACTAAACTCTGTATTAATCTGTCAGAAGATACCTTGGCCACTATAATTAGAGCAGATGGTAAGAAGGAGAGAAAGACTCATCGTGTATTATGCACACAAATTTCCAATCTTTCATCTACTGAGACAAACATAGTCTGTCAAAAGAAAAAGACCCAAGTATTGATTCTTGTAGCAATAAAACTTGGTGTTTTTATTTCTCTATTTCTCTGCTCTACTGAATGTACCTTGGGATTAGTTTTCTCACTCACAAATTCAGTGACTTTTAGCTGTGGTTTGCTTCTTTGAGAGCTTCATACTACACTATTTCATTCATTTATATTATATTAAAGGAATCTCCTGTTGGTGGTTTTCAAAACATGTCCTAAAAGATGCACAGTTCTGTTCTAACTTGACCAACCTGATTCCTCTGTGTTTCCAGAGATATGTGATTATGTTCCAGACCCCTCATTTGGAATCCCTAATTTGTTGTTGTTCCTTGTCTAAGTGAAGACTGTTATGGAAAATATTATTGGAAAAATGCATTGAACCATCTTGGACATTAAAAGTACATTGACTTGCCCACAAAATGTCTTGACAAACTTCAAGCTTGAATTGGTCGAAGGTTACTCATTTCGAGGTTTTTAGATCAAAGTTATTAAAATAATTTCCAGCATAAACAATTTTTATCTGGGAGACTGGATACCTTCACTTGAAAAAAGAAATGTCCACTTAACTGATTGTCTTCATTTTCGTCTTCTCATTAGAGGGGACAGTGGCAGTAACTTTCTTTGCTAGCTTCCGTTTACTATACAAGTAAAATAAGAGGCAAGGGGAACCTTAAGCAATAAAGATAACAGCTTGATATAAACTTCAGAAATCAGGAAATGAAAAACTCTTTGTCATGTGTGTCGCCAGATCCCTTAAAGGTATATGAACAGCCCTTAATCAGCTGTGATGTTTGGATCCAGTGGAATGAACATGAAATTCTGACCTTATTTCCTTAGACAAGAAGAATGAAACAAATTCTATCTTGTTTCTTTGGAAGAGATTACTGGGCATTTTGTTAATGAATGCCATTTTGCTGTGTCCTACAAGGAGACCTTAAATAAAACATAAATTACCTATATGAAATTTAAATTGCTTTGTTCTATTTGGGCTGTGAATAACTAGCCAGCATATTTAATGAAAACCTAATTGATACGAGGACAGTGGTAAGACATTCTCCTTTTGGTTTTGTCATCTGTTATGAATCGCTGGTGCACAAAACTGTTTAGGAAAGCAAGTTGCCATTCAGACCGCCACAGAGAGTACTTCGCCTGCATCCTCTATACAACAGCATTGGGACTGTGCTGCACCATTTGCGACTCTGTTTTAAAATCTCATTACATTTTCTATTAAGGGCTACAAATATCGCTTGCTTGGTTGGTTGATGTTTGTTTTCAAAAAGAGCTGGTCAAAAGTAAATCATGTGAATTATGAGCTGCTAAGAAACTCCTAGGTAACATCAGCTCCCTAGCCACCTCAGTCACACATTAGTTAAACATTAGCAACTTCATACAGAGTGTAGACAAAGGAGAAAAATAGGAAGAAAGTAGCAGGACACAACTTTGTGCTATGAATTATCTTTCCTTCTTAGCTAGCAGGAAACTTCTAGGTATGACAATGTTTAGCAAACTTTAACTAATATAAGGATCATCTTGGATACTTTAAAAATCCGGGTCCCTGGCCTCCCACAGACACTCAGTTGCAATGAATCAGATCCTAGCGACAGTGGAGCAGGAAGTCACATTGGCACAGATGGCCCAATTTTCGAAATTCTAATCCCTGACCTTTCTTGGGTGTCAAGACTGCTATAGAGGCCAGCACCATGGCTCAATAGGCTAATCCTCCACCTTGCGGTGCTGGCACACCGGGTTCTAGTCCTGGTCAGGGCGCCAGATTCTATCCCGGTTGCCCCTCTTCCAGGCCAGCTCTCTGCTGTGGCCCGGGAGTGCAGTGGAGGATGGCCCAAGTCCTTGGGCCCTGCACCCCATGGGAGACCAGGAGAAGCACCTGGCTCCTGCCTTGGGATCAGCGCAGTGCACTGGCCGCAGCGTGCCGGCCACAACGGCCATTGGAGGGTGAACCAATGGCAAAAAGGAAGACCTTTCTCTCTGTCTCTCTCTCTCACTGTCCACTCTGCCTGTCAAAAAAAAAAAAAAAAAAAAGACTGCTATAGAGGAGATGTGCATATGCTAATGCGTCTGTAACAGCCTGGTCTGGGTGGTTCCATGATCCTGGACCTCATCAGATGTATCAGGGACACTTGGAGGCTGCAACCCTGACCCACAGGATCTGGTCGTGCAGAGGTGAATCGGATAACCATGCAGGTCTCAGTGCCCCTGCTTTACAACAGAGTGCTGAACACTGAGAATAGCCCGGAGTTCAAGGCCATGTTAACCTGAACTAATGGATGTGAAATCCCAGAGGTACCTGCCAGGAGGGGAGGGGTAAGCAGTGTTTGAAAGCAGGGGGATGACGTGGAAGGTGGGTAAGCAGTCATTGGTATCACTTAAGGATTAGTCAAAAGTGGTACTGAAGTGTACCCAGCATGGTTTTTCCTTGAAGATTTATTTGTTCGAAAGTCACAATTATAGAGACAGGGAGACAGAGAGAGCTCTCCCATCTGCTGGTTCATTCCCCACATGGCCACAAGGGCAAGCACTGGGCCAGGCCAAAGCCAGGCCCAGGAGCTTCATATGGGTCTCCCACATGGGTGGCTGGGGCCCATGCCCTTGGGCCATCTTCTACTGCTGTTCCCAAGGCATATTCACAGATAGGTGGATCAGAAGTGGGAGATCCAGGACACACACTGGAGCCTGCATGGGATGCCAGCGTTGCAGGCAGCAGCTTTATCCACCATGCTACAATGCCATCCCCTAGGATGTTTTTCTTCAAAAGACGTTTCTTATTTGTATTGCCAATAACAACATGTGGAAAAGTAGACTTACATATGTCACTCACTACATTGCTATGACGTGTACAAACCTGCATCACAAGTTCCCAGAACAACAGCCAAAAGAAAAAAAAAAGTCACCAAAAGTCATTACCCTTCTCCCTTCCAGTCAGTACACCATCCATGCAAACTGCTATCCTGACCTTGAAAGAATAAAGTACCTCTAGAGTTTGTAGGCCTCATGTAGGAAGAACATCACAAGTATCCAAAATAATTCACCTCCAGGGTGCAGTGTAGATGTGAACTCCGCTTAAACCCATTGGCTGCGTAGACAGTGCCACTCAGGAATATCCAATACACATCTTTCCCACTGAGTTTGTTTTCCTCACATTCTACCTGTGAGACTCCTCTATATTTTTGCTAAGAAGAAAGATCATTCATTCACATTCCCATTATGCAGTCAGCCTGTGCGTCTCTCCCCCAGTTCTATTATCGAGTGGCATTTTGCTAATTTACAGTTTTTGATTGTTAGAATGGTCTGTCTGAGCATTCGAGTACATCTGCATTTTGCAACATATTTGTGTAGGCCTTATTAAATAACTCTAAGAGTTGAATTATTTGTTCCTATAGCATTTGTCCCAAAGTGGTTGTGTCAATTTGCAGTTCCATCTACAGTGTATGAGCTGCAGTTTCTCTGTCTTCACAAATATTTCTTTTAATTTTAGTCATGCTAATAGGTGTGAAATAATATGTCATTTTCTGTATTTAATTTATCTTTATCTTAAAAATAATGAATTTAATCTATTTCTGGTTTATTAACCACTGAAATGTCCTTATTCATGAAACCTCTTAAAATCTTGCCTGTTTGTCTATTGAGTCATCTGTCTTTTTAAATTTGATTTAAGGGGTTCTTTACATATTCTTCACAAAAGTTTTTTTCATTATTACAGAGTGTGAAATTTTCTCACAGTCCACACCTTGCCTCTATTCCATTTACAATGTCTTCTTATTTTTTATTTTATATATTTGAAAACAGGGAGAGAGACAGGCAGAAATTTTCCATCTGTTACTTCACTCCCCAAATGCTGACAGGAGCTGGTGCTGGGCAAGGTCAAAACCAGGCTCCTGGGAGTTAGTCCAGGTGTCCCACCTGGGGGAGGGGAGTGGAGGTGGGGCTCTAACTCCTCGAACCATCACCTGCTGCCTCCAGGGCTATGGATAAGCAGGAAGCCAGAATCTGATGATTCTGGAACTAAACCCAGCCATTCTGATGTGGTCCCAGGAAACATCTAAATGCCATGCTGAATGCCAGGCCCTACAGTGTCTTTTTTTTTTTTTTTATTTTAAGGGAAAGAGTTTATTAGGGGAAACCTGACAGACTGGAGGGAAGGGGCAAAGAAGGAAAAAGAGAGAGAGAAGGAGAGCATAAGAGAGAGATCAAGAGACAGAGATAGAAGCCGGCGCCGCAGCTCAATAGGCTAATCCTCCGCCTTGCGGTGCCGGCACACCGGGTTCTAGTCCCGGTTGGGGCGCCGGATTCTGTCCCGGTTGCCCCTCTTCGAGGCCAGCTCTCTGCTGTGGCCAGGGAGTACGGTGGAGGATGGCCCAAGTCCTTGGGCCCTGCACCCCAAGGGAGACCAGGATAAACACCTGGCTCCTGCCTTGGGATCAGCGTGGTGCGCCGGCTGCGGCAGCCATTGGAGGGTGAACCAATGGCAAAAAGGAAGACCTTTCTCTCTGTCTCTCTCTCTCACTGTCCACTCTGCCTGTCAAAAAAAAAAAAAAAAAAAAAGAGATCAGGAGATGGAGAAAAAGATAGCCACATGTTCAGAACAGATCCTTTTTTTTAATAGAAAACTTTTATTAAATTTTGAAAGTACAACTTTTGGATTATAGCGGTTCTTACCCCCATAACCACCCTTCCACCTGAAAACCATCCCATCTCCTACTCCCTCTCCCATCCCATTCTTCATTAAGATTATTTTTTAATTACTTTATATATGGAAGATCAACCCTATATTAAGCAAAGAGTTCAACAGTTTGCACCCACACAGACACACAAAGTATAGAGTACTGTTTGAAGACTAGTTTTGCCGTTAATTTTCATAGTACAACACTTTAAGGACAGAGGTCCTACATGGGGAAAAAGGGCACAGTGACTCCTGTTGTTGATTTAACAGTTGACACTCTTATTTATGATGTCAGTAATCACTTGAGGCTCTTGTCATGAGCTGCCAAGGCTATGGAAGCCTCTCAGTTCACAAATTCCAACTTTATTTAGATAAGGCCATAATCAAAGTGGAAGTTTTCTCCTCCCTTCAGAGGAAGGTACCTCCTTCTTTGATGGCCTGTTCTTTCCGCTGGGATCTCACTTACAGAGATCTTTTATTTAGGTCATTTTTGCCAGAGTGTCTTGGCTTTCCATGCCTGAGAAACTGTCATGGGCTTTTGAGCCAGATCTGAATGCCTTAAGGGCTGATTCTGAGGCTAGAGTGCTATTTAGGGCATTTGCAATTCTATGAGTCTGCTGTGTATCCCACTTCCAATGTTCAATTGTTCTCTCCTTTTTAATTCTATCAATTATTATTAGCAGACACTAGTCTTATTTATGTAATCTCTTTGACACTTAATCCTATCTTTATGATCAGTTATGAACTTAACCTGATTGCTTTGACTAGTAAGATGGCATTGGAACCTGGCAACTTGATGGGATTTGGAGTCCCATGGCAAGTTTTTAGCTTTACCCTTAGGGGTAAGTCCAAAGGAGCTTGTGCTGAACTGTACATCTCCTTTCTCTCTTATTCCCACTCTTATTTTTAATAGGGATCAATTTTCAGTTGGATTTAAATACTTAAGAATTATTGTGTGTTAACTAAAGAGTTCAACCAATGGTATTAAGTAGAACAAGAAAATACTAAAAAGAATAAAATACTAAGTTGTCCCTCGACAGTCAGGACAAGGGCTGATCAAGTCATTGCTTCTCATAGTGTCAGTTTCACTTCTACAGGATTCCTGTTAGGTGCTCAGTTAGTTGTCACAGATCAGGGAGAACATATGATATTTGTCCCTTTGGGACTGGCTTATTTCACTCAGCATGATGTTTTCCAGATTCCTCCATTTTGTTGAAAATGACCAGATTTCATTTTTTTTTTTTTTTACTGCTGTGTAGTATTCTATAGAGTACATGTCCCATGATTTCTTTATCCAGTCATCTGTTGATGGGCATTTAGGTTGATTCCATATCTTAGCTACTGTGAAATGAGTTGCAATAAACATTGAGGTGCAGATTGCTCTTTTACTTTCCAATTTAATTTCCCTTGGGTGAATTCCAAGGAGTGGGATGGCTGGGTCATGTGGTAGGGCTATATTCAGGTTTCTGAGGAATCTCCAGACTGTCTTCCATAGTGGCTTTACCAGTTTGCATTCCCACCAACAGTAGATTAGCATGCCTTTTTCTCCACATCCTCACCAGCATCTGTTAGTTGATTTCTGTATGAAAGCCATTCTAACCGGGATGAAGTGAATCCTCATTGTGGTTTTGATGTACATTTCCCTGATGGCTAGTGATCCTGAACATTTTTTCATGTGTCTGTTCGCCGTTTGGATTTCCTCTTTTGAAAAATGTCTGTTTAGGGTCTTGGCCCATCTTTTAAGTGGGTTGTTTGTTTTGTTGTTGTGGAGTTTCTTGATCTCTTTGTAGATTCTGGTCATTAAACCTTTATCGGTTGCATAGTTTGCAAATACTTTCTCCCATTCCCTACAGTGTCTTTTGATGAAAAGAAAGTCTTAATTTTAATTTAACCCAGTTTCCTATTTTTTAATTTCATGCTCAATAGTTATGACCTAGTCAGGATTTATTTAGCTACTCCAAAGTCACACAAAAAAATGTATATCTATATTTTGCTCTAAAATCCCCTGTTTTCTTTGCCCATTTACCTCCGAGACCCATAAGAAACTGACTTTCGTGTATGAAATAAGGTAGGAGTTAAGGTCCTTTTTTTAAAAAAAAAATAGCTATCTGTTAAATCCAATGCCTTCTAATGGAAAGGTAAAGCATTCTTTTCCCTACATACATGCACTGTTCTTTTTTATATGTCAGGTGAACATACATTCAGTGGTCCATTTCTGTACTCTATTCTGCCCCATTTGTAGTTTATCCCTGTACCAAAACTACACTCTTTTATGGTCGTGTGTAAGTATACTGATAAGTATTGTATTTGAGGTTATGATCTCAGTGTTTTTAGGTAAGAAATTTGATGCTGGCTATCAGCATGTGAAGTGTGTGTTTGCATGCATAGGTGATTGTTTCACAGAGCTACATGAGTGTTTTGTTTTTAACTATGGACTTCTAATTTCATTACAAAATAATTCAGGTGCCAGGTCCCATTTTTTAGCCTAACTAAATTATGTAATATGTATTTAAGAAGGAGGAAGTAATTTTTGAGTGCTGGACTTCTGCATGTAAATGTATAATGTGATAGATTCCAAATAGCAACACTAGTGCCGGTCTGCTTTTCCAGACACAATGCTAACCTCCCTGGCAAGGCAGGCTTCTCATCCAGTTCATTGATGAGTGTTCACTGCTTTGTCCCTTACAGCAAATATAGTCACAACTCCTCGGAATAAAAGCAGCTGGCAACCTGGTAATTGATTATGCTACTAATCTTGATGGAGAAGATTTTAACTTGTAACAATGTATAAAAGATTGCCCTCCATTAAAGATCTCATGTTCTACTACTGGTTCGTCAATTCTAATAATAAAAGATAAAATTAGTTAAGATTATTCATTGAAAGACATGCAGTCTGAAAGAGTACTCTTTCAACGGTTAAGATTTAGTAAATTGAATTGATTTTTTAAATAAATCAAGAAAGGAATTTTGCTAGGCATTAAAAAGGAGGAAAGGGAGAGTGAAAATTAATTCTTTTGATCAACTACAATTAAATTTAATAAATAATCAATTGCCTCATTCAGTTTTTTGGTAAACCCAGTTTTAACAGATCTTACCATTTTTTTTTTTTTGCCTTGTCATTTTAAAAATCTAATACATTTGGCATGGACAAGTTCTGTAGGAAACAGGCTGCGTCAAACTCTGTGTAAGTGCTTTACTGACAGTGCCCTTGGGAGTAGCCCCTGCAATGGATAGGGAGGCAGGTTAGGTAAAGGAGGCACTCATCCTATGATTAGAAGGTTTAATCTTACCTATAGAGAGCTCTAAAGTTGAGATGGTCCTTCCAGGATATACCAAATTAATAAAAGAATTTGTCCCTTTGCACATATACCTACACCATTGATTGGATCCAGGAAATTCTTTGTTTGAGGACAATTGCAAGGGAGCAGTAGAGCAACGAGACATCAGCAAGCCACAGTTCTAGCAGCAGAGATAAATGCCTTATCACAAAGGGTGGGACTTTGGGTGGGAAATGATAGCATGAGCTGTGGTTCATCATTGCCCCTTTCAGATCCTGTGCCTCCTATAGCTTCACTCCAGGTACACATCCTTCAGATTCAGATTGGTTTCATTTCTCAAGAAAATGTATAAGCAAAAGGGTAGTGAGACAAACTCTAGTCCCCATGGGCTCAGCTAGTTTCAAGGTTGACTCATAATCACATTTCCCTCCTGTACTATGCATCCCATGTTCATCACAACCTCAGCAAATACCGCTGATGTTCCAGGTGACCTACCTGTGGGATGACTGACACTTTCTGAAGATGATGCCTTTCTTACTTCCTGGCTGCATGTCTACTTACTGTAAAAAATTGGGAAGGGCTGTAAGTACCATTAGGCATCCCAGTGGATCACCTACTTCCTGATCATATTTTATTGACTCCATGGAGTAACCACAGTTCCTTTCCCAGCTTAGTGAATAAGATACTTAGCATGACCAGGTAACAGCCATAGCTAAAAATTTAATGAGACTATTGGTGTGTCCTCTGGTGAAAATGTTCCCCTTTGGAAACTAATAACCTCTAAAACTAATATGGAGTTGGGAGTCACAGAAAGTACAGTTTTCCCAATTGGATCACCACAATGATGATAGAGAGGTCCAGCCCTATTTCTACCCATTGATTCAAATATCCATTTATCCTATCCATTGGGACTACATGGCCATGATTTAGATTATAGTCTTCATCTAAGAGGGTGATGTCTTATCTTTTAAAGGTATCATCTCTGAACTGATGCATTATTATACATTCAGAAGGCATTTCTAGGGGGTAGGAGTGGATGCTGACTGTGAGAGAGCATGGATTTCATATTGGAACGATAGAAACTCAGTGATGGTTATGGCTATACAATATATAAATCTGCTAAAATTCACTGTGTCATATATGTAAAACTGGTAAATTTAATGATATGAAAATTGTATTACAGGAAGTATGTTTTAAGATTTATTTATTTATTTAAAAGGCAGAGAGAGATTGATTTTCCATCTGCTGGTTCACTTCCCAAATGGCCACAACTGGCAGGACTGGGCCAAGCCAAAGCCAGGAGCCAAGAACCCCATCCTGGTTTCCCACAGGGATGGCAGGGGCCCAAGCACTTGGGCCATCTTCTGCTGCTTTCCCAGATGCATTAGCAGGAGCTAGATGAACAGTGGAGCAGTCTGAACTTGAACTAAAGCTCATAGGAGATGCTGGCATCAGAGGTGGCAGCTTAACATGTTTATGTCAGTACACTAGCCCCCAAAAAAGATTTTTTAAAGCAGTTCCATCATTCTATTGGGCTATCAGCTTTTACATGGCATAGCATATGACAAGCTGGTGGATTCCATGTTCACATTCCCACTATTGTATGTCCTTGACTATAAAGTACATCCCTTGGACAGTATACTAGAACCTTTGTTAAGGAACAAACACTGGACCCATTTTTTGGGTAGTGATGCTGGCAGGAAAGCTAAACAAGAATTCATTTATGTCAAGATGATTCCTTTCCCCTCTAGGATATAAGAATTCTAGCATGTTGTCTTCCAGGATAGAAGAGATGCAATATATTAATTGACCGATGGTTCTCTTAGAAACAGGGTGTCATTTTACCACTCACTACTGGTCTGTTGCTAGCAGGTTGAATATTCTGCAGTAGTTGGAGCCAAATAAGTGTTGGTAAGTGAGGGTCAACTCCATTGAGCACATGCATCACCTTTATCCCTGCTTCTCTGATTATGCCTGGGATCACGCTGCATGACTGATGTGTTAGACTGTGCTAGTCTCCGGTTGAGCCACGAGGAAGCTGGCTGATGCATCTACTCGATTGTTCAGTGTTTCTTCCTGGGCGAATAATAAGCCCCAGCATTTGGTGTGAAGATCTTCACAATTTTCACTCATAGGTCTAACATGCTTCCAGCTTAAACCTTTTCCAATATTTCTTCTTCCATACTGCTGACCAGCCAGCCAAACCATTCACCACTGTCTATGAGTTGATACGTAGTGTTGCTGTTTGTCTCCTTGGAAAGATTCTCCATGCCCACTGTTTTTAGGATGACCTTGAGTTGTCTTTGTAGTGTGATGGTATACACTGCTGGCATGCATCATATTACAGGGCAACCCAACCATGAACCAAGCTTCAAGTTTTCCTTCCTCTGTCTCTGGCCATAAATTCCTCTACCCCCTTACAAGCAGTTATAATACTTATTTGAGAGAGAAGCATCATGGTGTAGCAATTTCATAGATGTTTGGGCTAACTGACCTCTGGCCTTGATCATGACTGATCTCGGATGTACCACTTTCTTCTTATGACGGACAGCTGCTGATTTAGTGTATCTGAAAAAAAAAAACAGCCCAAGATGAAAATTTTTAGTCATGTGGTCACTTGATGTTCTGTTGTCAGGAGCTCTGTCCCTATTAGGGTCTGTAACCTAGCAGAATCTATTTTCTGAATGGTGTTGAAACTACATTGTAGGTAGCATGGTCCTGCTCCAGGACCCTAGGAGTCTGCAATTGTGCTTATCCTACCAGAGCTGTCCATCAACTTCACACAGCATCTTTTCCCACCACAGATGCCTCTAATCCCACAGGATCTAGCAGCTCTTATGGCTTCACATAAGGGCTGGCTATATTTTCAGCTGGACTAGCTACAAAGCACTCCTTTCCTTTGAGTCCAACTCAAAACTGGTTGTTTCTGTGATTCAGCAGAGGCATCTGGCAGTATTCCCAGGAATGAAATGTGCTTTCTCTAAATAAATACAGGACCTTTTTGGAAAGTTCCCATATTTTGCAGTTACACATATCTGAGATATATGGAGCCAAAAGAGCACTTCCTTCCCATCACTTTCAATCCGGATTCTGTCACCCACAACAGCAAGACCAAGTCACAGAGGAGAGAGATGGGTATGACTTGTCAAGGCTCATCACTGAATGTGAATATTGCTGGTATCCTAAGGGATAACCTGTTCAAATATTTCATTTTCAAGGTGGCTAGTTAAATCCATAAAAATTCAAATATTGATTCCCTAGGGACACCGTTAGCGTGTGGTTGATCTCGAAGAGAATTTAGATTCATGGGTGCCTGGTAACCATCAGAGCTTCTGCAGATCTCATCATCGTAAAAACAATCTGACTGCTTTTCTCTGATTACCATTTATTTGGGTTCTTATGTTAACATGTGTACATTTCAGCACCCCGCCCCTCAGCTTGTTTATTCCCTAAAGTTTCTCAGGTGTTAGTGTCCACTGTGGTTCCTCCTGTCCCATCCCTGGCCTGGGTGAGCTGTTAATCATTGCTGAGCCACCTGCAGCAGGTTTCTGAGCTTCCTGCGGCAGACATCTGCCCACTCTCCCCTTCATGCCCGTTCTAGCCCCATCTGAGCCTCTGATACAGGCAGTTTGTACTTCAGTGGGCTGTGCTGCCAGGGCAGTAGCATGTGCTGTGTGTTCTGTGGTCCACTCTTTTCTCCACCATCTGTTTTTCTGCTGGACTTCCCTGATTAGGGAAGCTAAACAAGAAGAAGCCTGTTTTTTGAGAATTGTCAACAGGTAAACTAGGAGACAAAAAAATCCAAAACCTTGGCTTTTAAATGTTTGAAATTTATCTTTGATTTAATTGAGACAGAGAAGGAAACAGATGAAAAAAAATCTCCCATCTGCTGAATCACTCCCCAAGATTGCACAACACCTGGAGTTGGGACAGGAGCCTCGAACTCAGTCCCTGTCTCCTACATGGGTGGGAGGGACCCATCACATTGAGCCATCACCTGCTGCCGCCCATGGTACCCAACAGCAGAAAGCTGGAAATGGAAGTGGAGCCAGGACTCAAACCCAGATACAGCAATTAATGGGGTTATGGTGTCCCAGGTGGCACCTTAACTGCTGCACCAGTGCCCACCCCAAAACCTCGGCTTTTAAAATCAAAATCTGAGCCCTCATGGAGGCTCTGGGCTGATGATGACCTGAGCAAGACTCTTCATTTCTAGCATTAGTTCCAAATTATCTGCCTCTGCCCCAGATAACAAGCTAAACAAAAAACCAAAAACAAACAAAAAAACCCGTTTCAGTTCCTGGGAATAAATGATGTGGGCTCTGAGAACTCCCTTTGGGGAAAGTCAGCAGAGTTTCCCTCTACCCCACATCTGGGTACCCCGGCAAACACCTGAAGAGGGTTATTGAAACCTTAGAGTATGTATCACAAAGCAGTGAACCCTTGACATAGTTTAATCTATGGGGTACTTTGTGCAGAAGGTGTACGGAGATGAGAGCAGAGAGGAGAGCGTCAGCAGGCCCCAGGCCAACATCTCCCACCAGAAGGCCAATTGATGGCTTACCACCTGCAGGACCAGCAGTGCTTATCCTTTGCCACCAAGAATAAAGGACAGAACAACAAATGAGCCAGCAGCCAGGGTGCGCTAAAGAGTCGCAATACACAGGAGGCATGGAATTGCTGAGGGAGACAGGAGGCGGTGTTAACACGAAAATGATTATGGCCCCTGAGGGGATTCTGTTGTAACATCACTGGAGATGCAACAGGAGTGAGATAGACCAGATAGAACATGGCCTGGGGACTCCACACTATGGACTGAGCCACCCCTTGCCCCATTTTCAGGACCTGGATAATTTCTTTAAAAGACGGGCGGGGGGGGGGGGGGGGGAAGCAGGTGAGAAAGAAAAAATAAACTAGGATGGAAGAAATAAAATCAAGTGTATCTGCCATTATACTAAATGCTAATAGGTTAAATCCTAGGTCATTAAAATCAGATCATTAGCATTAAATAGCTCATGCCTCTATGAACTCTATACCAAAAGAAGCACTTAATTCAAAATTATGTTTTGAATGTTTGCAAACAATTTATTGCACAAATAACTACCAGAAAAATGAAAGGAAAAAGGAGGAGAAAGCAGGCATGATGGTTATGTGAGTATCAGAATTGGTAGCATTTAAAGTGTTAAAAATCATCTTAGAAAACTTGATGTGAGTGTTAAAGTTTTGTTTCATGACGACGGCCTAGGGTGGTTACTGGCACCATAAACTAGAGTGTCAATTTGTTGGGTTAACAACAGGAGTCACTGTGCACTTGCTCCTCATGTGGGATCTCTGTCCTTAATGTGCTGTACATTTTGATTTAATGCTATAACTAGCACTCAAACAATATGTTTCACTTTGTGTTTCTATGTGGGTGCAAACTGTTTAAATCTTTATACTAAATTGATCTTCTGTATATAAAGAGAATTGAAAAGGAATCTTGATGCAAATGGAAGGGGAGAGGGAGCGGGAGAGGGGAGGGTTGTGGGTGGGAGGGGAGTTATGGGAGGGGGAAGCCATTGTAATCCATAAACTGTACACTGGAAATTTATATTCATTAAATAAAAGTTAAAAAAAAAAAGTTTTGTTTCAGGCTTACTGCAAGAAAGGAGACCAAAAACATTTTTCTTGCTTCGTACAGACACTTACTTTTTAGAGAAAATGTTTCTTGATTCGTACAGACACTTTTTAGGAAAAAAAAGACATAAATATTCATAGTTGGATATGACCAAAAAAAGAAGCAGAAAGAAAAGAAAACCAGTTTAAGAATCCTCAGACTCTGGACTGGAGGCAGCTAGGTCAGTGGGCAGTTTTCTTTCTTTCTTTCTTTCTTTCTTTCTTTCTTTCTTTCTTTCTTTTTTTTTTTTTTTTTTTTTAGGGAAAGGGTATATTGGTGGGGGAAACCCAACAGATGGGAGAGAAGGGGCAAAAAAGGAAAAGAGGGAGAAGGAGAGCATAAGAGAGAGATCAAAAGAGAAAGCGAGATGGAGAGAGACCAAAAGTCAGGTCCTTTTTTTTTTTTTTTTGGCAGGCAGAGTGGACAGTGAGAGAGAGAGACAAAGGTCTTCCATTTCTGTTGGTTCATCCCCCAATGGCCACTATCACCGGTGCACCACGCTGATCCAAAGCCAGGATCCAGGTGCTTCTCCTGGTCTCCCATGCAGGTGCAGGGCCCAAGGACCTGGGCCATCCTCCACTGCACTCCTGGGCCATAGCAGAGAGCTGGCCTGGAAGAGGAGCAACCAGGACAGAATCTGGTGCCTCGACTGGGACTAGAATCCGGTGTGCCGGCGCTGCAGATGGAGGATTAGCCTATTGAGCCACAGCGCCGCCGGCCAAAAAGTCAGGTCCTTTAAAACTTTGCTAGGAGGCGGGCAGCAAAGTAGAGCAGTGAATTCCATTAGGATGGGGGTGGAGCTGACATCAGTGGTTGGGCCATGTGGTCACCTGGCTTGCAGCAGTGGCGATGGGGGCTAGAGCCTAGGATGGTATCCAGGATGTAGATCGTGTCACAGATAAGATTGCACCATTTTCCTAACATTCCCCCGTCTTGTTTTCTATAAAGCAGGAGTTGTATGGGATTACATTAGTCCCAAAAGTCCAGGAGGGGTAGAGGGACGATGATCTGTCTTTAGAGCTACTTCCTGCTGACATGAGGTGATGAGGTACTCTGCTGGCATGGGGCGTTGTCTCAAGCAGCTGTCTCCTGGGTGGGGAGCCAAGTATATCCCTGTAGAAGCATCTGGTTGACCACCTGGTTAGTGAAGGCCTTGGTTTCTTCCTTTATCACCTCCTGTAAACACACAGAAACAGGGTGAGAATAGCAACCACTGATCCCAAGAGTGGCATGAACCAAGTGATGAGAGGATTTCATAGAGCAGAGGAAAGGAGGGGGATCTCTGGACCCTTGTGAAGACTGATGAACTGGTTTAAAGCTGATCCCAACCCAGACTGGGAGAAAAGCCACTCATCTTTCACGGGTAGAGGGGTTTGTCTGTACAGAAATTCTGAACAGTGACAGTTTTCAAAAAGAGATTTTAATCTCATTAAAATTTGTCAGAAAATCACTCGAGTATTTTGTCGGAAATACACATTTCTTTTCAGAAAGATACTTTGAACTAAATTACATTTACTTTACAGACATTAAAGGCAGTAATCAGAGCAGGTGTTGAGGAACAGGAGGTTAAGTTGCCGCTTAAAACCCGTGTACCCCATCACAGTTCCTGGCTCAGCTTCCTGTTAACTCACCTGGGAGGCAACAGATGATGGCCAGGTACTTGGGTTCCTGCTACCCATGTGGATACCAGGGTAGATTCCTGGCCCCAGGCTTTGTCCTAAGACGGGTCTGGCTGTTGTGGATATTTGGAAGTCATTCAGCAGATAGAAGAGCTCTGTCTCTTTCTCTCTCTCTCCCTCTCCCTCTCTCCCTCTCTCTCATTCACTTACCTGTCATTCTGCCTTTCAAATAAATTAAAATATGTATTTTAAAACAAGAGTAACCAGGAAGAAGACTTTCAGGTAACAGTTGGCAAATATAATTCATCTTAAATTTGTGTGGACCATAAAATAAAACATCTAAATATATTATTTTAAAAAGTAATAAATGTGTAATGATCAACTTTGATATGCTGTTCTACATCTGATCAAAATCAGTAGAAAACACATAAAGTCATGAGGAAAATAATAATTCAACCAATAAACTTGATTTAATATAGAGTATGTTTTACCCTTGGAGCAGAGAATGTACATTTTTTATATATCCATGGAATATTTATAAAACAATCATGTGTGTTCCGAAAGATGAAAGGCTTTAATCAAGATGTAAAATAAAGAAGCTGGAAAACAGAGCTGCTTCATTTCTCCTCCCACCACAAGCCCCATTGTAACAGCTGAAGGTCCCAGGAGCTAAGGGAAAGACAATGGAGACTTAAGAATTCCACACGTTTCAGAAGTCCGCAGACTGCCAGCAGCTAGACTGGAGGTGAGCCCATGCAAGGATGCTCATCAGCCATGGGTGTGGTGGTCCTGGGGACTCCAGCTGGAAAGGGGGAGTTGACAGCCTCACTGGTGTCACTAGTTCCACAAGGCATGAAAGCCTGAGAATTGAGACAGGTGCAGCATCAGTAACCGAAGGAGCCCTTGTCATTCTAGAGATTTGCTGCAGAGAGCCTGCACTATGTGGAAGTGCTTGCAAACTGGGTTTGAAAGGAAAAGAAATCAGGCATGTCTGCAGATCTGTCTCAGGTAGAAGAAGAGGATGGTAAAGCAAAGGATGCACAATGGACTGCCTAGCTAGAAACTGTGTTCATGGCATGAAAGAGACACTACTGAGAATCAGCGAAATGAGTTTCCTCTCAAAGGATGCAGTGCAGAGCCAGGACAGATCAAGGCTGTGGGTGGTGCACCCTCCTAGAGGATGCTCTGTTGTACGTGTGTAGGGCTGCCTCCTGCCACAAACCCTGCCGGCAGAGATGACATCAGCCCTGGTGGGGTGGGAATGCATGAGAGAGCAAGGGCTCTAAACATCGCTGAGCCCTCAAGATTATGCGATGGAGAAAGCACTGGCTTTCACTCATGTAACAAATGTGTGTCTAGCTTCACATCAGGCGGGACTCGGTCTCAACATCAGAAATAAAGTAAGTTATGTTTTACATGCCCTGTACTTTTTTAAAGGTTTATTTGTTTATTTTGAAAGTCATAGTTAGAAGGAGAGAGGAAGGGAGGGAGGGAGAGGGAGAAAGAGAGAATCTCCCATCCACTGGTTTACTTCCCAGATAGCTGTAAAGACAGGGCTGGGCCAGGAAGAAGCAAAGAGCCAGGAGCCTCATCCGGGTCTCCCACATTGGTGGCAGGGGCTCAAATATTTGTACCATCTTCCACTGCTTTTCACAGGCCATTAGCAGGGACCTGGATCAGAAGTGGAGCACGGGAACATGAAGCAGCACCTATATATGATGCTTGTGTTGCAGGCAGTGGCTTTACCCACTGTGCCACAATGCTGGACCCTGCCTTGTACTCACAATAACTTATAAAAGTCTACTTACTATTCCATATTTTCCAATGAACTTTCTACTATGTACCTTGTGTTTTGTTGTTTTTTTTTTTTTCTTTTTTAACAGGCAGAGTGGACAGTAAGAGAGAGAGACAGAGAGAAAGGTCTTCCTTTTGCCATTGGTTCACCCTCCAATGGTCGCCGTGGCTGGCGCGCTGCGACCGGCGCACCGCGCTGATCCGAAAGCAGGAGCCAGGTGCTTCTCCTGGTCTCCCATGTGGGTGCAGGGCCCAAGGACTTGGGCCATCCTCCACTGCACTCCCAGGCGACAGCAGAGAGCTGGCCTGGAAGAGGGGCAACCAGGACAGAATCCGGCACCCCGACCGGGACTTGAACCTGGTGTGCCGGCGCCACAGGCGGAGGATTAGCCTATTGAGCCACAGCGCTGGCCTACTATGTACCTTGATACTCAGATGTTCATGGGATGCATTGTGCTCTGCAATTTTGCCTGTATTCTAAGACAGATGTATTTAAATCCATTTATGCATAGGTAAAAAGTTTCAAAAAGGAGGCAATCATCTTTAATGTAAAATAATTTGTGTTCAAATAATATAACCACGAATTGGGGACAGTGCTCCCTTCAGCTCTGCTCCAGCATCCTCGCAAGGACTCTTACCTTTCTGCTCTCAAGAGCGTCCCAAAGCCCCAAGCTACAGGCTGGGAATTCAGGCAGGTTAAAGGGACAAAGGGTGAAAAACCACGGGTCATGGGAGCCAAACTCTGCAGATGAGCTCAGCAGCTTCCTCTGACATTCAAAGGCCAAAACTCTTCAATTCTTGATCGGTATGAGGAGCTATAGCGGTGTACATTTCTGCGTGGGAGAGAATTAGTAAGAACAGAAGCAGTACAGCTGAGTGGCCGATAAGCAGCCTCTACTGTGAGTGGCTTCAACGCCCAAAACATAGTGAACCAATTCCTGACTTTAAATCAGGTTACTGACAGCTGCTGCTAGGGGTGCCCACATCCTGTACTGGAGTTCAGAGCTAGAATCCCTAGCCAGTTTCCTGCTAATGCACACGCTGGGAGGGAGCAGATAATGTGCACCCACACAGGAGACCTAAACTGAGTTCCAGCCTCCTGGCTTGGCTCTGGCCCAGTCCTTCCTGGGGGGTATTTGGAAAATGAGCCAGCAGATGGAAGCTCGCTCTCTCTCTCCTTTTAATATAGATGAAAAGTAAAAACATAGAAATTAAAGTTAATGACACATCTAGATTTACCCTTACTGTTATTCAATAACTCCTAAAAATTTAACACACATAAAATTACATTCTTTCACCAATCTTCTAGCCATGCCTTTCCATAGAATATGAGCCCACTAATAATTCTGCAATATCTTCCTAATATTTTTCTTTTTTAAAAAAGATTTATTTATTTATTTGAAAGTCAGAGTTCCACAGAGAGAAGAGAGGCAAAGATAGAGAGGTCTTCCAATCTGCTGGCTCACTCCCCAGTTGGCTGCTACGGCCAGAGCTGTGCCTATCCAAAGCCAGGAGCCAGGAGCTTCCTCTGGGTCTTCCCACGCGGGTGCAGGGGCCCAAGGAGCAGCCAGGACTCGAACCGGCGCCCATAAAAGAGATGCCTGCACTGCAGGCAGGGGCTTTACCCGCTGCACCACAGCACCAGCCCCACTTTGTGCAAATCTGAAGACTCACTATATTGTGATAACTTAGAAAATGGCTGTGAATGGTAAGCAATGTCTCCTGGTGGATTAGGTCACTTAGGTCTTCTTTATGATCATGTCCACACCGCTCCTCTATTCTAAATCGGTTAGACAGTTTACGACTTCATACACAACCATACAGCCTTTTTTCTACCTGCTTAAGCTCCACAGGGCTGTCTTCTCAGGTTATTTTGTCAGCAATCGTTTAGAATCAGTCATATGTCATTCCCTGTGATGGGAATAGTAAAAATCCACATGCAGAATTATTGAATTTAGAACTTGGTAGATTTAAAGCAGAAAGAGGGACGTTAGGGTGGATGTGAGAATATAAAGCAGGAAAGAAGTTTTGCTGGTTGGCTCTTGAAATGTGAGCCAAACCATCAGAAATTCCCAACTTCCACTAGCTCAACAATTACTACATTACTGTGAATCGGAGAGGACCAAGAATTCGATCCCAACTCTGTTTTTCCTGCCTTACTTTTAACCGAACCAGTTTCTCAAATTAGGATTTGTTAAATGCCTTCCTACGTGTCAGCATAACTACACTATCTGCTTAATTTGTGTTATACATTCCTCGCTTACTCCACTCCCATCCATTAAACACAAATGGATATTTTATACTCCACATGTGTTGCTGACTTTCATTTTCCAATTTCTGATGAAAATGTCACATCACATTTTGCCATTTTTCAAATAAAATCGCCTAAGCAAGATGAGAAGAAATAGAAATGAGAATCTATAGAAACAAGGTTTTCATTTGTGTTAATAATACTGAAAATACAACACTCTACTTTGTTAGGACTCGGAAAATGATAGCTCAGATCCAAGACCTGAAACTCAGCCTTCAAAAATGAAGTCTGTCTCAGCTTCTCCTGTCTCCCGTCTCCTGTCTCGCTTGTTCCTCCCCACACACAAGCCGTAGAAGGAAGATTTCTCTTCTCTGAAGCTGGTCATGAGAACTAGCAAATGGGAAACCTGCTCCCAGAGCCGTGCTGATCTGAACCGGCGCCCATATGGGATGCCAGCACTGCAGGCAGCGGCCTTACCCGCTATGCCACAGCACCGGCCCCTCTTGAGTGGTTTTTTTTTTTTTTTTTTTTTTTTTTTTTTCACTGAGGCTAACAAATCATCTAACTAATGCTGATGAGGTGTGGGCTCAGACGTAGGGCACAGCTCTCTGCTTTAGTTCATCACCAGGATGGAAGTAAGTCTGGCCCTTGTTCTCTGTTCTGTTTCGCGTTCTCATCAATGTTCCTGCTCTAATTTCACCCACATCCTGCTTCCTAGTCCTCTTCTTATTTAATTAAAAAAGAAAAAGCCATCAGAAAGCTACAGATCGAGATCTCAATGCTGAGCAAATTGAAGTAACACTGTCTTAACTACTGTGAAATACATTTTGTAGAAAGACTGAGTTGATAGCATCTGAGAATAATTTCACTTTTTGGAACCTACAAAAGAGGCAAATAAGAAGAATAATGTAAGGTACTATTATTTCCCATAAAAGAAAACTTGATAGTTGATCACCAGCATCTGTCCTGAATGGGTTGCAGCATTGTTTTTAACTATCAGAAACATATTAGTTTATACTTATTTGCACCAAACTCTTATTGATTGTGTTTTTTTTAAAAATAAGCATTATGAAAATAATACATAATTAGTTTCTTAATAATGAAAATTACTCAAATATGAAAAGCCTCAGACAGTTTTGAAGAATCTGTTTCTGGCTATCAAGCAAAACGTTCTGGTCAACATGTATTGCCTTTTAAATTCTTTCATGGATAAAAAGAGCAGGGGAAAGCCACCCATGCCAGGTCTCAGCCGCGGGGGCCCGACTCTCAGAGAAGCAGGACTTAGTAGAGGGAGGAGGTCTCCAATGCCAGGACCCCAAGGTGCTCTCCTCCCTGCCATTTGAACAGGCTGAAGCCTCACCTCCTTCCCCAGTGAAGCCAGGGGTCCCTCGCACTACACCCTGTTCCACAGTTTACCTACACTCAGTATCTCTGTCATCAGATACTGTCTGACACATGCACAAAGCCCTAGAGTGCTACGCTGGCTGAAATAACAGAGCCGGCCATGGCAGGGCCAGGGGTCCAGCCCTGCAAGGCTATGCTGGGGTCTACGCCCTGAGCAGGATGTCCCCTTGCCGCTCATTCTGGCTTCCAAGCCTTTAAGATGCCAGCGCTTTTGAAGGAGGCTGCTCGGGAATCCATCACTTACAAGGAAGAAGGGAGAAGAATGTGAGAGCCAGCTTGGGTGGTAGACGGGGGCGGAGGGACAGAGAACAAATGGACGAGGAAGGAAACAAATGGATGGGAAAGCAAACAGGATGGAGCGCGTGCCTTCTCCCCGCCCACGAGCCTCATGCCGCAGACCGGACAACACCCCACCCACTCACAGAAAGCTTCCGTGTGCCCAACGCAGGGAGATCGGGTTCTTCTATTGGGCAGGTTTTATCATCAAAGAAAAACAAAATAATGAAAGCAGGCAAGAAAGAAGTTGCTAACAGACAGCAACCAGAGTGCGAATAACCTCCCTGAACCAAGTCAGTACTTTTCCATTAGTTAAACCCTAAAACGACTCCAGCATCCACCACTCACGTCATAATGGTCGTTCTCTGGTAGGGGCATGGAAGCTGTCAAACTCCAGCAGCCTGAAGACTCAATGTGATCACATCCATTTCAGTGTTCAAAATTCCCTGGCCCGCCATCACTGGCTACCACCTTGTACTGTGCTTTGTTTCTTTGAAAGAAGGGGAAAATCTTCCAGCAAAATGAGCATTTTTTTTTAAGATTTATTTATTTATTTGAAAGTCAGAGTTACACAGCGAGAGGCAGAGAAAGAGAGAGATTTCTTCTATCCGATGGTTCACTCCCCAACTGGCCGCAACGGCCGGAGCTGCACCAATCCGAAGCCAGGAGCCAGGAGCTTCTTCTGTGTCTCTCACACCGGGGCAGGGGCCCAAGGACTTGGGCCATCTTCCACTGCTTTCCCAGCAGAGAGCTGGATGGGAAGAGGAGCAGCCGGGACTAGAACCGGCGCCCATGTAGAATGCTGGCACTTCAGGCCAGGGCATTAACCCACTGTGCCACAGTGCCGACCCCTAATTGAGCATTCTTTATAGGATGTCTTGATGGAGAGTATATGGGGAATATATTTCTACTTGATTATCAGCTCACATTACAGTTCCAGCTAATTCCCACTCCACCTGATTTAAAAATTTTATAACAAACTTATGTGTCTGTTAATTGAGGCCCAAAATCTATAATTCTATTTTTTGAAAAGAAGTGAGCTATGTATTCCTTCTTCCAGGTCATAGGACGACGCTAATCCGTCTTTCCCTGCATTCCTTAACAGAGGGCTTTTTGGGTGCTTTGCTGGACATTGACATATTTGTGTGTTCAGTGCCTTTGCAGTGTTCACTGAGCACCTGCGCCTGACAGACACCCAGTGGGTGGGCTGGCTTGAGGGTGTTCCTGGACCACTGCCAGGGATCGAGCTTCAGTTCTTTGGCACAGGAATCATTGAACATCACTTGCAAAAATTCTTTTTCCGTGAAGTTTTAATATGTGTCTAGCCACCCTTAAGTGGTTTTATGGATTACTTACATGCATTAATTACATAAATGCTGAAGAACATTATTTCCATTATTACCTGATGGGTCCCAAGATCATCAAATCTAATTGTGCGGTCAGTGCAGCAGGTTAAGCCAGCGCTTGTGATGCCAGCATCCCAAATGAGTCCCAGTTCAAGTCCTAGCTACTGCTCTGCTTCCTGTCAGCCACCTACTAATGTGCCTGGTAAGGCAGCAGATGACCTCCCAAGCACTTGAGTCCCTACCACCTGTGTGCAAGACCAGACCTGGCTGTGGCCTCCATTTAGGAAGGGAAGCAGCATGTGACAGATTCTCTCTCTCTCTCCCTCCCCTGTCCCCCCTCACCCCCCTCTCCCCTACCTCCCCCCTCTCCTCTACCTCCCCACTCTTCCACTCTCCCCCCTCCCCCTCCCCCTCCCCTATTCCCTCTCCCCTCTCCCCTCTCTCTCTCTCTGCCTTTCAAATAAGTAAATCTTTTAGAAGAATCTAAGCTTTGAGCAGGATAGCAGAGTGGGCTAGTCTACACTAAACAAATGAAAAGTGAATAAAATCTTTCCAAATATGTAGTGCACTCACTACATAATGGTCCAGGCAGTATTCAGTGATGGGTTTTCGGCAAAGCAGGAGTGATAGTGGTAAAGAAAGGAGGCAAGAATTTCTGTGCTAACCTTGCCCCAAGCCTGCGCTTCAGCTCTCAGTGACCTGGCTCAGAGTCTAGGATGTCTAAGCTTGACGGGCTTTAGCTTCTCCTCACAACACTCTGAACTGCTGCTGCGGCTCCCTTACTCACCCAGCCCCGTATATACATGTAATTTATTTATTATATTGTTATATGTATATTATATATATAATTTAAATATGTATATTAAATATGTGAACATATAAATATATATAAAAGTATATATGTTTAAGGTGCATATTGGTAACACATCCTAACCTCCGGCTACTAATTGTTCCTCACTTTTGTCTGATGTCTCTTATCTGCATACAAGTACAAATGTGCAGACGAAATCCAACCAAATGTTCTAAGAGTTTCCACGCTAGGAGGCACTGCAGCAGACTCTGCATAGATATTCGTAGAATGAAAGGCATGCACAGTTCCCCCTTGAGAATTCAGCATCGTTGTTAACAGTGGAAATAGATGACTTGTATGACACTTGAGTGCAGCTCAGGCAGGACCCACAGAGCGTGTGAAAGCACAGTTTCTTAGTAAACAGTGCCACCGTGTGGTCATTTATTCTAAACTGACTTTCTAGAGCATTGCATTGAATATAAAACAACAAAAAATACTTTCTTACATTGTACAACTACAAAAAAGACTGTGGCGTAGCAGCTAGAGCCACCGCCTGCAGTGCCAGCATTCCATGTGAGCTCCAGTTCGAGTCCTAGCTGTTTCACTTCTAATCCAGATCTCTGCTATGGCCTGGGAGAGCAGTACAAGATAGCTCAAATGCTTGGGCCCCTGCACCCGCATGGGAGACCTGGAGAAAGCTCCTGGCTCCTGGCTTCGGGTCGGTGGAGCTCCAGCCATTGCAGCCAGTTGGGGAGTAAACCAATGGGTGGAAGACCTCTCTCTTTGCCTCTCTGTAACTTCTTTGCCTCTCTGTAACTCTGACTTTCAAATAAATAAATAAATCTTAAAAAGAGACATGGGAAATATTGACTAGAATGCATGAATATTCTCTAACTGGGTTTTATATCAATAAATATCTTTACACATCGGTTTACATATACATATATACACTACTTAATAGTTTTGCTTACCTTCATTTAAAAGAAGCTAAGCTACTTTAAATCTGACATAATAATCAAAAGTAAAATTATATCAGCTGAAGAAAACACTACACAAAGTTAAGACCTAATAGTCGGGAGCACGAGCTACATTTTTAAAGCATCACCTTTTCATCTGGTGCAGAAGGACTGCGTTGCTAGTAGGAAAGCATTCCCCGACTTCTGAGTTCTTGCTCAGTTTATTCTTCCTCGGTCAATGAAAATTACTCTGTCTCACCCGAATGCAAACAACACACGCAATACCTATTCCTGTACAGGACATACCTTCCTGAACCATGTGAACAAATAAGTTTCACATAAAACAACAGTTTAAATAAGAATTTTATAGATTATATAAAGATACTAAATACAAATATTTAATCCTGAAATAGCCATTTTAGCTTGACAAAATGACAGACTTCTTAACTCCTGAGAGCATGGGTCCCGGAGGTACCATGCTTGGTTAAATGCACAGCCTTTACTCTGAGTCCCTCTGACACATAGGAAGGCAGCACACAGCATACAGGCTGAGACTAAGGGAAAAATTCTTTAGAAAGAACAAGATCAACGTTATCAAAAATAGATGAAAATTAATTTCAAGTAACCTGTTCAATTTTTTTTTTAATTTGACAGGTAGAGATATAGACAGCAAGAGAGAGAGACAGAGAGAAAGGTCTTTCTTCTGTTGGTTCACTCCCCAAATGGCCGCCATGGCCGGCACTGATCTGAAGCCAGGAGCCAGGTGCTTCCTCCTGGTCTCCTACGAGGGTGCAGGGACCCAAGCACCTGGGACATCCTCCACTGCCTTCCCGGGCCTCAGCATAGAGCTGGACTAGAAGAGGAGCAACCGAGACTAGAACCGGGCACCCATGTGGGATGCTGGCGCTGCAGGTGGAGGATTAACCAAGTGAGCCATGGCGCCAGCCCCACCTGTTCAATTTTATGCATGTCCTTAATTTATTTGAAAGACACAGAAACAGACACAGACAAGAAGAGCTGCCTTCCACTGGTTCACTCTGTAAAATGCCCACAGCAGCCGGGGCTGGGCTGGGCCAAAGCCAGGAGCTACGAACTCCATCCAGGTCTCCCACGTTGGGGCAGGGACCCAAGTCCCTCATCTGCCATCTGCTGTCTCTCAGGGTGCACATTAGCAGGGATAAGGATGGAGTCAGGACGTGAACCCAGGCACTAGTATCTAGGATGTGGGTGTCCACAGCCAACACCCACCCCTCACATTTTTAAGCAAATCGGAAGACTAAACTTTCATGTGAGAACATTACCTCCCCAAAATGAATAAACATATTAAAATCCTACTAGTTTAAGTGAAGTATTGTCTCTTAGCAAGCCGTAGAAGCAGTGGCAGTAACCTTATCTCCTGACCTCTGAGGTTGCATGCAATGCCAGCCAGTGCCGTCTCAGACAGTCTAGCTCTTGCTTGATAAATTAATGTCCACTGTCACTGAAATCCTCTCATCAAGGTCCTCGTGTTAGCTACAAAACCCAAGTGTTGGAGATGGTGTTGTGGGGCTGGCGATGTGGCCTAGCGGGTAAAGCTGCCACCTAGGACTCTGGCATCCCATATGAGCAAGGGTTCTAGTCCCGGCTGCTCCACATCTGATCCTGCTCTCTGCCTTGGTAAAGCAGCGGAAGATGGCCCTAGTGTTTAAGCCCCTGCCACCCATGTGGGAGACCCTGGCCATTGTGGCCATCTGGGTAGTGATTCAGTGGATAAAAGATCTCTGTCTTATCCCTCTCTCTCTCTCTCCCTCTCTCTCTCTCTCTCTCTAACTCTGACTTTCAAATCAATAAGTCTTTAAAAAAACAACAACAACAAAAAGAAAGGAAATGATATTATAACTACAGTGGGCACTAGTTTCTTTTGCCTGTTCAACAGCCTTTAATACCCAGCACTACCATTGATGGATTTCAAGCACAATATCACACAAGACAGCACAACAAGGGCTAAGGTTGTTGTGAATTAAAACACTTTCCTGGGGCCGGTGCTGTGGCGTAGCGGGTAGAGCCGCCGCCTGCAGTGCTGGCATCCCATACAGGCATTGGTTCTAGTCCCAGCTGCTCCATTTCCCATCCAGCTCTCTGCTGTGGCCTGGGAAAGCAGTAGAAGATGGCCCAAGTGCTTGGGCCCCTGCACCCACATGGGAGACCCGGAAGAAGCTCCTGGCTCCTGGCTTTGGATCTACCCTGCTCCAGCTATTGTAGTCATTTGGGGAGTGAACCAGTGGATGGAAGACTTTCTCTCTCTCACTCTCTCACCCTCCCTCCCTCCCTCCCTTGCCTCTCTCTGTGTAGCTCTGACTTTCAAATAAATGTCTTTTTAAAAAAATTTCCTTCCAGACTAGAAAAAAGTCATTAGAGATGTGAAGGAAAAAAAAACAACAACTGTATTTTCTCTCCTTGAAACTTATCACCCAAAATCTCTCCCTCATGGTTGCATGTGAATCCACAAGGAAAGTTCTCCAGGATGTGGTTACCCTGTTAGGTGACCGCCAGGCAGGGAGGTGTCTCTCCTGGACAGTGATCCCTTGAACATCAGAGAAAATTAGGAAAGAAAACCTGTGTCAAGGAACAGGAAGAAATATACCCTCTCCCCCACGAGTTTTACCATGAAAATACAGCAGAGAGCACAGATTACACCAAGAATTAAAGGAATTTTAAGGTTTATTTACTTATTTGAAAAGCAGAGTTACAGAGAGAGGTCTCCCCATCCTCGTGTTCACTCCCCAGATGGCCAAGCTGGGAGTCAGGAGCCAGAAACTCCACCATGTGGGTGCAGGGGCCAAAGTACTAGGCCATCTTCTGCTGCTTTCCCAGGTGCATTAGCAGGGAGCTGGATCAGAAGTGGAGCAGCCAGGAATCAAACCGGTGCCCAAGTGATCGCAGGCAGCAGCTCAATGCTGGCCCTTGAACTAGACTTTTAATCACCAAATCAGAAGTTGTTCTTCCAAGTGTACGTGTAAGTGAAAGATAAACTGTGTACTAGTGAAATTATCTCAGTCTCAAGCAGGCATACACATCACAGAATATAATAGTAGCTGGTATTAAATGTTGGAGAGATTCTACTAATAGAAATTCAGGGACAAGTGTTAAGTCATTTTCTGGGTAAAGCTGTGCTTCCTGAAAACTTCTTATCAGTTTTTGAAACTACCTCACTTCTTAACCAAGGAAACTTATTAGGCAACATTAAGTATATGATGGTATGCAGGGTTTTACAATCCAGTTTTTCAGAAAAAAGAAAAGCAAAATGAAGATCACCATGAGAATGAGCTTCTATATATTCAAAGTTAAAGGTTATTTTAAAAAAGTGTTCTCAATAGATAGCAAAGCTTTTATTAACCTGCGAGTTTTTAATATTATGTTCTAACTTGCTTTATTCCATTCAGTTTGTTTTCTTAGAGTTTAGGTGACTCCTATATGAAATTCTGAACTTGAGGAAATTGAACCCTACTGCTGTCAAAACTCACCAAGGATTAAAAACTAACCCTTTTCCTACTGTTTCAAAAAGAGTAATAACTTCCTAAAGTTTAAAGTATCCGCAGTGAGTCAGACACAAATATGTTTGGTCAGTATTTTTAAAGCAGAAGTTAGCAGAATTTTTGTTTTGTTGAAGAATTGTGTGTGTGCTAGTTTGTTTATTTTTAATAAAATAGTATCAAAAATCTTAGAGAACACTAAAGTTACAGATTTTAAATCTTGCAAATGTTTTCTTTTACAAAAAGTTGCTGAAGCACATTGTTTTGGTTTAATTGTTATAGGGTTATGTCCTCACAGATTTTCAGAGTAATATAAAAGAGAGAGAATTAGAATATGTTAGAGGTCTTATACATGAGATGTAAACTCAGCATAGTAACTGTAAAACAAATATTGATCATAAGCAAAAATAATTAAAGGGAGTAGAATGCAAACCATTTATTTTTTAACTTGATATTTATTATTTTTGATACAATATATTTTAAATTTATGTTATGGTCAAAGACTTCATGTGCCACTAAACAGAGTCCAGCGAATAAAAAATAAAAAGTCCATAGTGAGCAGGAAAATTGGCACAGGCTATAAACAATAATCAAATGAGAAAATGTTCAACTTCACGCATATAAATTTTAAAAGTCATTCAATCATCCAAACTATAGTAGTATATAATTCTTGATGGTTTGTTTGTTAAACTAATCTTTTTAAAAATTTTGCTGGAGGTTCTATCTTGCCTCGACTCTGATCTCAAATCTGCTATTTTTATCGTAAAAGGAGAGAAAAGGGAGCATGGACCATGAGTGGCTGAAGAATATTAGGGGGGAATTAAAGATGTGCTAGCATCAGATTTGCACTTTCTCCTTGGTTAAATTGTCAGGGATTTAGGAGAGTATCAACCAAGGGAATGACGTTAGTGTGAAGTTCATTGTCGAAGCAGGCAGGCTCTGGCACAGCAGTTAAGATACCACTTGGGATGCCCGCATTCCTTATTAGAGCACCTGCTTTGAGTCCCTGTTCAATTCCCACTTCCAGCTTCCTGCTAATGTACACCCTGGAAGACAGCAGGGGATGGCTGAAGCACTTGGACCCCTGCCACCCATGTGGAAGCCCGGATGGAGTTCCCAGCTCCTGATTTTGGCCTAGTCTAGGCCCCTTGTTGTCGGCATTTGAGGACTGAACTAGCCAGTGGAAGCTATGCATGTCTCCCACTCGGGGAAGCAGTGACATAGCGACTTCCCTTTTTCTGAACTTCTACCACTCTGTTGTCACATGTACATCCCGTGTAATCTGCTCAACAAAATATATCTTTGGTATTATTGTTGGTTAGTCTGATTTTTTTCTTTTAACTAAACTTCAAAACTACTTGAGGCCAAGACCAGGTAATGACAGAATTCCAAACTATTGATCGCAGTGTGTTCTGCATAGAATGCCCTACATCAGTGCTGGTTCAAGTGGTTGTACAGCTGCCTGTCTGTCACGCATGAATGGCAAGTCAAGCTGTGATTAGTGTTGCTTGAAGCAGCCCCATGCTCCAGCTTGTATCATAAGCAGATTTGCCTTTCAGGAGACTATAGATTCCAGAAGTCCCTCAAGTATACATATTTAGCTTACAAGAGATTTGGTAGATTTGAGACTTAACTGAATTCCAGGGGGGTTCAACAAGTTTGTGGAAATTTTGAATATCTTTGAATTCCACTTTCCACAAAGTTTTTGAGGCGCCCCATACATTACTGCACAGGAGTGTGACACCCACCCAGTCTAATTCTCTACTTAATTTGAGTTGGCTGTGAGCTTTCTCACATCCTTCTCTCATGACATTTGATTTGTGTGTGTGTTCTTTGCATTTTTTTTCTGTAAGCATGTCTTCTGTGGCAATGATATTTTTAAATTTTTCATAATCTACATTATTGAAATATACATTATATATAGGGGAAAAGTTCCTTCTTAATCCCTTGCCCTCAGTTATCCTACTCCTACCCCCACGAAACCAGGGCTTTGCTACCTGTAGTTATGGGCTGGTGATGCCTCTTTCTAGAATTTCACATGAATGGAATCACAGAGTTTGTATGTTTTTGTTTCTGACTTATTTTATGCAGCATAAGTGCTTTAGGATTTATCAATGTTTTCTGTATATCAATAATTCGTTTTTTATTACTGAGTAGCATTCCATTGTGTGGGTGCATCCCATTTTGTGTTCGTCTGCCATGGGATGAATATTTGGAGTTCTTCTCACTTTCTATCTCATGAACTTCCTCGTTCATCTTCATGTGAACATGTAGCTCTGTTTCTTTCGGAAAAATAACTTAGAGTGGGACTACTGGTAGTATCATAAATGTGTTTAACTTTCTAGGGGATGCTGAGCTGTTTTCCAGGGTGGCTGTACTGTTTACATTCCCATCAGCAGAGCCTGAGGGTCTCAGCTCTGCCACATTCCCACTTCTCAGCACAGAATTAATATTGTCGGTCTTTTCCTATTAGGGTTCTTATCAGTATGTGGTAGTGTCTATTTGAGGCTTTAATTTGCCCTTCTCTGATGAACAGTTATATAGCAACTTGTCTATATGTCTTTTAGGAAATCTCAAAAGTTTTGCCTACTTTTAAATTGCAACCGTTGCATTCTAAGCTTTGTAAATGTTCTGAACACAGGTGTTTTGGATAGCTATAGGTTTTTCAGTTTTCTTCCATTTTCTTAAAGGTGTCTTTGAAGGAGTAAAGGTTTTAATTTTGATGTCCAATCTGTTAGGTTTTTCTTTTATTAGTCATGCTTTCTGCATCTTACCTAAAAATCTTTGCCTAAAGAAAAACATAATCATTTTCTCCTGAGTTTTTTTCTAAAATATTTTTTGTTTCAGTTTTCACTTTTAGCTCTGTAATACATTTCAGTTTAACTTTTGTATGTGAAATAAGATAATCATTAGGGCCAACTTTTTCCATATTCATGGTTGGTAATAACAGCACCATTTGTTGAAAAAAAACTACCTTTTTTTCCCATTGAATTACTTTGCCAAAAATTAAATATGTATGTGTGGTTTATATTTGGACTTTAGATTTTTTTCCCTATAAAATTGCTCTTCCACTGATACTACATTAATTTGATTACTATGGCTTTTTTGTAAGACTCAAAATCAGATAATAAAGACTTTCAATTTGTTCTCCCTTTTCGAAAGTTCTTGCTTTCCCACACAAAGGTCTTCATTTGCCTGTCTTGGTTTCTTCAGCCCACTAAGATCACCGGGCTCTGTTTGTATTTTCTCTCCCTTCAACGCTTTCTAGAAGTTACCTTGGGCAGAAAACTGAAGGTTCTCCCTCCAAGCTTCCTCTCAGTGCCCTATGCGGCCTCTTGACCAATATCTGAAAACAGTGTTTAATATGTTCTTCTATTTCTTTTCCTGCCATATTTTTTAGAGTTGCTTTTGTTGATAGGGCAAGTTCCATAGTGGATTCCCATTCCTGAGTGGCAGAGCAAGTCCCTGTGCTCATGGACTCATTGTCGCGGAGATGCTGTGTTTTCTTGGGACAATTTTGTTGTTGCCGTGTGGAGAGACACAGTATTCCTGGTTACAGAACAGTGTATTTATTGTTCTCAGAGTGACCACAGGGATCATAAAAGTTCAAGTCTCCTTAAGAGTATTTCCAAGCATCACCTCACCCTCTCCTAGGATAAGAAGGAAGATTGTGTCTGATGGGATGGCACGCATATGCTTGCTGCCCCTGGTTTTATGCAGAAAAGCTGAGGACAAGGCCTGCCTGTACACAGCCTGCAGCCTTGAATCCTCGTGTTAGGTCACAGTGAAGTCTAAGCCTTTAAAGCGTGGAACCCCTGGATCACAGAGTTCCAGCTTCTACCCACATTTGTTTGTTTCTACTTGGTTTCCAGCACCTAGAGATTCGTCTCCTTGTTTTGAAATTGACCTGCCTGTTTTACATAGCAATACAATTTTGCAATTTTTCTATAATTATATCTGTTTGTAAAGACGGAATGTGTTTTCCACCATCAGATCAGTTTGAAATTTTGGCAGCATTCAAAATTTTTACATGATCAAAGTGAGTATGTAATTTAAATAGGGTAGAAAAGGGTAGAAAAGTCATACTTTTTAAAATATTTTTAATTTATTTTTTTGAGAAATAGAATTACAGAGAGAAAGGTCTTCCATCCACTGAGCCAATCCAAAGCCAGGAGTCAAGAGCTTCTTCCAGGTCTCCCATGTGGGTACAGGGACCCAAGCACTTGGGCCATCTTCTACTGCTATCCTAGGCCATAAGCTGAGATCTAGATAGGAAGAGAAGCAGCCGGGACACAAACCGGTGCCCATATGGGATGCCGGCACCACTAGCAGAGTCTTATCCTACTATGCCCCAATGCCATCCTGAAGTCATACATTTTAAGACATCAACAAATATTTTATCAAGTTTTAAATAATATTAAATTGAAATTTTTCACTTCCTCTCAGCAAAAAGCAAATCCAGTTTGAAGGCTACAAGTATTCAGCATAGAGTAGTTGACATACAATAGATGGCCATGACTGCTAGATGCTTGTAAGCAGCAGAAGTATTTTGAAAGATCAGTTTTCAAATAACTATTAGAATCATACAGCAGAAGCCTACAATATGGCTAAGAAGTTCATCATGATTGCTTTCAAGTACGTTGAAGATTAAATTTGAGACGTATAGGCATATAGGCCTTTAAATAACTATATTTTTAAGTTTTTAAATTTATACATT
Organism: Lepus europaeus; assembly: GCF_033115175.1. NCBI lineage: Eukaryota > Metazoa > Chordata > Mammalia > Lagomorpha > Leporidae > Lepus > Lepus europaeus. The sequence goes on along the minus strand of NC_084841.1, from coordinate 85,964,678 downwards.
GGAGCAATGTTTGCTGCATAAGGCTTTATATCTTTTCCCTATCCCATATCAAGTTTAAGACAGATCATTTTGCACTGGCATTCTGTATGGGCACCAGTTCAAGTCCCGGTTGCTCCACTTCATATCTGGCTCTCAGAGGACTGAGACCCTGCACCCATATGGGAATCCCAGAAGAAGCACTGGGCTCCTGGCTTCGGCCTGGCCAAGCCCTCGTCATTGTGACCATTTAGGGATTGAACCAGTGGATAGAATATCTTGCTTTCTCTCTCTTATTCTCTCTTTTTGTAGCTCTGCCTTTCAAATAAATTTAACAATGACAAAAACAAACAAACAAACAAAAACCAGTAATCCATGACCAAGTGTTTTGAGCAACTGGTTAGTATAGGATTAGTACATTGGGTGAATGAAATAACATGTCTGCTCCAAAGGCTGCCGGAGCAGGTGTTGGAATGGGATAGGGATGGCTCGGGGGGAAGAGTTGGGAATTGAATTAGAGAAGAGGTGAACACACAGAGAGCTACATGTAGGACCCAGGCTAGCTGCTGAAATGCAGATTAATCACTCCGGCAAGATGGAAATCGAGGTTACAGGTGTGCCAAGGGACCTTGTCAGCTGTCACTTTGGAATTGCAGAAGACAAGAGCGTGCAAATTCCCTCAGACTGTGCTGCAATAAAAATTAAATAAATAAATAAATAAATAAATAAATAAATAAAAGAGTTGCTTTCCTAAGGCAGCCGTCGCAGGGGATGCCCTCTGTGCCAGTTAGGGATCCAGCACCTTGATTCATCGCTCCCTGCCTGCTCTGTGATTATGACTGGGGCTTTTGCAGTACTTTCCCTTTCCGGTCTGGCCCATGCTGAGCTGCTTCAGTAGAGGCTGTCAGAGAGGCACGGCGACAGGAGTGAGGTTTTCTTGCTGGTTCTGGGGTCTGATTTGCCAAGGCCCTACAAAGCCACAGCTTCCCCAGGACCCAGCCTCTGTGGTGTGGGTGGCTTCCCCGTGCCCGCCCTCTGCGGTGCACAGCAGCCGGCAGCTGGCCCTGGCACCCTCTTGGGATGATTGTATAGCACAGCTTCTGAACGCACAGGTCATGTCCCTGTGACCAGTGTCCCCAGTTAGGTAAATTCTCAAGGAAATCAGTTTCAGGAAGGCCCATCAGCCTGGTACCACAGTGGCTCCTCTGTCCTTCAGGGAACAACAGCTCTGCTCTCTCCAGCAAGGTCTGATCTGAGCCTCACAGGTGTCTTTGTTGCCACTCTGTTTTATCCCAGCCCTGTGTGGAGTGATGGTCCTTTCTGGTTATCTCTATTTCTTATTAACCGTTCCTTCATTATTCCTGGCTCCCGGCTTCGGATTGGCGTAGCGCCGGCCATAGCGGCCATTTGGGGGGTGAACCAACGGAGGGAAGACCTTTCTCTCTGTCTCTCTCTCTCTCTCTCACTGTCTATAACTCTACCTGTCAAATAAAAAAAAAAAAAAAAATGAAGGTCAGATATTTGGCATAGCAGGCAGCTTGTTGCTTCTGATGCCTACATACCATACCGAAGGTCCTGAGTTTGACTCCCTAGTCCAGCTTTCTGCTAATGGGCACATGGGGAGGTAACAGGTGACGCTCCGAGTGACTGGGTCCCTGCCACCCATGTGGGAGACTCAGATTACGCTTCAAGCTCCTTGTTTTGGCCGGCCCAATCCTGGATGGGTGAACCAGCCCTTGGAAAGCTCTGGCTTGTCTCTGCACCCTCCCCTTCTCTCTCTGCCTTTCAAATAAATATAAATAAATATATAATCTTATAAACAAAAAAAGTTAAAAGAAATAAATATAAATAAAAATGAGAAGCAATTCTCAATGTCTTCAAAGCTTCTAAAATTTTATTCTTAAGCAAAAATAATCATGAATAGCAATACAGGCAAGCTTAACATTGAGTTTTTGTAAAAGAAGTATGCACCCTAGAATTTATATGGAAACTTGAAAGATCATGGATAAGAATGCTCCCTTAAAATCAGAAAATTTGAGTTTGAATCAGTGTCACCACGATCCATACATCTTTGGGTAAATTGCTTCTCTGTATTTGAGTTTTTCTTAAATGTGAAATAAAATTGATATATCACTTTGTAGTATCTTAGTGCTGTTTAAATGAGATGATTCACATCAAATTCTAAATTTGCAGGTTGACATATGTAAATTCTCAAGAACACTGGCTGTTGTTATTGTTAGACAGGAAAAAGTTATTTAAATTTTCAGTAAAAATTTAGAGTTTAAAATAATGAAAACTAAAACAGGATCATTTCAAAGCAAAACATTAGAACATGAAAATCTAAAAAAAGTATTATGAATGACTTTGAGTGATGGCATATTGGGAGACTCAGTTGCTTTTCCAACCAAAAAAATTATTTTAAAAATAAGATACAGTATATCATATACCAAAATTAATTCCACTTGGATTTCATTAATTGCTTATGTGATCATCAAAGCTAAATGCAATCTGTCATTAAGCTGACATCATGTCAGTTCTGTTTCTCAATACTAAATTTAAGCAAGCTGCCCTTTAGGCACATTCCGACTGACATGTGGTTGATTAGTTGCTAAAGAACATTCATTCAAATGTGAGAAAAACGATTATTCAGATCCTGGAACTTTTAATGATTTTAGCATGGCATTTTAATGGCTAATCTCCCTTGAAAATGATTGATAAGGATTGAGGAGACAGTCATGATAGTGAATGTGTGCCCTTAAACTGCACGGAGAAACATGGATGAGCATCCTAAAGTTGGGTGATTAGGGAGACCCACTCAGAACAGTGGGTAGCGCATTAGGCAGCAAATGTAGGAGGCAATTTTTGCACATGAACAACTTTTAAGAGGTTTTCAATACACTTCAACTGTAAATAAACTAAATGGACCACAAAACCAATAACAAAAAATATAGGTTGTCATTTTCGGCTTAGGCATAGATCATGAATTTTCAAATTAATAGGCAAAGGTGAAGCTTCTCCACCTGAGTAACAGGCTGGTATGATCTGGTCTCCTCTGACCTCCCCACCCTCCACTTACTGCTAGATTTTGCTGACAATTCCAAAAAGGTCACAGATTTCATGTTTTTTGTCTTTTTTTTTTTCTGATTTGGTGGAATCACTTCCCATTTTGACAATCCAAGAAGTAAATGATAATGTGACCCATTTCCCTGAAATCAAGGCCTCCATTTTGCATAACACAATGAAATTTTTAAACAGGAAAAGGAAAAGGAAGAATTTAATTAGAGAGGAAGTTTGAAAATATACTTTAAAGAATATGCAGGAAAGGAATAAGGGCATTTGACACCCTCTAGAGATCATTTATGTAACAAACACTCATGAGAAAAGCAGATGTTACCAATGGGACGTACAAATCTGAAACACCCACTTTTATTCACCAAAATCAGAGAATGGTTCCTAGGAACCAGGACATCTTCGATCAGGGCGCATCTCTACAAATTCTAAAGATTGTTGGTAATGCTCCAGTACAAAGACTATGATAGGAACTCCAGGGTTACTCATTTAAAGAATTGGTTTATCCGAAGCAGTGCTGAGGGTGACATTAGGATCCTGGAACAAGCCCAAGTCGATATTGGCATAGAGCCAGGTTTATTTTCAATAATTGCATTTCTCTGACGAGGACTCAGTTGATCCAAGGTATTCTTTGTTGTTGTTTTAAAAACACCTCGAGCTCTAGTCTGATTCTGTACTGCCTTCTTATTGAACCAGAGAACATTGGCCTGGTCATCCTCTCCTTGCTGTAGCTCATCTATCATATAGAGGGGAAAAGTCAGCTGTGACCACAGTGGAGTTATACTTTGTAGATGGTCTGCCACATGAGTTGTTCCCCAAGGCATAGAAATATGCAGAATAACATCTAACATGCCAGAAATTGAGCATCCGAGAAGATGGAGATATGTGATCCTAACATATAGGAAGAAATGTAATCTTCAAGCATGATGATGAGGCTTTGTATATGTTATGGAAAATAGAAAAGACAGCAAAAAATTATGACATTTAATATTTCTTTTTTCTCATATAAATAAATAGAAAAAATTATTAGGGCTGTTTTATTTATCTAAAGTTTTCAAGGCATACAAGTTTGATCGGAATTTAACACAATTAACAGCTTTTTTCCCTAATGGCAGAGAGCAGTCTTCCTTGCTCATACCCAGAAGAACTGTTTTTTTTTTTTTTTTAGGTATGAAACAGTTAATTACAGATATTTACTCCATTCATGAGCACTTAGGAACTATACCATTGTATTGTATTGTGTATTGGTCCACATTCCCTAAAGCTTTCAAATTGTCTTGGAAATGACTGGCTGGACTCAAATCAATCATTGCTACAACAGAGAAAATAAACTGATACTGAAGTTAGTCATGCTTATTTGCATGTCTTTGATGATAACTATTTGTCGAATGCCTACTTGTACCAGACATTGTTGGAGGCACCTAAAACTACCATTTCATTTAGTACTTGAATCTGGGGCGTTGAGTAACCTGAAACAATTACACAGATCAAACTCTGATCAGTCTGACCCTGAAACCATACCCTTTCTTCTCAATTGAGTTGCCTTCTAAGAACTTGTTTAAAAATGTGAAAAGAACTGGTCTCGATTTTGTATGTATGTTTACAAGATCTTATAGGTAATGAGATTGAATCTCCAGGGACTTATTACCAATGTTCACACAAAAATATTTCCTGAATGAATGAATGATCAACTAATTCAGCTGCAGAATCAGGTAGACCATCTTTCATATACATTTTTTAAGATAGTAACTGTAAAATATTAAATGTTTTATATGAAAATTTTATTCTTATTTTAAACACTTAAAAATAATGTATTTCAACCATCCTCAGGGAAATATAATCCACAGATTTATTTGGTAATCAACTTATCCTAATTTTTAATAAATAATTTCAGGGTCTTCAAACAATGAATAGCTAAGGACTTTAAACAAGAAAATCCCAAAACAACAGGTGATGCTCATCAGTTTAATAAGGAAGAAAATAGTGAAACCATTTATTTGAAATATTAAAAACAGAAAAAAAGAAAAAAGAGATAAAATGTTATAAATTTAACATTTAATTACTTTTTCTAATAAAATTTAAATCATTTATATATATATATATTTTTTTTTTTGACAGGCAGAGTGGACAGTGAGAGAGAGAGAGAGACAGAGAGAAAGGTCTTCCTTTACCGTTGGTTCACCCTCCAATAGCTGCCGCGGCCAGCACATCGTGCTTATCCGAAAGCAGGAGCCAGGTGCTTCTCCTGGTCTCCCACGTTGGTGCAGGGCCCAATCACTTGGGCCATCCTTCACTGCACTCCCATGCCACAGCAGAGAGCTGGCCTGGAAGAGGGGCAACCGGGACAGAATCCGGCACCCTGACCGAGACTAGAACCCGGTGTGCCAGCGCCGCAGGCGGAGGATTAGCCTATTGAGCCGCAGCGCCGGTCTACATCATTTATATTTTTAATAGAACTATGTCCACTCCCAAAATTGTGAGACTGATTTACTATTTTTTGAATATCTTTCAGCTCTTGAGATGATACAGTACCCTGATAATCTAGAATGGGTATGCTTATACCATTTGAGCTTATTGAAATTGTAAAATGATCACTTAGAAAACCAAGATGTTTCAGAATAAGCCACAAGTATTTCAGTCACAGGTTGAGCCACCTATTATCAACACTTTCCTGAAGCCCATAGAACTTTCCACCTTCTTCCTTTTTTTTTTTTTGTTTGTTTTTGAAGATTTATTTATTTATTTGAAAGTCAAAGTTAAACAGAGAGAGAAGAGGTAGAGAGAGAGGTCTTCCATCCAATGGTTCACTCTCCAATTGGCCGCAATGGCTGGAGCTGTGCCAATTTAAAGCCAAGAGCCAGGAGCTTCTCCTGGGTCTCCCACGCCAGTGCAGGGGCCCTTGGGCCCCCTTCTACTGCTTTTCCAGGCCATAGCAGAGAGTTTGAAAGGAAGTGGAGCAGCTGGGACTCGAACCGGCTCCCATATGGGGTACCGGTGCTTCAGGCCAGGGCATTAACCTGCTGTGCTCCGGACTCTAGACCAACTTTTTAAGTTGCCAGCCACTGATAAAGAAACTTTGATAACAATGCACCTTCCCCCTCTCTTAGCCATCTCTGAACACATTTGATTGCTCCGCACTTGGTAGGGCCAAACTTCTTTATTTTTGCCAACTAAATGGAGAGAAACATGGCATGTTGTGGTTTTAAGTTTGCACTGCCTTGGTTGCTGAAATTTAAAGATGTTTTTATGTGTTCATTGCTCCTCTTTTCTGAATTTGCCTATTTGAATCTTTGCCCACCATTTTTCATTTGGTCGTGTGTTTTATTGAAGATTTTAGGATTCCATCCTGCTTTCTAGAAAACAGCACATCGTCTGCTTTATGTGAGACAGTTATTTTCTTCTCTGTCTTCACTTACGGCCTGATTCTATAGAGTCTGCTACTGTGCACTTGTTTTAATTTTGATGGCATCAAGTTTCCCTTCTTTTCCTTTGTGGTTTTTGCTTTTTGCGTCTTGGTGAAAAGGACTTCCTGACATCAAGGTCATAAATTAAGATGTCTCTTGTCTCTTCTCATGAAGAATATTCAGGAAGAGAAAAGAGGAGAGGAAGAGGATGAGGAAGAAGACGGGGAGAAAGGGAAAAAAATACTTAATGCCTATAGCTTATGGAAGGCCTTCGAAAATTTCATGGAAAATGCATATAATAAAAACACTACATCTTAGTTTCAAAAAATTTTGCGTCAAAATAAACTTAGCTTTTAATTTAATTTTTTCACACACTTTGTTAAGAAAGATTTTATTTATTTATTTGAAAAGTAGAGTTACAGACGGTGAGAGGGAGAGGCAGAGAGAAAGGTCTTCTTTCCATTGGTTCACTCCCTAGATGGCCACAATGGCCGGAGCTGCACCTATCCGAAGCCAAGAGCCAGGTGCTTCCTTCTGGTCTCCCATGCAGGTGCAGGGCCCAAGCACTTGGGTCATCTTTTATTGCTTTCCCAGGCCATAGCAGAGAGCTGGATCAGAAGAGGAGCAGTCGGGACTAGAACCGGCGTCCATATAGGATGCCGGCCCTGCAGGAGGAGGATTAACCTACTGCACCATGGAGCCAGCTCCCACACACTTTTTGAAGTTTCTCTTCACAACAGAAAATTGTTAAAGCACATTAATAAACAGTTGATAGAAAATGATATTCCATGCAATATGAGACAGAACAGTTGATGGAAAATGTAATTGCATAATAACAAAAATAATAATTTAAAATAAGCTACCAATCTATTTTACACCTAGCAGATTAGCAAAAACTATGAAATTGTGGCAACAATCTATTGACAAAACAATTGTATAAATTGGTACAATGCCTATTAAAAGCAACTTGCATTTTTAAAATTACAAATATATACAACCTTTTGCTCAGCAGTTCCATTTCCAAGAATGGAAATTACACTTGCAGCATATGAAAATAAATGTTATTCATTGTAGCAGTATTCATAAGAGCAGAGGATTAGAATATTCTAGAATATCTACAGTGGCATACCATGCAGCTATGAGAAAGCATGAGGTTAAAAGAGGAGAAAATGAGAAAGCTATAGTACATACACTGATATATAAAGATCTGTGGGATTTTTTTATTTGGGCATTTTTACATAAAAACCATATATATTTAAGGTATGCAGTATGATGTTTTGAAACACATACACTGATTACTGTATTCAAACTAATGAACATATATGACACAAAGTTTCTCTGTGTGTCTCTGGTGAGAACACACATTTTTTTCTCTTAGCAAATTTCCAATACACAATACAAGAGGATTAAGGATAGTCAGTGCTATCCATTACAGTGTTACTCACAACAGTTAAAGGAAAACGACTACAGTATCTTTCAACAAATGAATAAGTGTGTGTGTGTGTGTGTGTGAAGGAATATTTCTTAGCCTTAATAAAGAAAGCCAGCCCTCAGTTTGGATGAACATGGACATTCTGCCACATGAAATAAGCTAAAAACAAGAAGAGAAGCACTGTGTGACCTCACTTATACACGAATCCAAAAAGCCAAAATCTGAGAGGCAGAGTGGAATGTGCTTCCCAGGGATGGGGCTGGGGGAACGGGAGGTGCTGCCCAAGCGCATGGAGGCTCAGCTGGGTGGGGTGAATGCACGAGTTGCTGTAATGGCAGGACCGTGACAGTAGTGAAAAATCCTGCATGCTACACGTCAGATGTGCCTTCAGTCTGACAGAGCAAGCTGTGCAAGACAAGGTTTTGTGCACAGTAAGGAAATACAAGGATGTATCATTTTGGCTTGCATTTCTCTGAAGAAACTCTACGATAGTACGATATGAACTGTGATTCCTGGGGGGTGTGGCAGGTGGCAGAAGTCTATGAGGAAGGGCCTGGCACCGTGGCTCACTTGGTTAATCCTCTGCCTTGGGTGCCAGCATCCCATATGGGCACTGGGTTCTAGTCCTGGCTGCTCCTCTTCCAGTCCAGCTCTCTGCTGTGGCCTTGGAGGGCAGTGGAGGATGGCCCAGGTGCTTGGGCCCTGCACCCGCATGGGAGACCAGAAGGAATCACCTGGCTCCTGGCTTCAGATCGGCACAGTGCCGGCTGTAGGGGCCATTTGGGGAGTAAACCAACGGAAAGAAGACCTTTCTCTTCTGTCTCTCTCACTGTCTATAACTCTGTCAAATAAATAAATAAATAAAAACGTATATGAGGAAAAGGAGAGAAGGGGAGGGAGGCTTTGTTGGCTACACCTGCTTGTATGTGTGTTTTCATTTTTGAAATGTTGCTGTGTTGCCTATCCACTGGATTGAATTTGCAAGCCCATTTATTTTAAATAACTAAAATCAGCAGTATTAATTTTTGTTTAAAAGACAGAAGCGAAACAATAATGGCAATCCCTTCGGTTCTGCTTCCCCCTGACTGAGCATTTGCAAACCACTTTAGTGATTCAATGGAGACGTCACGCCCTTGATTAAAGTTCTAGCAGGCTGCTGTTTGTAAGTGCCAGAACCAAGGAGATTTCCAAAGATGTTTTAGGACTGGAATTATACATTGAAAAATATTTGTCCTAAAGGAGATTGTGAAGGGCTGAAGCAGTGTTTGCTTAACTGAAGTGGTAAAAATAGTCCATGCAATATGAAAATGTCAGCTTCAGAATTAATCTGAAGATCATATACAAAGAAGAAAAACTGAGTTTATCATTAAATGATCAACTGACAACTTGAAGCAGAATGTACTGAAATGCATAACATTTTATTATCACGTCTATTTTTTATAGTGCAGAAAAACCATAAAGCAGACCTCCTAAATCTGTAATTTAATACATAGCATCATAACACATTTCTAAAGTAAGTTTCAAAATGAGCCAGCCTTGTAAGACTGAGTGACACTTTGTCACTGATTTAAAGGAAAATGTTATCTTGGTTAAGAACTTATAATGTATATATATAATAAAGAAACACACAATACAAGGTTAGACAAATTTGAGAGTTTTTGTTATCACCTTAACATCAGGGTGTTAATGCATTTGTAACCACAAATATTTGAACTATTCCTTTCATTAGCTCAGATGACAAGAGAAGTGCCTGAAAATTGTCTTATTTGTTCAGGTAAATTAAATAATGTCAGATCAATGAGTGATGCGCTTATCATTATAGAATCTGAATATTCAGAGTACCATGGGCTATGCGACATTTGTGATGGTGTGAAAACGAATACTTCAACAGTAAAAGGATTTATTCCCCTGAATGGATTGATTTTTATAGTTAATGCTTTTCCTGTTAGACTAGCTAGCTGAGGAGTCTCCTTTATGGAAAAAAGAACCTGAAAAGTAAGTGCCCTTTAATTAAGTAGAGCCAATGTTGAGAAAGGGAGACTGAGACGGGTTAGATGGGTGGGAATGGTGTCACAGGGAGACCATCTCAAGTGCATTTTTCACCTGTGTTTCTGCTCCATAAAATTCTTGGATTTGAAGGTTCTCTGGCTCCACTCAGGGCTGGGAGGATAGATGCCAACATGGACAGAATGAGGGAAACAGGACCAGGAGTGGGGAAGAGGTGTGGAGACTTGCCACGCTGCTGTGCGACCACATTCTTCTTATTTGTCAAGAGAAGCCAAAACTGTATAGGAAGCTAATTTGCTTTAAATATGACTAACAACTAACCCTGAGCCCAGCTCGCCATGCATCAGAGGTTTTTCCAAGTAGACAACCTAAATAACCTCACTCATCCTCCTGGTAACCATTGGAGGGAAGACTGACTTGGTCTGCAGCGTGAAGATGAGTAACCCAAGGCACAGAAGCATGCATGGCTTGCTCGACGTCACACAGCTGAAAGAGGCAGGGGCAGGAATCGAACCTAGGAAATCTGCTCTAGAGTTTACCTCCTCAAAGACCAAGATAAAAGAAAATTCCTCTTATACAAATTTTAATTAACTTCTAACTTAATGGATTAATTTGGCTCGTACATATTTTATTGTAGAACTAAATTATAGGCCAGCGGCTCAATAAGCTAATCCTCCGCCTGAGGCACTTGGCACACCGGGTTCTAGTCCCAGTCGGGGCGCCGGATTCTGTCCCGGTTGCCCCTCTCCCAGGCCAGCTCTCTGCTGTGGCCAGGGAGTGCAGTGGAGGATGGCCCAAGTGATCGGGCCCTGCACCTGCGTGGGAGACCAGGAGAAGCACCTGGCTCCTGCCTTCAGATCAGCGCGATGTGCTGGCCGCGGCGGCCATTGGAGGGTGAACCAATGGCAAAAAGGAAGACCTTTCTCTCTGTCTCTCTCTCTCTTACTGTCCACTCTGCCTGTCAAAAAAATAAATAAATAAATAAAAATAAAAAAAATAAAAAACCTAAATTATTCACTATGACTACTAATATATACATTTTTCTAAAGCTTTTTTTTTAATTTTTGAAAAATCCATGAGCCACCACTATTTCTAAAGGGCTCCGTTTGAAAGAGAGCCTATTGCAGAAAGCTTAGGCAGATTCCTTATTGGATATTATCTAAGGGAAAAACGTTTTTGAAAAATGTCTCAGGGGCTGGTGGTGTAGCGTAGTGGGTAAAACCACCACTTGCAACATTGGCAATCCCATATGGGTGCTGGTTTGAATCCTGGCTGCTCCACATACAATCCAGCTCCTTGCTATTGTGACTAGGAAAGCAATGGAAGATATCCCAAGTACTTAGGCCCCTGCACTCACATGGGAAACCCAGAAGAAGCTCCTGGCTCCTGGCATCTATCTGGCCCAGCCCTGGTTTAGGGAGTGATCCAGCAGATAGAAGACCTCTCTCTTTCTCTCTCCACTCCTTGTCTCTGTCTCCCCTCCTCTCTCCCCCTCTCCCTCCCTCCATCTCTCCCTCTCTCTATAACTCTGCCTTTAAAATACATTAAATAAATCTTTTTTAAAAAAGGAAATAAAAATGTTTCATAAAATCAACATTACTTGATACCAAAACCAAAGAAACAACACAGAAAGGAAACTACTGACCTATATCCTTAATGTCAGAGATGCAAAGATTCTCAACAAAATACTAGCAAATTGAACCTAAAACCACACCAAAAATCATACATCATGATCAGCTGGGAGTTATGCCAGAAATGCCAAGGTGGTTCAGTATTCTCAAATCAATAAATGTCATAAGTCACATCAATACAATGAATAACAGAAACTACATGGTCATCTCAACAGATGCAGAGAAAGCATTTGGTAAGATTTAATATCCCTTCATGATACAAACCTCCACAAATTAGGTATAGAAAGAAGACTCCTCAAAATTAAAAGGCTATGTATGACAAACCAACAGCCAGTATCATACTGAATGGAGGAAAACCGAAAGCCTTTCCCCTCAGAAATGAAACAAGTATGTCCATTTTCACCACTGTTACTCAATATAGTACTGGAAGTTTTAGCAAGAGCAGTTAAGGAGGCAAAAGAAATAGAGTTTCAAAACTGAAAAAATGGAAGTCAAAGTTTCCATGTTTGCAGATGACAATGATGTTGTCCATCAAAAAAGCCTAAACAGCCCACCAAAAAGCTGTTAGAATTGATTAACCAATTCAGTAAATAAACATACAAAATAAACGTACAAAAAGCAGTTGCTAATGATGAACTCACAGCAACAGAAATCAAGAAAGAAATCCCATTCACACTAGCCATAAATATAAAATATTTAGAAATAAATTTAACCAATGAAGTGAGAGATCTCTGCAATGAAAATTTTCAAACATTCATGAAAGAAATCATCAAGGACACAAAAACAGGAAAGACATTCCTTGCTCATGGATCAGAAGAGTCAGTATCATTAAAATGTCTACACTACCTAAAGCAATATACAGATCAGTGAAATCCCTTTATTAATGCCAATGGTATTCCTATCAAGTTAGAAAAAACAATCCTAAAAATCATGTGGAAACACAAAAGACCCCAATAGCCAAAGGAACCCTGAACAAGAAAAACCAAGCTGGAGGCATCGCAATACCTGATTTCAAAGCATACCACAAACTTATATAATATATAATATATTTAGCCTATAGTTATAATACATAAGCCGATATAGTATATATTTAATCTATAGCTGTAATATACAATATAGTATATATACTATATAATATATGTTAATATATATTTAACCTATAGTTATGATATACAAACCTATGTAATATATATTTAACCTATAGTTAAAAAAATAAATCAGTGGAACAGAATAGAGTCCAAGAAGTAATCCATGTACATAGAGTTGACTGGTTTTTGACACAGTGTGCAGAGCAAACAGGTAAGATAATCTTGCCAATAAATGGTGCTGGCAAAACTGGATGTGTATATGTAGAAGAATGAAATGAGATTCATGCCTGTCACCAAGATGGACTCAGAAAGACAAATACTGCATGTTATCCCTTATATGAGCCAACAAATCAGCCTTGAATCATCCTAAGAATTTTACTATTGGGGTAGCCATTCCGACTACCGATTAAGCCAACAATTAGGACAATCATGTCCCACTACCAAGTACCTGGGTTCAAGTCTGACTCTGGCTATCAATTCCAGCTTGTACACCCTGGGGAAGGGGGGTGGTAGCAGGTGATGGCTCAAGTAGTTGGGTCTCTGCCACCCAAGTGGGAGACCTAGACTGTGTTCCACCCTTCCAGCTCCTGTCTCTGGGCTTCAGCCTGGCCCAGCCCAGTCCTGGCCATGACAGGTACTTGGGGAGTCAGTCAACACATGAGAGCTCTACCTTTTTGTCAGTCTTTGTCTCTCTATCTTTTTCTCACTCTTCCTGCCTCTCAAATTAAAAAAAAAAAAAGAATATACTATAAACATCTCTATTTCTGGAAATTTTCCCCTTCATTCCCAAATTGTTAAAATATAGAGATTATCTGAAAAGTGTGTATTATAAAGCTTAGATAATGTAATAAAATACTATTTAATAATATATTGCCATAATCTAAGCCATTTTAGTTAAGGAATAATCTGAGTATGTTAATTTCAGTGTGTAGTGGCAGTGATTCATCAAATGATAATAATTTCAATTGTTCAAATGACCTTATAGGGATCTCTAAGTGAATTCTGTCAGTCTTTATATTACACAGGTTGGTCTGTATATTTTACATTCAGAAATTTATTTGTGTGCATTTGTGTAGGGTAATGCAGTATATGTAATATACTCTACCTTCTCTATCTCCATATATATAAGTAGATCAAGACACATGCATCATAGAAAAATGACCATGTTACAATGTTATGTTTGTCAAAGTAAGCTGATACTGAACATTTTTCCCATCGTTTGTTTTCCAACCTATATTGCTTAAAATAGCCAAAAAGAAATATTAAGCCATCATCAGTCTGGTTGTTCCTTCAGTAGGTAAACATCTATACCAGTCTTAAAAGATGAAGATGCTTTTTATGTGAAATGGATGAATTATTATACTAAAGGCAGCAACATTTCTTACCAGAAAAGCTTGATCACACAGTTAAATATATCATTAGCATTCATGGAAGATGAGAATATGCTCTCTACAGCGCCAAAAAAATACTCAGTCTTAAGTTGTCTTCCACAAAATAAATTCATGTTTTAGAAAGCCCCATTCCAGAGCCTTGATTTATGTTTGTGTTTGTGATGATCTTGGAAATTAGGCTACGCGCATCCGCAAAGGTGCAGGAAAGTGATTTTTAGTCCAGTTGTGATAGGAAAGCTATGCCCTGCCCAAAGATTAAGACTCACTTCACATTACACTTCCAGCATTCTGGAAGGCATCACCAATGGCTGCAGCAGCAGGAATAGTTGCAGTGATCAGTTATTGCGCTTTCACTATGTGCTGCAAATATTATAGGCAATACAATTGAATGGGAGTGAGGCAGCATTTGTATAATGTGAGATTATCACTGACTTTGTCACAGTGGTCTCTGTGTCACTTGCATTTGTAGGATGAAAGTGAGTAACTTCAGTTGTGTATTTTAGATGAGTGGAAAACGTTGAAATTGTTGCAAAGATCAATTAATTAATTAACTGACCTCAACTCCCACCACCCCCCTCCGCCACCACCAATTTAACCTCTGTGTCATTACAAGATACAGCTAAGGAGTAACAGATTACTACTAGGTACAGCACAAAATTTCTGGACTCAAGTCACCAGTAGAAAACCTGAGAAGAATCCTACTAAAGCTTACCTTCAGTGCACAAAAGCCATGTGGTAACAGAGCACAAGGCACCCAGGCACACGTGTGGTTTCTTTCTTGCCCTTGGGTGGTGTGCACAGTTTTTGCAGCGTCAGCTATTCATCTGTCATATGTAACCCTGTACCATCATAACTACTGGCATTATCCATGGCTCTTGAACTCATATCCCTACCTTTCAGAGATGTAAGGAAGAAACCTGACAAATCCCCCCTGATAGAAAGGGCCAAGCCTTTCAAAAGAAGCCTCTTGTGGAATCCAGGCGTGGGTGGAAAGGAAGCAATTATATTGTGTACACAGAAGTATGATCTTCCATACTTCCTCCAGGAAGTGTACTCTTTCAGTGTTAAAGCGCCATCTGTTTCTGATACTGACTGCGGGCTCACCGCCACCATCTCCAAACACAGACTTCTCACTCGCTGCAGCTCCGGAATTCTGCTTAGAATACACAGGAGTGATACCCTGATGCGCCACCTTGAAAGGATGTCAAACCTTAGTGCTCAACACTTATGTAACTTTCTGGGGAGCGTTATCAAACCCAACCACATACACACAGTGGAAAGTAGTGCTCTGCTCCAGAATTTCCACTGCCTCCCCTACCCATGCAGGTTAAGCCAGCAACAACTGGGCATTTTTAGTGTGAAAAATGCTGAAGATTGGAGTCCCCCCAACTGCCTTCTGCTAATGGCCTTGCTGATGCCAGCACTGAAGGGTGAGGACTCTGTGGAAGTCATCCAGCCCTCACAAGACGCTCAGACCTCAGCTGATTTTCTTCTTGTTGAGCTGGGTCCATGGAGCCACAGTGCATTGCTCTGCACAGGAAACCAGGCTCAGCTAGGTAGCAGAGAGGTCCCAGATAAAGCAAACAAACCAGGGCTTTGCAGAGGTGACAAAAAGGAAATGAGCCAAGTCACACCCTAAGCCCATCCTCCAGGCCGTCCAGCAGGCAGGAAACGAAACCACAGACCAATGGTCCGGTGGTGAGAATATACCACACAGGTGGTCAGAGGAAGCTGAACTCAGGGTCTGGCCTTTTAACCCACTTTCGTGCATTCTAGTCGCCTAGAGTTTTGCCCCCAAGGAAGCTAAGGAAGGATTGTCTTAACTTCAGGCTTATCATGAACGCAGCACATGCCTTTCAGATGCTGTTTTTAAAAATAACACAGATCTGGTCTGACAAAGTGTTTTCTTATAAGAACAAAGAAATCTGTAGGTTTATTTAGGAAACTGTAAAAATGAAAGATAGTCTGAAGGATTTCACATTCTACTCAGAATCTCTTTCTCCCTTGGCAAGGATAAATCCAAGCCTTCAGAGGTTGAATATTTTTGCCTTACTTTCAAAACGCAGAGAGGCCCTGATTGGGCAATGGGGACCATGATGACATTTTGAGCTGGAATACTTCCCACACACCCAGTAATGTCAAAACAGTCTGGAAACGACTCAAAACATCAAGGACGTTATAATCCAAGTGGTGAGTAAAGCAGCAACAATTAAAAAAATACAAATTACAAAGAAGTTGGGATGTGGAATAAATATTTTTGCAGTGGGCATTTGGAAAAATAGTATGTATAGATACTTTTTGAAAAAGTTACTGGAAAATGCATATTGTTTAAAAACTTGGCTTGGATTTCAAAATTATTTTGCACCCAAATAATCTTTTTATTTATTTATTTGAAAGTCAGAGTTACATAGAGAGGACAGGAAGAGGGAGGGAGAGGGAGAAGGGAGGGAGACAGAGAGAGAGAAAGAGAGGTCTTCCATTGGATGGTTCACTCCCCATTGGCCACAATGGCCAGAGCTGCACCAATCCGAAGCCAGGAGCTAGGAGCTTCTTCCAGGTCTCTCACGCAGGTGCAGGGACCCAATGACTTGGGCCATCTTCTACTGCTTTCCCAGACCACAGCAGAGAGCTGGATCATAAGTGGAGCAGCCGGGTCTCCAACCGGCACCCATATGGGATGCCGGCACTTCAGGCCAGGGTGTTAACCCGCTGCGCCACAGCGCCGGACCACCCAAATAATCTTTTAACTCAATTTTTCCACAAACAGTTTGGAGTACCCTCATCTATATACATCCACAGATATCCATATGAAGGATTGTCTGCACAATGTTTCAGAATACAACTTAAGTGTGAGGACAGGATGGTAGCAGACCTCCACAAACCCCAGAAACAATGCAGCCCAAGAACGAGAAATGGGAACAGTTAACGCGGATAGACAATCAACAAAATCGGTCTAGGCACAGTTGGCTGAGGACATCAGGAAGCAATGTAAAATCAGTCCCAGGTTTGTAAACCTGGCCAAAGGACTTGAAAATGACAGGTCAAGAGAATATTATAGTAATGTCAAAAAAATGAGTGACACAAGCTATACAGGTCAGGTTTGGGGCAGGATGACCTAATGTCTGCATATGAGCCAAAAGGCCAAGTCCATGATTCAGAGTTGTTGTCTGAAGGATCAGACCGACAGTGGGACACTTGCAAGGATGAATTTGTGAAACACTGAAAAGGAGGAAATCCATGTCTGCCAGAACAGATAGGGAAGAATAAGACAGTTTATCAGCTATGCCTCCAGTTACCCTTTACAAATGAGGAGGCCTAAAGAGTGCAACTAGATAACCACTCAGAGGAATGTAGAAGAAGAGAAAGGGGTTCGTGGGTAGGGGTGCGGTGGGGCACTGGGCTTTATTTTTTGTATTTTCCTTATTCAAGCAGTGACCGCTGTCACTCAACACTGCCCCTAACTGCCATCAAAATAAGAAGAGTTATGCTAATTCTGAGGAGCTTTTAGTGTAATTTGGGAGAATGGCAATGAAGACTCTGATATGAAAGAAATGTAAATAAAATTCAGTGTGAAACTATAGCAGAGAATTCTATGATTCTGTCATCACTAATAGAACTGAAAATAGAGGCATACCACAGGAAGTGGGGGCAGCGGTGGAGACGTAGGTAGAAGCAGGATGCTGAATCTTGAGTTACAGGCTGCGAGTTGAGAGACAGAGAAGGAGGAACTGGGGGAGTCTGGCACAGTAGCTATGTGCTGAGCTGTCACAGTGGACAGGGTAGTGGCACAAGTGGAAGCCTGACTCGGTGACAAGCACTAGCAGTTGGGAAAGCCTGCCTTACGGGAGGGTGTGCAACTCACAAGCCTAGAATCACTCACTAGAGAGGGAAAGAGAGGCAGCCAGGCCTGTACTGTGTCTTCTGCTTTCTAGCATGTACCTTGTCCTGTATCGACAGCACACTCGCTCCAGGGCTCTTCTCTGCAGGGACAGAGACCTTGTCAGAACCCTCCTGTTTTTAAAAATAATAAGTATGATAAACACTCCCGGAAAAAAATATTTTGAAAAATGTTACTCGTCTGAGTTGCTATAGAAAGTTTCACACTTGGAAAACCTCTTAAATGTACCATCAGCAGGTAAGATTCTGCTTTGTAATCCACACAGTTGTCTAAACGGGGAGGGTAAAGTTGGTGGAGAACAAAGTAATGAAAACAAAAACTTAACCCTCTGTACAGACCAGTGCAGGAATCCCCTAGAAAGTAGAGGAGTTGAGTGCAGGGTCAGTCAATGAAGATGGAATCGAGGAATCAATGAAGCGTGGAGTAGAAATTCAGTACTCGTTACTTAAGTTGGACAAGAGCTAGTGACCACTTGCTCTCTGCCAGAGCGTGTGAGTTAACTAAGTACTGTAGAATGTGTCATATTCTTTAGGGTAGAAAGTGCCCTGGTCCAAATCCTGGCTTCTTCACTCCTGACTTCAAAGACAAGAGGGGATTTAATTGTTCTATGTTCTCATTGGCTCATTTGTGAAATGGAGGGAATTCTAGTAACTACCTTGGCTCATTGTTGTTAGGATTGATTAAGATACTGTTTGTGAATCACCTAGCACATAGACAGGCCCATAGCTAGGACTTGGTAAGTGTAATAAAGTGATTGGGAGGACTTCCCGCCTGCTTACATAAGGACTTGAAATGTACCCTTCCTCTCAATTCATAATATTTCTGAAATGTAGACAGTACGTGTAGCAAAGAGCCCTTTGATGACCTTTGATATTTTCATGTTCTTTTCAATTTCCTCTTTCATTCTCTTGGAAAGACATTTTAGACCTTGGAGACATTCAATATTTCCTTCAAACTCTGAGTTGTTTGACTATAAATGATTCCACTTAACCCAACACCTGTCCCATTCCAAGAACTGAAGCAGTGATACTTATCCTTGTATGATGGGATTCTGGTACAAGGTGGCAAACCAGTTCACTCCTTTGGAAAGAAATAAATTCAATTCTTTATTTGTTTTCTTATTTGAGAGGCAGAGAAACAGACAGAAAGAGAACTCCCTTATGTGTGTTCATTTTCCAAATTATCCAGAATTGCTGGGGCTGGGCAAGGTCAAAACCAGCACTTGGGAACCCCATACAGGTCTCCCATGTGGGTGGCAGGAACCCAATCACGTGAGCCATCACTGCTGTCTCCCAAGCTTTGCATTAGCAGGAAGCTGGAGTTGAGAGCCAGAGTCAGGACTCCAATCCAGGTATTCCAATGTGGGACACAGATATTGTTTTAGGCAGTGTCTTAATCGCTAGGCCAAACACCAGTCTCCAAAAAGTCAACCTATGATGATGAAAACTATGAAAAAAAGAAACAAACCCTGCAGTACTATTAGTATAAAACTTTATATTATGTTAACTAGTATGTCTTTCATTATTTAAATACCAATTTGTCTATTTAGGTTTTTTAAATATAAGCCATATGGATATTAGGTTGTAACATTATGGCACCAAAAATAGGTCACTCAGGTCATATCTGTCCAAAACAAGCAGTGATATTGTTTTGTGTTGAGGAATTTCGCTTGGGCAGAAACACGAACCCATGGCGCCATAATTTATGAAAGACTAAGTCATCAGGGTCTCCTTTCACCACTGCAACGCCATACTCTTGTGGACAATTTCCACCCACTGACAGTTGGAAAAGCCCTTCGAGTTGTTTCAAACAAAGAATCCAGTTACAGTAGTAATGAAATGCAAAGAATGCCCAGTCCTTATTGCTTAGTAAGTTGTAGGAACGAGAAAACGTGGACATATGTGCTCCGTGTTGTATTTCCTTATTAATTCCTGTCACTCACATTCCCCGAGAATTTTCTCAAACTTAATCACAAAACATACCCTGACCTTTAACAGCTTGCGGGGCTGCAATGTTAACCTTCAACATTTTGCAAGATTCTTCTTTAAACACTTCCTCTGGAAAGCACACGGCTCAATGTGCTAAAATTGTCTCCTATAATAACCACAACAGGATCGTAACAAACCCGCATGTAAAAACCAAATAAAGCCTTCCGTGGGGGTGGTTCACCACTTCCCCTTTTTTTAACATGCAGGAACTAATTTAGCTGAGAAGATAAAAGCATGAACAGCCTACAGATGCACAAGGAAACTAGATCCTAGAACCTGAAATTCCTCAGTGGCAGGGTGGTCTGGACAATTTTGTGTGAAAAGAGCTTTCTCTGACTTGGGAGGTCACAGATAGAAAGCAAAGAGTCTGACACTTGTACAGGAGGTCTTCAAAACATTTGTAGAAAATGGAATTAGAAGTTAAGTTTATTCTGGTGCCAAAATATTTTATCATCCACACATACAAAGTGTCTTCAAAAAGTTCCAGGAAAATGCATGTTATAAAAAAAACTACATATGTATTTCAAAAACTTTTTACACCAAAATAAACTCTTCATTTCATCTTTCCACAGAATTTTTTCAAGTATTCTCTTATGTCTTAGGGCCTATGGTTTCTGTGAAATGGCTCATCTCCCCCTTTCTTTCATAGAAAAAGCTCATGGAATAGCATCCCCTATAGATCCTCCCTCCACCCCTGTCAGAAGGAGGGCCACTTGATCCCATCCCACGTGGTCCAGCCACGCTGGTGGGAAGTGGCCTCCTCACCAGACATTCTGCGGAGAGCACACTTCATTCGTGCCTCACTGCTAACTTCCAGACTTCATTTCGTGCTGGTTCACTCTTGGTGTTTGCATGGCTGTCCATTGGTGGTACACCGTGTGGGCTCTAGTTACACCCTGCAGCAGTGCCGGGCACAAGCCTCATGAGCTTGTCTGTTTTATACGTTTTCCAGCAATGGCTTCACTTCATGAATGTTCTGTAGTTTGTAACATGACGACGAGTGGAGGGCGATGAAAATAGATAAACAGCAGTATCTCTGCCTGGGGAGTTTTATGAGCTATCTGTCAACAGAGTTTGTTTCATCAGTCTGTCTACAGACTTTTCCTTTTTTCCCTAGAATATTTGAGAGTCAAAAGCAGTAAATCCTAATCTCTAAAGAAAACACATGTTTTAAAAATGTGTCATTTCATTAGTGAAGCTTACATGTTTGAATGCAATTTGGCAACATGTTTTATTCTTCTATTATTGCCACAAATTATCTGTGAAAGGGGAAATTTAAATACCAAATAAGAGAAAATACATACAGGATTGGGTCCTCTGAGAGCACACAGGCACCAGGCAGAAGAATGAGGCAAATAATGGACATTGTTGGGGTTTTCCCCTTTCTTAAAACTCCTTCTTCAGGCGCAGCTCCTGGGACTTCTTAGGACACCTTGATACAATATATTGTTTTATCTTCCTCCAGCTCCTTCCGAAAGAATTTTCTCTACTAGACTTCGTTTCATTCAAGTTTTATGTTTTTTTTTTAACCAGTACATTTAATTTCTTTAATCTTCTTCTCTCTCAAAATAACATTTATCTTTTAATAGGTGTTGTAGGCATTTTTTTTGGGGGGGTGGGGTGGGGTGGAGAGAATAATTTTTTTTTAAATGGGTGTTTTAGTAGATAACTTTTGAACCCAAAGGGTTTCAGAATCGTTCAAACTGTGCCAACTTTCTGTGTTTCCAAAGTATCTCTTTGGCTCTAGATGTCAGTCTATGGCTTGATTAAATATTTTAAGTACTATTTGGAAATGAAGGAAAAAAACCACGCTCATTGGTTGTTGTATGCAGCTCAACAGTAACTTCAGCTGCCCCACACTGGTGGAGAGCCCCACAGCTAATTTAAAGCATGACAAAAAGCAGGCTGTTTTTTTCTTGCCTTCACATTTTTACTCTCTTGGCCCCAGCGACATCAATGGCAACAAGAAAATTTGGTTAACTCGTCTCTTTCCTGCAACCTCATGCCTTTCCCACTGCCAGAGAGAGACTTGTGGGGAAGTAAAGAGCTGTCCACTTGGGCTCCCTCTGGGGCCAGAGAAGGGCCAAGTGGAGTCATCCACATGGAATGTGATCCCTTTCTTACTCTGAAAAGCTCTAAGCAGGAAAAAACAATTTCCACTCTGCACAAAAATAGGTTTCACTGTTTTTTTAAAATGAGTACACATTCCTCCTCCTCCCCACACCATTCATAGTTGCATCATATAACTTTGTAGGTCCTCCCATCTGTGTGGAACCTAACTTTTCACCCCTTGAATCCAGGTTGGTCAGAGGACTTGACTTATGTCATGTACCTTAGCAAGTGTGGCACAATGAGAGCATTGACACGCTTGGCTCTGTGGCACTTGGTTTCCTATTGCTCTGGGAACCATTCAGCTGGCCCCTGAATAAGCCCTGCTGAGTAAATGGGCTGGATGCTGTGGGCGGGACTTCGGGATAAAGAGAGACAGGTAGTCCAGAAAGTCCTGTCACTACAGCCAGCCACCTGATACGTGAGTCAGGCTGGCATGACCTGCACCCCAGGTGAACTACAACCGAAAGCTGACACAGGGGTGACACTCAGTAAACTGCCATTGGGAGCAAAATGATTGGAAACTCCCAGCCCAGATCATCAACACATAGACGCATGAGCTAAGAATCAATTATGCAAAGCCACTACGTTTGGTATGATTTATAGCTACATGAAAGCCTGCAGATACACTGACTCCATGGGAAGACACAAATGAGACCTTAACTAAAGAAATATTTCATTCTTTAAATTTAAGTCTGGACTTTGCTATTTCTGAAAATTTAGATTTGTTTTGAAGAGAGGTGTATATATTTTCCCTTTGAGTATTGTAGCTCAATAAATGCGACTGCAACTCACATTAGCTCAATTGTCCAAAAGAAAATTCAGTGTGACAAACACATCTGCCTTGGACCGAAGCATAAGAAAACTAGACAACAGCTGTGTCCTAACCATCCAGAGGAATCCAGAAGCCCTTCTGCAAATGGATGCCTCAGGCTGGACACAGAGAGCAGGAGCACCCATGCTACTGGGATGGCAACACATGAGATGAACACAGAGAACTCAAGAAGAAGATGCTAGAAAAAGAAAGCAGCTTCAAGGAAGGAGAATCAGCTAAAACGGGAAAAGCTCAGATGGCCAACTTGGGAAAAGCCTAAATTCCTTAGGTACCTTCTCTCTGATGCTCTAGAAAAAGTCCTGTTTATCAAATGTTTAAATATGTCCTTGTCAACCTCATATTTCCTTTTGGAAATTGTGACAAATGTACAATAAAACAAATGGTATAGATTGCCCCAGCCTGGTGCCGTAACTGTGGGAAAAGTGCTCAGAAGCCTGGAGAAGACCAAGAGAGGACAAGGACAAGTGGACTGACGGTTCTTCCTCTCCACCCCTCTTCTTCCATGTGATATTGGACGCTGACCTCTGAGAAAGGTGGTGGGATGTCTGAGCTTCCATACCTAGAAACAGACAAAGAAGTCTCAGGTTAAGAATTACTCAGAGGGCCAGTATTGTGTGGCACAGTGGGTTGTGCAGCCACCTGTGATGCCACATCCCATATGAGCACCAGTTGGAGTCCTAGCTGTTCCTCTTCTGATCCAGCTCCCTGCTAATGTGCCTAGGAAAGCAGGAGAAGGTGGCCCAAGTGCTTGGGCTCCTGCCATCCATGTTGGAGAATCGAATAGAACTTCAATCTCCTGTCTTCAGCCTGACCCAGCGCAGGCCATTTTGGCCATTTGGGGAGTGAACCAGTGGGTTGAAGATTTTTCTGGCTCCCTCTTTGTCTCTCCCTCTGTATCTGTAATTCTGCCTTTCAAATAAATCAATATTTAAAAAAAATTATTCAGAAGATACTTGATAAATGGGTTCTGGTTGTACATCTTTTTCTCCTGAAATAATCTGTTTAAAATGATTCTTGTTTACAAGGTGAAGAGGTTAACTGAACCAAAATACTAAGCCAGTATGTAAATATTTTTATCTTATTTTGAACTACCTTAAATAATGGTCCTATTTTATCCTGGAGGGCTGTTTCTTTCTATCATTGTAATTATTTCTGAACTCATGTTACATCTTCTGGTAGACTACAAAAAAAAAAAATTCAAAGGAAAGATTGTACTAGCCATTAATGAACACCCCAAGCACCCAGAACTATATATTATTTTGAGCACTTGTTCAACATTCTTTTAATTTATTTTAATGAAGTGATGATTAAATAAATTCCTGGATGTTTATACAATCAACAAATACCTAAATGAGATGAATTAAATTAATAAGATGATTTTACTTCATGAGTGAAGGGAACTCTTAAGAGGTTCTTTATATATAGTGGGTAAAACCTATGGGGAAAAAATGAGGTTAAGGAGTGACTTGTTAAAATAAGTCTCAAACAATACCTTCAGTTAAGGTTCCATTCATTCAGGAAAGAATCACACAGACAATTAGGCTTGTAGCTTACAGGCTCATGAACTTCACTCACTTTAGTGGGAAAAAAGGTCTCCCTTTCAAACAGTAACTCCGGTGGGCATTGTGGCAGAGTGAGTTCAGCTATCACTGGAGACACTCGCATTCCACACTGGAGTGCTGGTTTGAGTCCTCATTGCTCTGTTCCATTCTAGTTTTTGCTAATTCACATCCTTGAAGCTAGTAGAAGTTGGCCCAAGTACTTGGGTCCCCTACCTGTGTGGGAAAGTCAAATGGAGTTCCTGGCCCCCGATTTCAGCCTGGCCCTGCCCCTGCTGTTGAGAATACTTGAAGAGTGAACCAGAAGATGAAAGGTTCTTTCTCACTCACTCTCCCTCTCTCTTTCTCTTTCTTTCTCACTTCCCTTTCTTGTCCCTCCCCCTCCCTCTCCTTCTCTCTGTTACTCTACCTTTCAAATAAGCAAACAATTAAAAAATTAAGTAAATTTGATCTTAAAACTTATCTCTGATGGTAAAGGCATTTATATACACTTAATTTCTGTACTCAGTATAACCTTTCCAAGACAAAGCAGAAGCAGGAGTCATGCGTTATAAAACTGATGCAGTTCTAGACTGTATTTAAAGAATAGGAAAATTACAGCTGCCAATAGATGCCAATGTAGCTCACTTGATCCAAACGTGGTATTTAATTCTCACCTTTCTCATCCTTGGACATTCTTGCTCCATCCATCTTGTGTTTGTGCTTGTGTTTGGGGAAGAATTGAAACAGATCACAAGATTATTAGGAAGGGTTATGAAAATTCATCCCTCTGAATGAGAGAGGGAGAGAATCAGTATTAATTACAATCTTCTTTCTGAAACAGTGAAGTCATTTAAAAATACACACATGGCAGTCAGTATCAATAGCAACAACAGCTAGGTTATCTGTTTCACACAAGTCACAAGCAACAGACAGAAATTGGTTGATGCTTTTCCCTCTCTCTGAAGTTACAACCTCTAAACTTTCTGATTTTGTTCCAGTAGGATAAATCCAAAGATTTAGTCTCTTGCCTTTGGTATTAATTTGGGGGATGATTGAGATATCTCCTCAAATATATATACTTCTCTAAAATGGCACAAAACAGATTTAAATGGGTACAATTTCAAAGCTTAGCCAAAAAGATTAAATGTTCAAACTACAGATTGAACATCTGAAGAGAGTTTAGGGTAAGTTCCCTTTGAAAATTTCTTTCCCTGAGAGATAGTTCCTTTTTCATCACACATTTAGATTTTTCATTTCATTTTTTGCTTCCTTCCACTTCTGGCTGCACTTTAACACCAGATCTAACAGCAGAAATCACTTTTCCCCCTTATCTTAAACATAAGCGTAATCGGAATGCATTAATTGTATTTCTTTCCTGTTGTGGAAGTTTGGTCCAAATGTCTACAAACAGATTTTTCCAGTTATCTCTCCTATATTTAGATTTGAAGAGTTCATCTGTCACAAACACAGGTTTAAAAATTATGTCCACAAATCCTTTAAATCCTGTCTATTACATTTCATTTTGAATGACTGTAATATATTGGAACAGTATGCAATAAAACTGTGCATATTTGCATATACACTGAAAATTTTATTTTACCAGCAATTTAGTAACACATTATACCACATCACTAATACAACAACTACAAATATGTAGCCTTTAATAAAATGCTGATCTTTTTTGAAATAATGTTTTTAGCTAATACCTTAGAAGTTTTGAGTAAGACCAGCCTTAGTAGAGCCCTTTATTATACAGTAAAGACCGCAATTTCTCCCAAAAATGGCTTTAATGAAGTGAGTTGAAGCTGTAGTTTGACAGAGAAGAGAAGAAAGTAAGGAAAGGAGCAAAGGAATAAAGAGAGGAATAAAGAATCCTTTCCTGACTAAATGATGCAAGAACAGATTCTGCCTGAATTTCTAAGCGACTCTTCCTTGGAGTTTATATAGAACAAAGATTCAACAATATTTTATGTGCAAACATTTTTTCTGTAGATGCTATGAGATGACAAGAAGTGACCAGATCACAGAAACCGTGCACAGCATGCTTTGCCTCTATTAGAAAACACTGAGCATACCATAAACTTGGAACTGTCTTTTTTGTTTTGTTTTGTTTTGTTTTCCCAAATAGACCATTTATTTAATGAATACAAATCTCATAACTACAGCTTTAGGAATATAGTGATTCTTCCAATCATACCCGCCCTTCACCCCGCTCCTACCTCCTCCTCCCCCTCCCATTCCCAGTCCCATTCTCCTTTAAGAAAAAAAAAAAAACAAAAAAACTGTTCCTTGACAGTCAAGACAAGGGCTATTCAAGTCATTGCTTCCCAAAGTGTCAATTTCACTTGTAAAGATTTCCTCTTAGGTGCTCTATTAGTTATCACAGATCAGGGAGAACATATGGTATTTGTCCCTTTGGGACTGGCTTATTTCACTAAGTATGATGTTTTCCAGATTCCTCCATTTTGCTGCAAATGACTGATTTCATTTTTTAAACACTGTGTAGTATTCCATAGAGTACATATCCCATAATTTATCTAGTCTACTGTTGATGGGCATTTAGGTTGATTCTATGTCTTAGCTATTGGGAATTGAGCTGCAATAAACATGGAGGTGCAGATCACTCTTATTTACTGATATCATTTCCCTTGGGTAAATTCCCAATAGAGGGATAGCTGAGTCACATGGTAGGTCTATATTCAGACTTCTGAGGTATCTCCTAACTGATTTCCATAGTGGTTTTACCAGTTTACATTTCCTCCAACAGAGGATTAGGGTACCTTTTTTCCCAAATCCTTGCTAGCATTTGTGGTTTGTTGATTACTGTATGAAAGCCATTCTAACTGGGATGAGATGAAACCTCACCATGGTTTTGATTTACATTTCCCTGACAGCTAGTGATCCTGAGCATTTTTTAATGTGTCTATTGTCCATTTGGATTTTCTCTTTTGAAAAATGTTTTTCCTCTTTTGAAAAAAGTCCTTGGCCCATTTCTTAACTGGGTTGTTTGTTTTATTCTTGTTGTGCTTCTTGATCTCTTTGTATATTCTGATGATTAATCCTTTATCAGTTGCATTGTTTGCAAATAATTTCTCCCATTCTGTTGGTTGCCTCTTCACTTTCCTGTTTCTTTTGCAATACAGAAGCTTCTCAATCTGATGTAATCACATCTGTTGATTTTGGCTTTGATTGCCTTTGCCTCTGGGGTCTTTTCCAAAGACTCTGTCTGTGCCAGTGTCTTACAGGGTTTCCCCAATGTTCTCTAGTAATTTGATGATATCAGGTCAGAGATTTAGGTCTTTAATCAATTTTTGAATGAATTTTCCTGTAAAGTGTAAGGTATGGGTCCTGCTTGATTCATACTCCTGCATGTGGAAATCCAGTTTTCCCAGCACCATTTGTTGAAGAGACTGTCCTTGCTGCAAGGATTGGTTTTAGCTCCTTGGTCAAATATAAGTTGGTTATAGATGCTTGGGTTGATTTCTGGCATTTCTGTTCTGTTCCATTGGTCTATCCATCTGTTTTTGTACCAGTACTAGGCTGTTTTGATTATAACTGCCTTGTAGTATGTCTTAAAATCTGGTATTGTGATGCTTACAGCTTTGTTCTGTTGTATAAGATTGCTTTAGCTATCCAAGGTCTCCTGTGCCTCCATATGAATTTCAGCATTATTTTTTCTAGATCTGAGAAGAATGTCTCTGGTATTTTGATTGGTATCACATTGAATCTATAGATTGCTTTTGAAAGAATGGACATTTTGATGATATTGACTCCTCCAATCCATGAACATGAAATATTTTTCCTTTTTTGTAGCTTCTTTTATTTATTTCTTTAATCTTTTATAATTCAAATTGTAGAGATCTTTGACATCCTTGGTCAAATTTATTCCAAGATATTTGATGTTGTTTGTAGCTACTGTAAATGGGATTGATCTTAGAAGTTCTCAGCCATGGCACTGTGTGTACAAAGGCTGTTGATTTTTGTGCATTGATTTTGTATCTTGCTACTTTACCAAACTCTTCTATGGACTCCAATAGTCTCCTGGTGTCCCACAGTGACTGCCCAGAGTCCCAGCCACAGCCTGAGTCCTTCCACATAGCCTCAGCGTTTTCACAGTCCCGGCACTCAAGCCTTACACAGTCATGAGCTCTTAGCCCCACGTCTGTTCTCCCCGCCAAACTCGGGATTCTCACTTGACTGATTGCTGGGCATGGACATGAGCTGGTGTAGCTGTTACGTATGTCCAAAATGGCGCCTGCTCTCTGTTAGCTTGTCACAGGATGCCTTTGCAACATGATCAGGGAGAGAGAAAATGTGCCCCCCTTTGTTTTTTCTCCTCTAGTTTGGCAGGTATACTCTCTCCCATGGGGCTCCAAGCCAGATTCCCTCAAGACTCTTTCTGCAGCTTTTTTGCCAGTGGCTTGGGCTGCTGCAGGGTGGCCTCACCTTGCTTTCCAACACTGGTGTGGAGGCTCTCGGCTGATGGAGTACTAAGTTGTGTGCGACTTCACCCTCCATGTAGGTCCCCTGTGTTCCTCCAATATATGTAGAGTTTACTCTGCTGTTTTCTTCCTAACTTTTCCCTTGGAATTATCTAAAGAGATGCCTGGGAAAGAGAGCAGCATATCAGGATGGTTTTCAATAAACAAATTCCAGTGAGCTAGTGTGTATTATTTTGCATCAGAAAATCAAATAGAGAAGCTGTGGTATTAAGAATCAGCAATGTCCTCTACAAAAAAGTCACTCAGATAAGATTTTAAGATTTATGCTCTTTTGGTCTGTGAGGTGGGAAAGAAAAGGACTTAAATTTTCTGTAAGAAATATTTTTTATTGATAGCATTTATAGTAGCTTGAAAAATGGCTGAAAGAACTAGCATTTGTGTTGAGCTCCCTGAAGGGTGTTTAATTCACTGAATCCTCTTCATACAAGACCTTCAAACCCATTTTTAGCCATGGAACCAGATGGTCAAAACAAAATTGAGGTGAGCTCTGATCCTTAGAGCTGCCCTAGTACTAGATAGCTTCCCAATTTCAGACTTTGTGCAACCTTAAAACAAAATCCCTCATTAAATTCTCACCAGAAGAGTGGAAGAGGAGGGGGACTCAGGGGAAGGGACTGGGATGTTCTGGGCGTCTTGCTTATGATATTTACCACAGATGATCCCACCCACCCTATCCACCTGTTTCTACCCAAGCTTTTGTTACTTCCTGGAATAGCAAAATCTCAGAACTTGTTGTCTCTGTGGTCTTCCGCCTCTGGCCACAGCATCCTTTCCTGATGGTTTCACTCTGGTGGTCCTGCCTGATGGATTCAGGGACTTCCTCATATCTCTGCTTCCTTAAGGCATCACCGTGATCCCTAACCTGCACAGATATCATAAATCTCTTAACCTGCTTCCTGACCACTGTCATCACAAAAAGACGACACTTTTGACGTAATTGATTTCAACGTTGTATTTTAGTATGTTTAAAGGCTCAAGGCTGCTTAAGCTCCTGGAGAGCAGGAACCTGATTGCTACGGCTTCTCTGGCCATGCTCAGAGCATCATCCAAGTTTTTTTTTTTAAGATTTATTTGTTTATTTATCCAAGAGGCAGAGTGACAAGGAAAAACAGAAAGAG
Organism: Lepus europaeus; assembly: GCF_033115175.1. NCBI lineage: Eukaryota > Metazoa > Chordata > Mammalia > Lagomorpha > Leporidae > Lepus > Lepus europaeus. Next base: position 85,934,689 of record NC_084841.1, on the reverse strand, counting down.
AAAGAACTTCCATGTGCTGGTTTACTCCCCAGCTGGCTGCAACAGCCATGGCTGGACCAGGTCAATACTGGGAGCCTAGAACTCCATCCAGGTCTCCTTGGGTTGCAGGGGCCCAAGCTCTTGGGCCATGTTTCTCTGCTTTCCCAGTGCATTAGCAGGGGGCTGGATCAGAAGCAGAGCAGCTGGGACTTGAACTGTCACAACAGCTTAACCTACTGCACCATAACTGCAGGCCCCTGACCAAGTTTTGAGGAGCAAAAAAAGTCTCAGAGGCTTTGGCTTAAGCCATTGTTTGTTAAGACACTCAAATCATCTGCATCTTATTCTCCCAGGCCAGCTCTAGAGCAACAAACTGAACTATGGACTTCATCCACTTTGAACTTGGGTTCTTAAAGCACTTTGGGAGAAAAATCACATGGTAAGCAGGACTAGTACCAAACGTCGTATCTGTTTTTCTTTTTTTCATTATTTATTTGAGAGGCAGAGACATACAGAGAGGGCTCCCATTTGCTGGTTCACTTCCCAAGTACCTGCAATAGCCAGGACTGGGACAGGCTGTAGACAAGTGGTGGGAACTCAATCCAGGTCTCCTGTGTGGGTTGCAGGGACTCAACTGCTTGAGCCATCACCTGCTCCCTCCCAGGAAACACATTAGCAGAAAGCTGGAGTCAGGAGCTGCAGCTGGGATTTGGACCCAAGCACTCCAGTATCAGGTGCAGGGCATCTTCCCCTGCATCTCTGCCTCTAGGCCTACCCCCTGCCCCACAGTGGGATCTCGGCATCACCTTGAGGTCCTCCCCGGCCTCCCAAGCAACTCTGCAGTTCCTCCAACAACACTTCGAGCTTTCACTTTTCTCTTGAAAATCTCAGTCGTAATCCTTAAGCCACTGGGCCCTCTTCTCCGAGAAACAGAGGCTGTTCACAGGAGCTCCCTCAGCTCCTCGCTCTCTCACAGACGCACTGGCACCCAAGTCCAGGAACTCCATCCTCTCGGGGTCCAGGGGAGCAGACCCCCAGCTGCAGGCCAGCGCCTCCCTCTCTCTGGATCCCCTGCCAGTTACGCACATCCTCCCTATTGGCTCTTGCCTTATCCGGTGTTGATTAAAACGCCTTTCTTCAGTCCATGTACATCTATTTTTCTCTTTTCCACCATAGCCAGGAAAAGCAACATAAAAGCAAAATAGGCCGGCGCCGCGGCTCACTAGGCTAATCCTCCGCCTTGCGGCGCCGGCACACCGGGTTCTAGTCCCAGTCGGGGCGCCGGTTCTGTCCCGGCTGCCCCTCTTCCCGGCCAGCTCTCTGCTGTGGCCAGGGAGTGCAGTGGAGGATGGCCTCCCATGGGCCCTGCACCCGCATGGGAGACCAGGATAGGCATCTGGCTCCTGCCTTTGGATAAGCGCGGTGCGCCGGCCGCGGTGGCCATTGGAGGGTGAACCAACGGCAAAGGAAGACCTTTCTCTCTGTCTCTCTCTCTCTCACTGTCCACTCTGCCTGTCAAAAAAAAAAAAAAAAAGCAATATAAAAGCAACAGGCACTTTTGTTATTTCTTCTTCATTTCCCATTTACTCCTCAATAGGAGACATTTCTGTCTCTCATCAGCTCCTAGAATCTGCCCCAGAGAGACAAAGAATAATCTCCTAGTTCCATAACCCAGAAGGGACCTGTCTGTCCTGAGCCTCCAGAGCCCACTAAACTTCGAGACTCTTGGCTCACTTCATAGTGCTCCCACCTGGTGTTTCTGGGACACCATCTTCTCTGATTTCCTATCTGTTTCCTCAGGAGCTGCTTTTCAAGTTCTGTCTTGAGTCTCTCTGAAAGCCCAAGAGGAAGACTGTATGCGTGGTCTCCTCGCATTCCATGCTTCCTGTACAGCTGTCATCTGTGCTACTTATACATGCCACCTACATGCATGCAAAACCTTTGCTTGTCTGGGCCAGTGTTGTGGCACAGTGGGTTAAGCTGCCACCTGCAACACTCGCATCCCCTAAGAGCACAGGCTGGAGTCCCTGCTGCTCCCCTTCCCATCCAGCTCCCTGCTCATGCACTGGGGAAGGCAGCAGAAGATGATCCAAGTCCTGGACCGCTACCACCCACGTGGGAGACCTGGATGGAGTTCCAGGCTTCTGGCTCAGCACTAGCCATTGCAGCCAGTGAAAGAAAACCTCTCTTCCCCTTGCTCCGCCCCTGTAATTCTGCCTTTTAAATCAATCAATCTTAAGAAAAAGAGCAAACCTTTGCATCTCTGCCCATCACTAAAATACAAACATATTGAAGGTAGGAATTTGTTTTCTTATTCCTCACTGTGTTTCCAGGAAGAACCTAGCACATGTTGTATAATAAATGAATACCCTGGGATGAGTAAAAGGGATTGCACACCTGTGTTTTCACCCCAGACCTTACTTTTAAGCACCAGCATGGTCTCCATTACTCTCCCCCACTCTCCACTGTCATTCAGAGGGTGCAGATGCCTGAAGCACCGATGTGCCCTGACTTCACCACACTAGGACTTGTTCTCTGGTGTTCAGATGACACTCACTTGGCTGGAGAGTGAGTCACAGTGGCCACAGAACACCCATATTCTGCATAGCTTTGTGGTTATAGGCTCTAAGAGTTAGGAGTTTCAAACGGAAGTTACATGCAAGAATGATATTTCAGAATGTAGTGATTCATACAAATGTAAGCCTTAAAGATATTGCCAGGGTTTATTGAGCTTGTACCTTGAATATACCATAAATTTACACCATCCTGTAGTTGGGCATCTGCTTTTATGTGTGAGTGTATGTATTTGAGAGGCAGAGCTACAGAGAAAGGGAGAGAGACAGGCAGACAGAGCTCTCATTTTTTGGCTCACTCCCCAAATGCCTACAACAACTGGGACTGGAACAAGCCTGAAGAAAAGAATCAGGAATCCATCGAGGTCTCCCACGTGGGTGGCAGGAACCCAATTACTTGAGCCATCGCCATTGCCTCAAGGGTCTCAATGGTGGGGAGCTGGAGTCAGGAACCAGGACTAGGAACCCAACCCAAGCACCCCCACTTGGGACAAGAGCATCTTAGTGGTGAGGCTAAATGCCTACACCACAAACTTCAGCTTTTTAATCTGTTTGGAGCCACTGTCATGCCATCCTTCTTGGCTTTTGTCCTCCCCTGCCCAAACTGGAGGGGTCCACATGCTACCTGGCCAAAGGCTCCAAGGCTTACCTTGCTCATCGAGTGTTTCCCCTACTGTTAGAATTATCTGTTGATTTCCTCCACCATGCAATAAGCTACCAGAGCACAAAAAGGTCATCCTGCTCTCATTTTGTCTCTTCTGTCCCCATAGACAAGCACATTGCCTGGTATACAGGAAGAACTTAATCTATAAACGTGTGCTAATAATACTGCTGGGGCTGGCGCTGTGGCATAGTGGGTAAATTCGCCCCCTGCAGTGCTGGCATCCCATATGAGTGCTGGTTTGTGTCCCAGCTGCTCCACTTCCAATCCAGATCTCTGCTATGGCCTGGGAAAGCAGTAGAGGATGGCCCAAGTCAGAATAAGCTCCTGGCTTCTGGCTTCCGATAGGCCCAGCTCTGGCCAGCATCCCATATCAGAGTGCCACTTCAAGTCTTGGCTACTCCACTTCCAATCCAGCTCCCTGCTAATGCACCTGGGAAGGCAGTAGAAGATGGTGCAAACATTTGGGCCCTGGCCACCCTTGTGGCAAGCCAGGATGGAGTTCCTGGCTCCTGACTGGCCCAGACCTGGCTGTCACAACCATTTGGGGAATGAATCAGCAGATGGAAGCTCTCCCTTTCTGTGTCACCCTCTCTGTGTCACTCTGCCTTTCAAATAAATAAATCGGTTTTTAATTTAAAAGGGAGGGGGAGCCCAAAGGGATGACAGAGTCTTCTGCATTGCATTTTTTAAACCACAGAACCGGCAACTACCTATGTGTATATCTCTCAATACTAGAGGAAAAGAAGCGCTCATGTGTTTAAATGACTTGACTAATAATCAGGTTACGTACACTAGTCATATTCCTAACTGATGGAATAGCCAACTTCGTGACATTATTCAGAAAGCTTTGAGACATCTCTGTTGTCTACATTCCTACCTCCTTTAACATCTCCTTAACACACACACACACACACACACACCCTATTCATGAATTGGCCAGAGCCTGAAATTCCACAATTTGATACTCATTTCCTTAATGTAACCCTCTCTTTCAAAATATGGATGATCTTCAAATTAGTAGCACTCACACTTTAGACATTCACCCCTGCAACAACCTGTTTTAGCTTGTTTATCTTGCTGACTGTCACTCTGCTAAGTCATCTATAGGTAAATAGGACACAAACACTGTCTCAAGGAACCTACACTCCAATAATGTAGTCATTCTCAAAAACTAACTTTAAAATAGGGGCTAGATGCTTGGAAAGAAGTATGGGATTTTGTTACTGAGGCAGAAGGAACATAAACCAAGTTCTTTTAGGGGGGTAAGAAAGGTTTTCCCAGAACAGTGCCCGCTCCAGTTCAATAACCAGAGGGGTTTTTATAGGTGTCAGGTAGGGGTTACAGGGAGGGGATGGATAATGGAAGAAATCAGCAGGGGGCAAATTCAAGGCCCTTAGAGTCTGGAAAACAATAAATAGTTCAGCTACATCTACCCATAGGGTATTGTAGGAAAGAAAATGAGGGGTCTTGCATACAAATTTTTGACTTTGGTCATTATATTGGAAGTTAAAGAAAGCCACTGAAGAATTCGCATGCATGTTATAACTTGATTAGACTTGTCTTTTTTTTTTTTTTTTTTTTTTTTTTGAGCGATTGTATTTTTCAGTAATGCATAGAACGAAGTACGGGGAAATCGGGCAGAAAACAAGGAGTCCAAAGGAGGTTGTCTCAGACATCCTAATAAAGTGTGATCATGGCTGAGGGCGGGAGGAAGACTATGGTAGTAGGGGAGGAGGTGATTATTTGGATCCACTTATGAGATGGAAAAGGCAGGGCTCTGTAACCACTCAGATCTCAAAGGTATATAGCAGAGGAATTGGGAATGCTGCCTACACGCCTCACTTGAGCAATCATCATGTTTATAACTGGCCATAGTAAAGTTCTACTAGATGCCAAACAAGTAGAAAAGTCAAATTTTGAAGGGGCTGGCATTGTGGTACAGCAGGTTCAAGTGCTGCTTATAATGCCAGCATCCCATATAGGAACCCTTCGAGTCCCAGCTGCTCTACTTCCAGTCCAGCTCCCTGCTCGTGCACCTAAGAAAGTAGCAGAAGTTGGCTCAAACACTTCAGCCCCTGACATCCATGTTGGAGACCCAGATGGAGTTCCAGGCTCCTGGCTTTGGCCTGGACCAGCCCTGGTCATTGTGGCCATTTGGAGAGTGAACTAAACTAGCAGGTGGAAGATTCCCTTTCTCTCTCTCTCTCTCTCTCTCTCTCTCTCTCTCTCACTCCCTCTCACTCTCTTTCTCTCTTTCACCTTGTCTTTCAAATAAATAAATATTCCTTTTTAAAAATGATTTGAACCTAAGCCTCTCTGACCTCAAAGCCTGATAGATAAACTAGAACTGCCTCCCAACACCAGGCCACAACACTGTCATTCCCCAAAATTAGGAGAAAACATTTTAGTAGTGGATAACAGAATAGATTCACTGCGATTTTTTTTTCATCTTTGCATATTCTGTGTAAGACAGATCTTAATACAACTTAACACTGCTTTTCCAGGATCTTGAATGAAAATACTTCCTGATCGACATATTACAAATAGGATAGAGGCCAGATCAATGGTATGGAATCCTGTCACAGGGAATCAGATGTGCCTGAATGGGATTAAATACAAGTGAGGGCTTCAAGGGCCTCTCTAGAAAACACAGATATGCTGGTGCCAGAGCCCGTTCCCTGTGTTCCCCCTCTCCCACCCTTCCCCTCAGCAAGTCTGGGTTCCCAGTCATTAGTCACCAGGGAAGGTGGGACTCCCTCAAATAAGCTCTCAGCCTGACGCCATCACAAGGTCACCTTTCCACAGCTCAACAAATCGGAGGCCCACACACCAGCCAGCAGGCGGGAGGTGTAAACAGTCTGCCAGGCTCCGTGATTAGGGCTGTTTGTCTGAAACGTCCTGAGGTCAGCTGGCAGGATGCTGTGCTTCTGACCTCTTCCCATTCTGGTTTTTGCTTTTTGCTGTTGGCTGACTTCTCACAGGATGTGAATTTGACTGCCATGTCATAGAACCATGAAGAACCTGGGAGAATTAGTCAAGGCCAAACAGCACAGTCCACATGTGTCACTCATCCTTAGTTCTCAAAAGAAGGATGTTGTGCTGTTATCAAAGATCCCTGTGTTTATTGTGGGTTCCTTATTCCTCCAAAGCTGACTTCTTGGTCACAGAAACATGGCTGGGTTCTTTTGTTTCTGAGGTTTTCCTCACAGTAGCCCTTCTCATAAGAACAAAGCAGGTGGTCCAGGCCAAGAAGAGTAGAGAGAATCTGTGACTGTCTACATTTGCTCACCTCAAATATCAGATGCTGGAAATGTTCGGTTGATCAGCCGTCCGTCACACCTACGCAGACTGAAACCACCGACACTGGGCTCTGTGATCCTGCACTACTTTCTAATGCAGACTTTGTTCACCAGGCTGATAATGAGTTCTTTCTAAAGGTAACACTGATTCAGCCCCAAGTCACTGGCTGTCAAAAACATGCCACATTACTCTCCTGATCAAGTGACATGGTATGAAATACACCTCTGAACATAGGCTGCTATTTAAATTGTAGCGCTCACACCTAAGGAAGCAATATCGTTAATTGGAAAATGTCTGAAGAAAGATCACAATGTGTGGCAATGATACGGTATCCGGCCATGTTTTTTGGATGAAAGGAATAAAAGACAACAATATTAATTTTCTATTCAGTTCCAAGAAAGCATAAACAATTTTTTCATTATTCTAATTTTTTTTTTCCTCGTTAGGATAGAGCAGACACGCTGCCACTGTGACACTTTCTCCTAACAGGTTTTTAAATAAAGTTCTCTTGTGTGGGTGCTAACATGCTGTTGTAATCCTATATTCAATGACTTCAAGAAAATGGTCATCTTGCTCCCAAAATTGCCTCGAGGTCGGCACTGTTTGGAAGGAGGATGGGGTTTGATTTCTGGTGGGCAGGAGAGGGTGGGTGTCCCCGTGCCTGGACACACCAGCCTGCAGTTCCTCTGTGGCAGGCAGTGAGGCTCTGGCTGTGAGTCTGCACCCGGGCTCTTCCACCACGTTTCTTGCTTAGGTTTTTCGTCAGTCCCAGGAGAAGAGCACCGGTGTCTTATCCTCAAAGTCAGATATCAGTGAAGCAAAGAGAAGACAGGAGGGAGATAGCCCCTACCTCTGCAGCCAGACCCGCCGGGTGCATCCTGTGATCAGTGGAAGGTTGGTGTTGTACACAAGGAGTGACTTACACATCTACTAAAGCAAGGCTTTAGGACTTACCAGTTCTCATTGGAAAACAACCTTATCTTCCTGCCAAAGAAAGCCGGACATGTAGATGTATCTAACTGGAGAACTAATTTGGGTGAGGACTGCTAAATAGCACATAGTCTGTATATTTATCGCAGTGGCAATGTGGCTAAAAATCCACACACATAAACTGAAATATAAGCATTTTCAGGTTAAAAAAAAGAAGAACCACAGATATTAAATGTGTCCTAATTAGAACATTTCTAGGCTTTGGCATTGTTACCTGATCCTCCCAGAATCCTTGCATCCTTGCTAAAGACAAAAGGCCCTCAGGGAATGCCTTTCCAATGCCTCCCTAGGGAATGAAATTGAACGTGAGCAGAATTGCGTTCCCATCTCCTGAGTGGCATCTTGTGGTGAAACCCGGCCAACAGCAAGCCTTGCTTCTTTGCTCGCTCCCCATGCAGGGACTCAGTTCAAGGTGTCCAAGTTCAAGGGAAAGGGGAGCTTAGAAGATACATTCAGAACCAATAGTGATGTATCACGTTATGTTCTTGCTAAGGGAGCCAATCCTTCCAGTGCATGTTGATGAGCCCAACAGGAAGGTCCAGTGTCAGATCCTGGAGGCTGAGAGGTGATAATCATGAATATGCATGTAGGAATTGGGTTTAGCAAGGAGATACCCAAGTATGCCAATAGCTGCAATAAGAAGACTATCAATGTTAACTTTTTCAGAAAAGCCCATTCTTCCCTACATCTGAATAGGCCTCCACTGTTAGCCATTCTCTCAACGTAAGAGGGGACTTCAAAATGTTTCTGAAAAATGAAATGTAGAAGTAAGCTTATTTTGGTGCAGAAACATTTTGAAATCCAAGTGAACTTTTATAAGACACGCTTTCCAGGAACTTTTTGAAGACTCTGCTTTTGCATGGATTTAGAAAATTTTTGCAACAGAATAGGCTTTTTTAAAATTCCATTTTCCATGAACTTTTCAAAGCATAGGTGTACTTCTGTCTTCCTTCATGACACTTGCCATGATACTCAATTATGTATTTGTTTCCCACTGCTTTGTTTCCTCCATCTCCTACACTTTTACATATTCTAAGAAGGCAGGAAAAATGTTCCCCTTTCTCCCATTGTTATTCAGAACTTCACTGTGAAAAGAAAAAAAGAAAGAATGTAAGGAAAATGCAATTGATTGCTGGGGGGAAGCTTGGGAAGGTTTCACAGAGGCAGGATTCCAGTATTTGAAATGAGAGGAAAAGAATGCACCCCACTCACAGAGGAAAATCCTGAGCAAGACAGAGAAGGGTACAAATGCAAAGCATATTTCAAGAGTAGTGGGGGGCGGGGTCAGCGCCGTGGCTCATTTGGTTAAGCCTCTTTCTGAGGCGCCAGCATCCCATATGGGCACCAGTTCTAGTCCCGGTTGCTCCTCTTCCAATCCAGCTCTCTGCTGTGGCCCGGAAGGCAGCGGAGGATGGCCCAAGAGCTTGGGTCCCTGCACCTGCATGGGAGACCAGGAGGAGGCACCTGGCTCCTGGCTTCGGATTGGTGCAGCACCAGCTGTGGCAGCCATTTGGGGAGTGAGCCAACGGAAGGAAGACCTTTCTCTGTGTGTCTCTCTCTCACTGTCTATAACTCTGCCTGTCAAAAAAAAAAAAAAAAAAAAGAGTAGTGAGTTACATTCAAAGATACAGTTCACTAAGAAGGAAGTGAAAAATAAGAAGAGGGGAGAGAAACCGTGGTGGCTCTGGCTGACATACTAAGAATTCTGGCACTTGGTTTTATAACGTTTAGTCATAAAGTTTTTTGATGCTATATGCAGCTCTATTTCCTCATATTAAAAATAGAAACAGCAACACTAAAAAAATCAAATTTAACAAGCTGAATTGAGGAATTATATAAACGAAGACTTTCTTCTATTTAAAAGGCAATCACAATTCTTGATGTTGTTCACAAGCTCAAACCTGTGTGTAAAGTTAAAATGATGAAGGGCGGGACTCAGTGCGTGGTTTGTGCTCTTCCTTCCTTGTCACCTTGCCTTCACCTGATGGTTTATGGACTCTGGACTGTGATGTAACGTAGGACACGGAGAGCTGAACCGCTCTGCCCCTGGCTCCCGTGCGTGAGTACAACTATTACCTGTACTCTAATCAGCGTCTGAGACATCGTTGTTTCCTTTGGTGAGAACTGGTCCCACAGGGGCAGGATCTGCCCTCCTTTGCTCTTTAGTTAGCATTGCACAGCCCAAGAGGCCTAAAGCTGAGACAGGCTGCTGTGCCAGGAAGAACCAGATGAAGAATCTCTCCTTTCAACATCATGGCGACCAAGGTTTTCTCATTCCCAGTAATTAGATTGTGTCACCCTGCATGTCTGCCTCTGCTGCCGTCTTTGCCTAATGCTTTCTAATCTTGACTTTGAATTTGCTCTTTATAACTTGTTACTTTTTTGTTCCTGACCTTCAAATTCAGCATATGCTTGGAACTGTTGCTTTATTAACTATGTCTTTGACCTGATAATAACCATAATTGCATAAGAGGCTCTTGTCACTGAACACTTGTTATCTGCCAACTGCTGTGTCCACATCGATGTATTCTTGAAATAATCCTTCAAGGTGTGTACCATTATTCCTGTTTTATTGACAGGAAACTGGAGTCTCCAAACTGAAAGATAACTTGTCGAGGTCACATGATCGATAGAGATCAGAGACAGAATTTGTGCCATTTTCTTTCCTGCACTCGTACGCTGATCACTAAAACTCCTACTTGTTAACTTTTGGGTACCTTAGCTCTTCATTTGCTGACTTACAGGCCACACATACATTCTGCCTTGGCCCAACCATCACTGATTCATGGAGCTGGGGAAATCAAATCAAGTTGTATTTTTCACTTGTTTATTGGAACAACACCAACTCTGGGGTCAGAGACATTGATCTCAGTTCAAGTTCTGGTTATGTGTACTGCAAACCTTTGGGAAAGCTGCTAAGCCATTCTGAACCAGATGCCTCCCCTATTATTTTGCTAGCTGATCCCCAGCTGTCACGTCAGGCCTGTCCTCACCCCCATCCACATTAGGACAATGCCAGGCTCTGTCCACCCAGTTCTTCCACCCCATTGTGCTCATACTTGGAATCAAACCTCACATTTCCCCTGTGCTTTCTTAACCAGGCAAGGTCTGTCATTCCTCTTTATAGAAACACATAGCACCCCTTAGGGAGACCCCACTGGAAAAGGCCTAGCTTCTCCTGAGTAGCTTTTCATGCAATCCCTAGAGACATCGGATGCTTTCTGTGTTTTGGTTGCCAGAAAGCTCGGAACCAACCCCCGGCACTCCTCTGGGAACTATTCAGAACCTTACAGCCTTCTTCTTGTGTATTGAATGCATATCCAACTTCCCTTATTGCGAGTTAATTTGTTTCTGTCCTAATTGTCACAAGCATTCATTCTCTTTATCCCATGTATGATATATACTGCTCTAAGCACCTAACACTATTTTTTAATTGGAGTATGGGCAGAAATTTTACTAATGAACATATGCTTATGACTAGGTAGATGAATGGGTAGATAGAGTCATAAATAAACATTGTATTGCAGGAGTTACTTTTCTACAATTACTTAGCAAATAGTAGTGTTTAACCTTAATATACTTAGGCTTTGATTTTTCCACAAAAACTATGCAAAAGTGTAAAAGCAGCATTGCTTAAGAAAAGAGAGCACTTCTTCAATAGTCTGATAATTAAAAATGATGCCATGAACAGAAAAAAATTGGGGTGATATTCACTAGGACACCATGGGTAGAAAGTTCTGTGTTTCTGTTGACACCAGCCAAATTTAAGGAAATAACAGCATTGTCAAATTAATCTAACATTTGTGCCTTTTTAGGATTATGAGTCAAAAGTACATGCATGCTAATGCATCAAAGAGTGTTTTGTTAAGAATGGGGACACCAGAGCCTTACAGGAATAATTCAGTTGGATTTGTAAACTCTTGATCTGGCTTAGAACTCTGAATCTCAGTATCAAGCATCTTAGATGCTTTTTCTCACCCTCCTCTAAAACAAATTAAAACAGCCTATTTGGATTAGAAAAAACAAAAATAATGGCCTTTTCACTAGGTTCAGTGTTAAGGGAACTAATTAGTATGAGAACACTGTTGTGTGTGCCAGTACTGGTGTTGTGTTTGCAACCTGCAGAAGTCCATGCAGGCTTTCCCAGAAAATATTTGCTGAGAAAGTGCTGTGTACCAGATGTGACACACAGAGATTCTGGAGATGGAGTGGTGAAGAAGGCACGGTGTCTGTGCTGTTGGAGTGTCCATTCTGCAAAAGTAAACCAGTGCCGGCGCTGCGGCTCACTAGGCTAATCCTCCGCCTTGCGGCACTTGGCACACCGGGTTCTAGCTCTGGTTGGGGCGCTGGACGCTGTCCCGGTTGCCCCTCTTCCAGGCCAGCTCTCTGCTGTGGCCAGGGAGTGCAATGCAGGATGGCCCAAGTGCTTGGGCCCTGCACCCCATGGGAGACCAGGAGAAGCACCTGGCTCATGCCATCAGATCAGCGCGGTGCGCTGGACGCAGCGCGCCAGCCGCGGCGGCCATTGGAGTGTGAACCAATGGCAAAAGGAAGACCTTTCTGTCTGTCTCTCTATATACATATACACTCTGCCTGTCAAAATAAAAAAAAATAATAATAATAAAAAAATTTAAAAAAGTAAACCAGTGGCAGAACAGTGCGGTACACATAACCACAAGAGTAACTCCAGATACCAGTAAGAATCCCAAAGAGAATAAAGCAGAGGAGTAAGATGACTTCATACGGGTTCAATCAAGGAAATCCTGTAAGTATTTCAAGCAATGATGGTGAATTAGTGGCCAGGGTAGTCAGATAGGACATGAGATTTCCAGAGATTAGCAGGCGTGGGATGTCGTTACCACTCCCAGGTTGAAGGGACAGAGGAAGGAGCTCCTGCTTCCCAGGACTGGGGTCTTCTGGAGGAAGCCAGAACCCTAGTGCACCTGAGAGAGGGAGCTAGAACCACAGAGAAAGCACAGGCACTGCTGGAGACAGCATTCCAGAGAAGTGGGGCAGGAACCTTAAGGTCCCTGCATCAGTGCCACTATTGGCCCCATGTAGCAGGAAGCCCTCTGGCACACAGCCCAGCGGAGACGGGCAAGGATGAGAGCAAAAATGTATTTAAATCAATTAATAATTACAGGTAGCATTTTTTCTTTTTCTTTTTTAAATTTGATAGGTAGAGTTATAGACAGAGAGACATTTGGTTCACTCCCCAAATGGCCGCCACGGCTGGTGCTGTGCTGATCCGAAGCCAGGAGCCAGGTGCCTCTTCCTGCTTTCCTATGCGAGTGCAGGCGCCCAAGCACTTGGGCCATCCTCCACTGCCTTCCCAGGCCATAGCAGAGAGCTGGACTGGAAGAGGAGCAACCAGGACTAGAACTGGTGCCCATATGGGATGCTGGAGCCGCAGGTGGAGGATTAACCAAGTGAGCCATGGCGCAGGCCCCTCATTTTTCCTTTAAACTTATGGAGGGGGAAGCTACTTGACTTAATGACCAAGACAACACTTGGGACACCAGCATCCCCTATCAGAGTCCTCGGGTTTGAGTCCCGGCTCTGCTTCCAATTCCAGCTTCCTGCTAATGTGCACACTAGGAGTTACCAGGTGATGGCTCAGGTCGCTGGGCTCCTGCCACACATGTGACAGACCACAGTGGAGTTCCTGGCTCCTGGCTTTGGCCTGGCCCAGCCCTGGCTATTGTGGGCATTTGAGGAGTGAGCCAGTTGATGGAAGATCTCTCGCTCTCTCTGTCTCTCTGTATATATCTTATCTGTATCTCTCTGCCTTTCAGATAAATAAAATTTTTTAAAAACTTATGAAAAAAAACAATACAGATGACAAAAACTGCTTAATCAAATTTGTTACAGGCCACTAATTGATCATTTACTAAGGCAGTCCAGATGGTTATGAGCTCAGTTACGGGTACATGCCTGCCACACACCAAGCATGGTGGCAAGTACTAAGGGTCAACTGGGACGTGTTTCTCACCCTCCTGGACATGAGCGAGCTATGACCACATCTTTGTCGTCCCTGCAGCAGCTGCAACCGGGCCAAATAACCATCCCATGAACACACAAGGGATTCTATTTCATATATTAACTTCACCAAAATGAATCCATTTCTTCAACAGTTAACTTCCAGTAGCCAGAAGAGTACACACTGAATTACCAAGCAAGTGAGTCTAAACAGAAAGCCAACTTGATTCAGTTAAAGTCCAACTGCTAAAGGGGCTGAAATGGAATGTGGAAAAATGTGCATCATTGAGAAAAAGGCAGAGAAACAGCCTGAACTGAGTTCCCACTTAACGCAAAGGCT